>NC_057742.1:34838185-34876781 GCF_004010195.1 Chiloscyllium plagiosum | reverse complement strand
AGATCCTGTTGTAATCTGAGGTAACCCTCTTCGCTGTCCACTACACCTCCAATTTTGGTGTCATCTGCAAATTTACTAACTGTACCTCTTATGCTCGCATTCAAATCATTTATGTAAATGACAAAATGTAGAGTGGCCAGCACCGATCCTTGTGGCACTCCACTGGTCACAGGCCTCCAGTCTGAAAAGCAAACCTCCACCACCACCCTCTGTCTTCTACCTTTGAGCCAGTTCTGTATCCAAATGGCTAGTTCTCCCTGTATTCCATGACATCTAACCTTGCTAATCAGTCTCCCATGGGGAACCTTGTCGAATGCCTTACTGAAGTCCATATAGATCACATCTACTGCTCTGCCCTCATCAATCTTCTTTGTTACTTCTTCAAAAAACTCAATCAAGTTTGTGAGACATGGTTTCCCACGAAGCCATGTTGACTATCCCGAATCAGTCCTTGCCTTTCCAAATACATGTACATCCTGTCCCTCAGGATTCCCTCCAACAACTTGCCCACCACCGACCTGTGACTATTGATGATACAAATATCTCAGCAAGAGGCCCAGCAATCACTTCCCTAGCTTCCCACAGAGTTCTCGGTTACACCTGATCAGGTCCTGGAGATTTATCCACCTTTAAACGTTTCAAGACATCCAGCACTTCCTCCTCTGTAATCTGGACATTTTGCAATTATTAATAATTATTAATAAATCATTAATTCTTTTGTTTAATCTACAAACTTGTTGTATGGTTTTGGTTATTCACAAAATCTGGTACTGATTATGCAAAATGTTCGCTTGGAATGATTGAGGTCAATTCTGAGAGTCATTGAATGCCTTAATTATACTGTGTTGTGGATACAGGCATAGAGAGCCTGACTTGATTTGGCTGTCTTTGGGCCATAAAAGGCTGGATAATACTTATATTTTATATTTTCTTTGCCATAAATACCAACACTTCTTCTGCCTTCATTATAATTTGTTGTACCTGCATACTAGTGTTCTGTAATTTATGTACCAGCCAACCAGAACTTTCTGTACCTCACAATTCTGCAAACTCTCTCCATTTAAATTGTTCAAAGCTTTTCTATCCTTCTTGCCAAAGTAGACAAGTTCACATTTTCCCACATTATAATCTATCTACCACATTATAATTTGTCAATTCACTTAATCTGTATAAATCCCATTGTAGTCAAAGAGTGAGATGCTAGAAAAGCACAGCCAGTCAGGCAGCATCCAAGGAGCAGTAGAGTCAATGTTTGAGGTGTAAGCCCTTCATCAGGAGTCTACAATCCCATTGTAGACTCTCTATCTCCACATGACAGCTTAAGTTCCTATCTATCTCAGTGTTACCAACAAATTTAGTTACCATGCTTTTTAGCTCCTGCATGTATTTCATTGATATAGATTGTAAATAGTTGATTTCCAACATTGACCCATGTGACACCCACTAGTTACAGTCTGACAACCTGAAAAAGCCTTACTCTCTGCTTCCCATTTTATTAACTGATCACTTATTTATGCTGATACACCAGTGTTCCTGTTTTGTGTCACAACATTTAATGCACAGTAATTTCCTTGAAAATAAAATTGTAAAGATTGAAGCCATTGTTTTTGAACTTCACCACAAACTGAAGTTCACCATTCCCACTAAGCAATGAAGTTGCATGGTCACACAACAATCCAGAACATATTGTACAGCAAACAAACTGCCAGTTCACAAGTAATATTCCTTTTAAGATGCATTGGCAGATACAAAGCATTCTCAAAGAGACTGATGAATGCAGCTAGCAGGCTGAGTATGACAAACAGGTACAAACCATCCAGTCCACTATCTCTACTTCTAAGTGTCAGGCGGATTGGAAAATTGTGGCCAGTAACTCCACATTTAGACAATGATTCCCCTCAATGGATAGAGATGCTTCCGATCGGGTCCCAATATTTTCTCATCCAACCAATTTCTTGCCAACCTCTTCTTTCTCTGTGACATTGGCAGTATCCTTTTCTCATATGAAGACTTAGCAAAATAGTCATCCAGTACCTGAGTTAGGCCCACAGCCTCCACAATAAACTTTTTGGTCTCTAATTAACCTATCCTTTCTTTGACTAACCCACTTTCGTGTTTAAGATTTACCCTATGCTTTCTTTTCTTGTTTCATTCTAAGTTTGACAGTGTTAGTCATCCAGAGAATTATAACTTTGGATGCCTTTCCTTTCCCATCTGTGTGGTTAGATCATAATACACAAAATAGCTGGTGTTGTCAGTAAGACAAATCTGAGAAAGGTGTTGTAAAAATTAGAATTAACAATTTGGAACCATTTCAATCTGGAAAATTAGTTGAGTTCTTTGATATTTTAATCAGGTAATATACTAGTCTGTAATCTTGTTTAATTACCTCATTAATGACTTTTTCTAAAGAAGGCATGTTTAATAAATGTTTAATAGAGAATGGCATTTAAGGTGCTTATGTTCACTACAGAAATCAATGATCACATGCAATACAGAACATTAAGTTGTTGGAATATCGCTATTGGGTTGGATAATGAGAAATTTTAATTTTGAACTGATATACTGGAATTTTCTCCAAATTGTTAGTAGGATGCAGATACATAGAGCTTTGACATAGCTGCATCTCTTTGGAAGGTTTTGAGAGAAAATGACTGGACATTTTTTGCATCATCAGTTGGAAGCCATTTCCTTAAAGAGTTAAATGGCATCACTTCATCTCACATTGTTAAAAGCTTAACAGTTATAAATTAACTTCTACTTATAAAACATCTTGCATAAACTCATATGGTCAGTTTGGATCTTTTGAAGTGTGTTGAGACACAATGAGAACACCAGGCATCTAAATAACTTTATTTCTTTCTTTCTGTCCCTACACTACTGCAATACAGCAGTTGTGCTTATATTCCCTAGCATCGACATTGTATGTGCATAGGTGCAAGACACAGTGAAGACACCAAGTTTAATAACTTTATTACTGTTCTACCATCCGGAAGAACATCTATGTGGCCAAGGAACTAGTGACAAGCAAAGCCCAGAGCCAGCAATGCTTATGTGAAATCAAAGATCATGGGGAGAGCAGGGATTAAATCAAAATATAATACTCCACCCACTGCGGTGCCCGC
The DNA here is from genome assembly GCF_004010195.1 of Chiloscyllium plagiosum. Taxonomy (NCBI): domain Eukaryota; kingdom Metazoa; phylum Chordata; class Chondrichthyes; order Orectolobiformes; family Hemiscylliidae; genus Chiloscyllium; species Chiloscyllium plagiosum. The sequence goes on along the minus strand of NC_057742.1, from coordinate 34,873,656 downwards.
CTCTCCCAACAGTGGTCAGGAGTATTGGTGGATGTCCTGGTCATATTTATATGATTTGAGAGGACACTCTAATCTCCTGGGTTTTTTTTATTACTAAACACCCACACTACTGCCAAACAGCAGTAGTTCTTCTTTCTCCCTAACACTCATGTCGTGTGTGTGCAGGTGTAGGACACAGTGAAGAAGCAATGAGTGCAGAAACCTTTATTTATTTTCCACCATCCGGAAGAAAAAAAAACACTCGAGTGGCCAGTGACAAGCAGTGCCCTTTTCATTAAAGGGCAATGCCTACGTGAATGAAAAGTGAGGGTAGGGCAGGGATTAAATCAAAATAGAATTGGAGGGGGAATTAAAACACTCCACTCCTTCCTAAAGAGGTCGAGAGTAAAGGTGGATCTCCTGGTCATTTTTTTTTGAGTCAATTCCTGAGTTGAGGAGATTCAGAACTCCCTATTTATATTTTCTTTTTTTTCTTTTTCTTACCGAACAGCAGTAGCGCTAATTGCCTCCATCCCGCCACCACCACCCCCCCAACCCCCAGCACCCATGTCATGTGTGTAGGTGTAGGACACAGTGAAGAAACAACAAGTGCAGAAAACTTTATTGACATTTCACCACCAGGAAGAAAAGAAACACCCGAGTAGCCAGTGACAAGCAGTGCCCTTCTCATCAAGGGCCTGAGTGATCAAAAAAGTGAGGGTAGGGCAGGGATTAAATCAAAATAGGGGGAAATAAGACACTCCACATTCTACAGTGCCCAACCCTCCCTAAAGAGGTTGAAAGTATTGTTGGATCTCCTGGTTCTATTTTTTTTCTGGTCTTTTTTTTCTTTCTTTCTCTCTCATTTTTTTCTCTTATTTTTCCTAGTGCTTTTTTTTCCCCAGCACCCATGTTGTGTGTGTGCAGGTGTGAGACACAGTGAGAGACACAAGGTGTACGAATCTTTATTCAACTTCCACCACCAGGAAGATAGGAAAACACCTGAGTGGCCAGTGACAAGCAGTGCCCTTCACAAAAGGCAATGCTGTGTGATCAAACAGTGAAGGGGAGGGCAGGGATTAAATCAAAATAGGAGGAAATAAGACACTCCACATCCTGCAGTGCCCAACCCTCCATAAAGAGGTTGAAAGTGTTGGTGGATCTCCTGGTTCGACTTATTTTTTCCCCAGCACCCATAGTGTGTGTGTGCAGGTGTGAGACACAGTGAAAGACACAAAGTGCACGAATCTTTATTCAAATTCCACCACCAGGAAGATAGGAAAACACCCGGGTGGCCATTGACAAACACTGCCCTTCACATCAAAGGGCAGTGCTGTGTGATCAAAAACAGTGAAGGGAAGGGTAGGGACTAAATCAAAATAGAGTTGGAGGGAGAAATAATGCACTCCACTCACTGCGGCGCCCACCTCTCCCTGAACAACTCCAGGGTGTTGGTCGACGCCGCGTGCTCCTTCTCCAAGGACACCCGGGCCCTAACGTAACCGTGGAAGAGGGTCAGGCAATCTCCTGGTTCTATTTTTTTTTTCTGTTCTGTTTCTTAAGCTTGTATTCTTGTATTTCTGAAGGTTATTTATTTTGAATTACTGTTGAGCTTGCTAAACCCTGCACAGTATATTTTTTTTCCCCTTTCTTTTTTAACCCCCACACTACCACCTAAGTGCGGTAGTGCTTATTTTATCCCCAGCACCCATGGTGTGTGTGTGCAGGTGTGAGACACAGTGAAAGACACAAAGTGCACCAATCTTTATTCAATTTCCACCACCAGGAAGATAGGAAAACACCCGGGTGGCCAGTGACAAACACTGCCCTTCGCATCAAAGGGCAGTGCTGTGTGATCAAAACAGTGAAGGGGTGGGTAGGGACTAAATCAAAATAGAGTTGGAGGGAGAAATGATGCACTCCACTCCCTGCGGCGCCCACCTCTCCCTGAACAACTCCAGGGTGTTGGTCGACACCGCGTGCTCCTTCTCCAAGGACATCCGGGCCCTAACGTAACCGCGGAAGAGGGGCAGGCAATCTCCTGGTTCTATTAGTCAGCCAGGGCTTTTTTGATTGGCCCATGTTAAGAACCCCAAGAAATGACCTTACAGTCAATGAAGTCAACTCAGTTCCAATCACTATACCCCTTACCCCCCCTAAGTCCAGGGATGTAGGCCTGGTCTTTGGCTTATAGCTTTTCTTGTGAAGTTTTAGCCCCTAGACTCTGACATGGGAGTATGCACCTGACTGTAGTCCACTTCTTGGGTCCAGATTGTCTCGGGAGAGCTTCCTCCTCTTCTTCTGGCAGTAACGATATCGAGGCTGCATCCATCTCGGATTCTGAGCTTTCTTCAACACTAGATGGAGAGAGAGAAACCATGGTTTCTGACCGACTTTCTGGCTATTCTGAGGAGCTAGGTATGTTTTGCTCCTGCTCCATTTGCGAGGTAACGGCTTTCAACTGATCCATGTGTTTGTTCAGGTCTGTATCACATACCCAAATTTAGTAAGTGATGGGACATGATCTTGTATTAACCTCACCCCATACCTATACAGTGTGCCAGCAACAAACTTCATCCCCTGAGCTATATTGTCTGTCTTGCTTAGAGGTGACATGTAGCAGGCATAGGCAGTCCTGCTGCCGTTTCACCCTCCCTCCTGGGTCTGGGAATATCAGGTTTAAACTGGTGCAGAGTCTTCTTACCATCAGCAACTCTGCTAGAGCTATCCCTGTCGTTGCATGTGGGATGGTCCTATAATCGAACAGGAACCAGGGCAGTTTGATATCAAATGACACTGTCGGCTGTTTCTTTAAGTCTGCCTTCAACGTTTGGACCGTTCTTTCTGCTAGACCACAAGAAAATGGATTGTATAGTGCTGTCCTTACGTACTGAATGCTGTTTGACTTTAGGGAATATTCAAATTCCCTACAGGCAAATGATGTCCCATTGTCTGTGACCAATACTTCTGGAAGTTCATGTATTGCGAATGTTGCTTGCAACTTCTCAATCGTCATCCCCAAGTTTGCCGAATGAACTTTATACAAGTCCAACCACTTGAATAGGCATCCACAATGAATACGAAATTTGAGCCCATGAAAGGACTGGCAGAGTCAACCTGCAACCAAGTCCAGAGTTTTCCAGACTATTCCAATGAATGTGGGGGCACTTCTGGTGGCAATTCTTGTTCTTATTGGCACATTGGGCACTGCCCCGCCAATGCCGCTATTTTGGCATCCAATCCAATCTTGGAAATCACTGGATAACCATGGTGGAGTTCAGCCAGTATCTGGCGGCAATCTTCATTTGGGACAGTCACCCTTGCTCCCCATAGTAATATGCCATCAGCTCTGGTAATCTGGTCTTGCTGGGTCCAGAAAGGTTTCAATTCAAATTGCAATGGCCTTTCTGTTTCGCCATTACCACCAGCTGTTCTAGTTTTGTGAGGACCAGATCTTTTTGTGTCCACAGTCGGATGTTGTCACTGGTGCCTGGAAGGGTGTCCCGGAAGTTCAGAACCTAAATGGACTTTTCCAGGGGAAGCACCACCAGTGGATATCTGCCAGTGGAAGGTAGCTTAAGGCACCTGCATTCGCCACTAGGCTTCCCAGACAGTGTACTTGTACATGCTGAGAATAAGGGCCTAACACTGAATTCTGCTGGAAGCTATGGGTGGCACCACCTTATCTTCCTTCAGTAGCTCTAGCAGGATTTGTGATCTGTTATTATGACAAATTCCTGTCCGTAAAAGTAATGGTGGAAAATCCTCACTCTGTAGGTGACCGTGAAACCTTCCTTCTCTATCTGGGCATATTTGTGTCCAACATCAGCCAAAGTCAAGGAAGCATATGTTACTGGGGGTTCCTCTCCATTAGGCCACCAGTGAACCAACACCACCCTGATACCATACATGGAGGTATTGCATGTCAACACTACCTCTCGCTTTAGACGGGGAGTGGGCCAACATTGTAAAGGCTACTTCTTGGGACATGAACATTTCCAATGCTGATCCTTTTTCAACAGCAGGTGTAAGGGTAGCAAAATGGAAATTTGAATTTTCCGTAATAATTTACTAATCCCAGGAAAGGACTGAGCTCCAGTACAGATTGGGAGCGAGGGCTCCTTTGATCACTTTCACTTTCTCTTCCAACAAGTACAACCTGGTTTTGTCAACTCTGTAACCCAAGTAGGTCACTTGGGGTGCCTGGAACACACATTTTTCCCTTCTAAGGCATACGCTTACCTGGGAGAAATGTTTAAGCACCACTTCCATGTTCTCCAAGTGCTCTTTATTAGTCTTCCCTGTTTTTAGAACGTCATCCAGATAAATGGCAACCTGGGGTAGCCCATATAAAGTGTTCTCCATGGTCTGCAGGAAAAGGAGGAAGGCTGATGATACACAAAAATGTTAGTCTTGTATATTGATATAAATCATTGTGGGTATTAATTGTAGCATACCTCTGGGGTTCCTCATTTAGTTGCAATTGCCGGTAGGTGGAGCTCATGCCCAGCTTTGTTAAGGATAGCCCCCTTGCCAACTTTGCATGTAAGTCTTAGATTAGTTACAGTGTGGAAACAGGCCCTTTGGCCCAACAAGTCCACACTGACCCGCCGAAGCGCAACACACCCAGACCCATTCACCTACATTTACCCCTTCACCTAACACTACGGGCAATTTAGCATGGCCAATTCACCTAACCTGCACATTTTTGGACTGTGGGAGGAAACTGGAGCACACCCACGTGGACACGGGGAGAATGTACAAACTCCACACAGACGGTTGCTTCACAATCAGTAAGACTGATGCTGCCCATTCTGCAAACTTGACTGGTTTGATGACCAAGTGAAAATAACTTTATTAACATTGCACCACCAGAAAAGACACCTGTATGGCCAATGAATCAGAGATAAGCAAAGCCCAGAGTGAAAAAGGTGAAAGGGAGGGTAGGGACCAAATCAAAATAGAATTGGAGGGGGAAATAAAACACTCCATTCCCTGCAGTGCCCACTTCTCCCTAAAGAGGCCAAGAGTATTGGTAGACACTGCAAGCTCCATCTCCAGAGGACAACCAGACCCAAACATAACCATGGAAAAGGGAAGGCAGTCGGCCATAACAACCCTCCATGGCCTGCTGCCTGGAACTGTTAATCACAAGCCTGGCCAGGCTATTCCTTAAGGCAAAGCCTGTGTGAACAAAAAGGTGAAGAGAAGGGCAGGAGTTAAATTAAAATAGAGTTGGTGGGGGAAATAAAACACTTCACACCCCGTAGTGCCCATCTCTCCCTGAAAGCCTCGAGGGTGTTGGTAGAAACCGCGAGCACCTGGGCTCGTATGTAACCATGGAAGTATGGAATGCAATCGGCCCGAACAACCCCTTCCATGGCCCCCTGCCTGGAGCTAATAATGGCCAGCCTGGCCAGAACCAGGAACAGACCCACAAGGAGACAAGGAGATCCTCTGACTGTCCCCACCCCCCACCAACAGCCCCCCCACCCCCCCCACCCCACCACCTCCTCCCCACCCCTGCACTGGGAGCCCAAAGATCAGGGGCATGGGGCTGAAGTGCAACCAAAAACATAAAAGAAGATCCTCGAGAAAACCAAAAAGGGAGTGCAGATGCCCACACCCCATATATACATGGTCGACGGGCTCCACACCATCACAGAAAAAGCAGTTGGCCCGGGAGTCTGTGAACCACCACAACCTGCAGTTGTAGAGGACTGCTGCGTGCAATATCCTCCACCTCAGATCCCTGAGAGAAAGGGGAGGACTCCCATGTAGAGAGCCCTCCACTGGGGATCCCCACCGCCCGGTGGCAAATGGATATGCCTCAGCAGGTCTGGGTGGTGGATAAGGGAGAAAAGGTGGATGGTGCGCAGCAGCAGTCTATACAAGGCCCGCCATTATACATCCCTAAGGGGGACAAATCTAAAACTCCTGAGGTGACTTAGGTTGTGGGGCACAGGCTCCTGTGGGAGGTATGGGACCTTGGGACCAATATCAGTCAGCTGGGGATTTCCTGATTGGCCCAGGTTAACAACTGTAATCAATGACCTCATAGTCAATGAGATCAACTTGGTTCCAATCACGACATACAACTACTGTATTAGTAATAAATTGTTAGTTATTTTGTTTAAGCTATAACTTGGTGTTTAGAATTGGTTATTCACTAAGCATAGTATGAGTTATTAAAAATTTTGCCGAGGAATAATTCTAGAGTGTCATTGAGTATTTTAATTTTACTGTGTTGCAAATATAGGGATAAGGAGGCTGATTTATTTGACTAACAGCCTTCACATTGTAGCAAGTGTATCAACGTTGCAAGGTAGGGCACATGTTGGATAAGCAGTGAACTTATTTGTCCACCTCAGGGTGAAGACAGTGCTTTACTTTCACATTGTTTCCAAAAAGCGATTCCTCCAACTGAGCAGCACTTCCTCATTTCCAAGACTATGTGATAATGTGTGACTTGAACTCAACATCCCCTAATAGGGGCAGCATGGCGGCTCAGTGGTTAGCACTGCTGCCTCACAGCACCAGGGTCCCAGTTCGATTCCAGCCTTGGGTGACTGTCTGTGTGGAGTTTGCACATTCTCCCCATGTCTGCATGGGTTTCCTCCGGGTGCTCCGGTTTCTTCCCAAAGTCCAAAGATGTGTCGGTCAGGTGAATTGGCCATGCTAAATTGCCTGTACTATTAGGTGCATTAGTCAGAGGGTAATGGGTCTGGGTGGATTACTCTTCGGAGGGTCGATGTGGACTGGCTGGGCCGAAGGGCCTGTTTCCACACTGTAGGGAATCTAATTCAATGGCAACGGTATCATGCACTGACCTGAAAATAACACTTAGCATATGGTAAATGCTCAACATGGCCTCAGATTCAAGTTCAATTCCTTTAATTGTATTCCAAAGCTCTGAAGAAAACAACACAAATGCCAAAGTGCATTATAATGAGTCTGCAGGTCAGCGAACAGAAAGATCCATGAATATATATTACAAAATTATGTAGCACCAAATGAAACCAACAGTTATTCAAGTAAGTTCTATCTTTATGTTGTGTATTCATAATATTGTCAGTAAACATCTATTGGGTTTTTCCAGCAGTTTACTCCGAATTGAATTGAAGAGTGTGGTGCTGGAAAAGCACAGCTGGTTGAACAGCATCCGAGGAGCAGGTGAGTCAATGTTTCGAGCATAAACCCTTCATCAGGAATCCTGAGGCATCAGAATTCCTAATGAACGTCTTATGCCCGAAACATTGATTCTCCTGCTGCTCGGATGCTGCCTAACTGGCTGTGCTTTTCCAGCACCACACTCTTCGATTTTGATTTCCAGCACATGCAATCCTCACTTTCTCCTATATTACTCCTAATCCACGGATGAAAGAGATTGATGAACTGGGCCTAAATTCTCTGGAGTTTAGAAAATTGAGAGGTGAAACATTAAAAAAATGATGGATGATCATGATAAGGTATACACTGAGAGGTTGTTTCCAGTGACTGGGAAATCTAAATGGAGGCATAGACTCAGGATAAAGGCCAGTCATTTGGAACAAAGAGGAGAAGAATTTTTGCCATGAAAAAAGTTGTAATTAAGTTAATGAAGAAAAGCAGCATAGATGACAGAAAGCAATGGTAAAGATTTTCAGGTTTAAGCTAGATATAATGGGTTTTTCAGTGGATCCTGCATTTATTTATCTATATTAATTACCTGGATCTTAGTATGTAGGGTACAATTTCAAAATTTGCAGATGAGACACAAATCTGAAAATATCTTCTGATAGTGATAAGCTTCAGGAGGTCATAGGCTCTGGAATGGGTGGACAAATGACAGACGGAATTTAAGGAAGCAACCTTTGAAATTATTCCTCCACAGGATGTTTAGATTAGATTAGATTACTTACAGAGTGGAAACAGACCCTTCGGTCCAACCGACCACTGAAGCACAACACACCCAGACCCAATCCCCTACATTTACTCCTTCACCTAACACTATGGGCAATTTAGCATGGCCAATTCACCTGACCTGCACATTTTTGGATTGTGGGAGGAAACCAGAGCACCCAGAGGAAACCCACGCAGACCCGGGGAGAACGTGCAAACTCCACACAGTCACCTGAGGCAGGTCTCTGGCGCTATGAGGCAGCAGTGCTAACCACTGAACCACCACGCCAACCGTGTTGATCAGCCATGATCGTGTTGAATGGCAGAATAGGCACAAAGGGCCAAATGGCCGGCTTCCTTTCCTATTTCTAATTGTCTTACTGTCTTAAAAATGAAATGCTAGTTAATGCCCACCATCTGCACATAATAAAACACAATTAATATGCAATTAAATGGGTGGTTATATCTGTTGACAGACTGAATGGAAAATCCTTGAGTGTGTAAGGAATCACACGTCTTGTTTTTCACATTGAGTGAATACTCAGGGATTAAGAGAAAAACACATCTGTCTGAAAGATTCAGAAAGGAAGAAAGATGTACGTTTCAAAACATTTTTATAGGCACCAGAAACCATGAAGGACTCTTTGAAATGTGGCCACTGATTTAATTTAGAAAACATGATAGCCAGCATGTGCATAGCAACTTCCACAAACTGCATTGTGATCATAAGCAGATAATATTTTTATTAAGGTGTTTATGGAAAGATAAATGTTGGCCAGAACATGTGTTGCAACCAGATGAGAGGTGTGTATGGGCCTGATATTGTCAATGCTTGATTGAGGGTTATAGGCACCATCCACTATGATGACTTGGTGGGATAAGAAAGTCAGATCTCATGGGAGACAGACCAAAGGGTGAGTCCTCCCAACCATCTTTGTAATAACGTAGAACCTCTAAATATTTGCAGAAAAGCAATGGACTACACTTGTTTACTTTGCAAAACTCTTCTCATAAGACGAGAAGGTCACTACCCTCACACACACGACAGCAAAGCAAGCCCCTGAAGAAATTGCACACTTTGAAGATACAGAAGGTAACACACACCATGGTGAAAAGGGATGAACTAGCTGCACTCTGGTTAACCTCCACAGTTGATCACCACAAGAGTTCACTTTTTTTTACGGTGTGAAGCTATACAAATGTGAGCAACAAGGAGCCAATAAACAGGGTCTTCTTTAGTTAAAGGGATAGCAAATTCATTAATTGTTAAGGCTCAGAAAAATTATTTTAAAAGGCAGCAATAACATCTGGCCTTCTGGCAGTCATTTGGGTGAATGTGCACGTGCGCGCACACAGACACACAAATACACACAGACACATACATGCATAGATATAATATGTATGCACGTGTGGATATACACACACAAGGTTAAAGGGCAATAGTCTCAATTATAAGGGAACATTTAAGAATATGCAGTCTCAAATTCTTTTTTGTCCTTCAGATATAAGGTTTAAATCTTAAGCATATGGCTCTAGAAATAGTGGATACATCAGCAGTCATCTTCCAAAACTCTACAGACTCTGGAACAGTTCTTACAATTGGAGAGTAGCCAATGTAACGTCTCTATTTCAGAAGGGAGACAGAGAGATAGCTGTGCATTATAGACCACTCAGCCTGGTATTGGTAGTGGGGAAAATGTGAAAGTCCATTTTCAAAAAATGAATAGTTAAGCATTTGGAAAACATTGGCAGAATTGAACAGAGTCAGCATGGATTTAAGAAAAGAAACTAATGCTTGTCAAATCTACTGGAATTCTTTGAGGATGTAACTGGCAGAGTTGATGAAGGGGAGCTAATGGATGTGATTGTTTTTGGATTTTTAGAAGGCTTTTGGTGTATTCCATGCAAGAGATTAGTGTATAAAAATAAAGCAATACATTTGGGGCTAGAGTATCAGGATCGATAGAAAACTGGGTGTCAGACAGAAAACCGAGAGGAGGAATAAACAAGCCTTTTCCAAATGGGCAGGAAGTGACTTGTAGTGTATTGTGAGCATCAATGATAGGACCCCAGCTGTTCACAAGATATATTATGGTTTGTATGAGGGAACTAAATATAATATTTTCAAATTTGAAGATGATGCAAAACTGGATGGAAGGGTGAACTGTGACCAGCATTTGTTAATATATTCCTTGGTCATGATTGACTTTGTAGCTAATCACCCCCTTCCATCTCTCCAAAGATGATTAAGTTGTTTTCTCATTTCTACCTTAAAAAAAGCCTATCATTTTTTAAAAGCAGTTTATATTGTCTCACTCCAATATACAACAGTTCCCAGCAGCTGAAAGCTTTTAAAAAATTAATGTTGTCACAACTTAAAGGAGTAGCCTCATGATACACTGGGGGTAACTCCCTCACTCTTCTTTAAAATTGTGCCATGAGATTTTTTGCATCCATCCAAACAAGCAACCTTGATTTAAAATGTCACCTAAACATTTGCACCACTGACAGTGCAATGCTCCCTCAGTGCTGTAGTGGAATGTCAGCTTTGATTTTTATGGTATAAGACTGGGAGGGACTCGAACCAGGAAACTTGTTAGAATTTATATAAAAAAATAGTGAGGCATAATATTAGGGGCCTGGAAAAGAAGTGAAGATTGAGTAGGTCAGTTTTTTGCAGTTTGATATAATTGATTTGAAAGATAATGCAAAATACCAGACGTGTTAGCCCACACTGGGAGGACTGGGTTCATCACTTATTATTGGTTCTTCCATTTCTGAGGAGATTGGCAAAACGTAGTGGGATTCACTTTGTTACTAACAGACAAACATGTGAATTAGGAGGAGTAGGCCATTCAGCCTATTGAACCTGCCCTGCCTTACCCTATTGTTCAATAGAATCATGGCTGATCTGATTGCCACCTTAAATCCAGATTACTACTTACCATGAATACCTTTCACCATGTTATTTAACGAGAATCTATCTACATCTGCCTTAAACACTATGCTTCTGCCAGCTAGTTAGATAATTGTTCTTGACTGGTGCAGCTTTGATGGTCCAAAGGGCCTTTTTATGTGTTGTAGACCTCTGCCTCAATGACACCTTTTCAGGATGGAAATCCCAAAGATTCATGACCTCCTGAGAGAAATAGTTTGTCTCATCTCTGTTCTAAGTGGATGACTCCTTATTTTTAAACAGTGACCCTTCGTTCTAGAATCTCCCATAATAGGAAATGTCCTTTCCACACACACCCTGTCAAACCCCAAAGGAAATTATATGTTTCACTCAAGTCACTTTTTTACTATTCTAAGCTCCAGGAGATACAAGCCCAGCTTGTGCAAACTTTCCTTATTAGACAACCACTCCCACTCCAGTTCTAGTATTTTTCATCTAGTAAACTTTCTCTGCACCATCTCCAATAGATTTACACCTTTGCTTAAATAAGAGACCAATACTGTTATTTTATAAATGCTCCTGCTATCTGGATCAGTCCACCTTTGGAGGATCAGAGACATGGTTATGATGGCACATGTAAAGGACATAATATTCTAGTCAAGCAAGCATTTCAGTGTTACATCTCGGAATGACACTGATTTGATATGAAATGTCAGAGTCTGCTTTAAACACAGGACATTAGGATCTCTGCCAGGGGATCTAGCACTGCAGCACTCTGAAGAATATCTGAGGAAGACTACGGCAAGAGGTCTCGCTATTCGCCTGTGCATAGCTTTTCTTTTGCCAAACCTTCTTTATCGTCCAAATCAGTGTTCACGTTTCTGCACGATTGTAATTGACTACATCAACTTCATTATCCAAGGTTATGATGAAAGAGTTAATGTTCTTCAACAGGTTTTTGCTAATTATATTGAATGACAGTTATATTACATTGTATTATATGCCTATTGCAATCAACTTTCCAATTTGTGGACAGAGATCCCATGAAATTAAGATCGGTCTTTGCACCATAATCTATGTGCCTGAGAGACAGATTTTAATTAATTAATTTGAGCTTCAAAGCTTTCCAAAACCCAGATTAACCCAGTTCCTACAGGTTCAAAACTTTTTTTTTAGCAGAGATTGCTGACATGGAATAGAAGCAGAATGTACAATTATCACTTTGTGACTATGAAGAGATGGGGCACTTAAACCCCTCAGTATTTCCAACTGATTTCTCATTTACTTATAAATAGAGACATGGGGAGGCGATGGGGACCGGGTTTGAATTCTGTCATGGCAGATGGTAGAATTCTGTTAATATGGTTGGGTCCTAAATGATACTAAATCATGCAAAACAATTAGGGAGGGACAACAAATGTGGGCGGCACGGTGGCGCAGTGGTTAGCACTGCTGCCTCACAGCGCCTGAGACCCGGGTTCAGTTCCCGCCTCAGGCGACTGACTGTGTGGAGTTTGCACGTTCTCCCCGTGTCTGTGTGGGTTTCCTCCGGGTGCTCCGGTTTCCTCCCACAGTGCAAAGATGTGCAGGTCAGGTGAATTGGCCATGCTAAATTGTCCGTAGCCTTAGGTAAGGGGTGAATGCAGGGGTATGGGTGGGTTGCGCTTCGGCGGGTCGGTGTGGACTTGTTGGGCCGAAGGGCCTGTTTCCACACTGTAATGTAATCTAATCTAATCTAATCAAATGCTGGATTCTGGATCAGTGGTGCTGATCCAGAATCTGGTTTCCAGCATCTGCAGTCATTGTTTTTACCTCTTTTACAACAAATGCTGGCCTAGACAGTGATGCCCTGATCCTATGAATGCATTTAAAAAAAAATGTTAGGCACCAAAGGCAGGATGCATACAGAAAAAATGTGAACAAGTTGGTTGGTGAATAAGTGGCTCAAAAGCCTCATTCAGAGTCAGGTAGCAGAGTTCAGAATTAAAAGTAGAATTAGCCTTTATTGTCTGGAATAAATGCAGTGAAAATTTTTTAATGTTGCTATATTGGTGCAATATTAAGTAAGTGATACCTGGGTACAAAATGCTTAAGTATGTGTTATAGACTTGAAAAAATCAGAAATAAAAGGTCAACATAAGAATTAAGTTTTCTTTCGAAAAGTACTTGAGTTTTAGTTTTTTCCATCAAGTCCATGCAAGCCTCAAGACTTCGACTTCCTGGGCCAAATCTCTAGACCATACTGGGTCTCCAAGGGCCTTGCCTCCACTCCAGAACTTGTTACCACACATTGGCATACGCTCCAGAACTCGTCATCCCCATGCCGGCCTCCGCTCCGAAACCCATCATCCCAATGCCAGCCTCCGCTCCGAAACCCGCCATTCCCCTGGCCTCGGACTCGCCACCCTGGGACTCGCTAACCCCACACCGGCCTGGAATGTGTCTCAACACACCCATGCCGGCCTGGACTGGGACTCACTGTCCCCACACCGGCCTGGACTGGGACTCAGTCCCCACACCGGCCTGGACTGGGACTCACTGTCTCCACACCAGCCTGGACTGGGACTCACTGACTCCACACCAGCCTGGACTGAGACTCACTATCCCCACACCGGCCTGGACTGGGACTCACTGTCCCCACACCGGCCTGGACTGGGACTCACTGTCCACACACCGGCCTGGACTGGGACTCACTGTCCCCAAACCGGCCTGGACTGGGACTCACTGTCCCCATACCGGCCTGGACTGGGACTCACTGTCCCCACACCGGCCTGGACTGGGATTCACTGTCCCCACACCGGCCTGGACTGGGACTCACTGTCCCCACACCGGCCTGGACTGGGACTCACTGTCCCCACACCGGCCTGGACTGGGACTCACTGTCCCCACACCGGCCTGGACTGGGACTCACTGTCCCCACACCGGCCTGGACTGGGACTCACTGTCCCCACACCGGCCTGGACTGGGACTCACTGTCCCCACACCGGCCTGGACTGGGACTCACTGTCCCCACACCAGCCTGGACTGGGACTCACTGTCCCCACACCGGCCTGGACTGGGACTCACTTTCCCCACACCGGCCTGGACTGGGACTCACTGTCCCCACACCGGCCTGGACTGGGACTCACTGTCCCCAAACCGGCCTGGACTGGGACTCACTGTCCCCAAACCGGCCTGGACTGGGACTCACTGTCCCCAAACCGGCCTGGACTGGGACTCACTGTCCCCAAACCGGCCTGGACTGGGACTCACTGTCCCCAAACCGGCCTGGACTGGGACTCACTGTCCCCAAACCGGCCTGGACTGGGACTCACTGTCCAAATGCCGGCCTGGGCTGGGACTCACTGTCCCCATACCAGCCTGGACTGGGACTCACTGTCCCCAAACCGGCCTGGACTGGGACTCACTGTCCCCAAACCGGCCTGGACTGGGACTCACTGTCCCCAAACCGGCCTGGACTGGGACTCACTGTCCCCAAACCGGCCTGGACTGGGACTCACTGTCCCCAAACCGGCCTGGACTGGGACTCACTGTCCCCAAACCGGCCTGGACTGGGACTCACTGTCCCCAAACCGGCCTGGACTGGGACTCACTGTCCCCAAACCGGCCTGGACTGGGACTCACTGTCCCCAAACCGGCCTGGACTGGGACTCACTGTCCCCAAACCGGCCTGGACTGGGACTCACTGTCCCCAAACCGGCCTGGACTGGGACTCACTGTCCCCAAACCGGCCTGGACTGGGACTCACTGTCCCCAAACCGGCCTGGACTGGGACTCACTGTCCCCAAACCGGCCTGGACTGGGACTCACTGTCCCCAAACCGGCCTGGACTGGGACTCACTGTCCCCAAACCGGCCTGGACTGGGACTCACTGTCCCCAAACCGGCCTGGACTGGGACTCACTGTCCCCAAACCGGCCTGGACTGGGACTCACTGTCCCCAAACCGGCCTGGACTGGGACTCACTGTCCCCAAACCGGCCTGGACTGGGACTCACTGTCCCCAAACCGGCCTGGACTGGGACTCACTGTCCCCAAACCGGCCTGGACTGGGACTCACTGTCCCCAAACCGGCCTGGACTGGGACTCACTGTCCCCAAACCGGCCTGGACTGGGACTCACTGTCCCCAAACCGGCCTGGACTGGGACTCACTGTCCCCAAACCGGCCTGGACTGGGACTCACTGTCCCCAAACCGGCCTGGACTGGGACTCACTGTCCCCAAACCGGCCTGGACTGGGACTCACTGTCCCCAAACCGGCCTGGACTGGGACTCACTGTCCCCAAACCGGCCTGGACTGG
Source organism: Chiloscyllium plagiosum (assembly GCF_004010195.1). Lineage (NCBI taxonomy): Eukaryota > Metazoa > Chordata > Chondrichthyes > Orectolobiformes > Hemiscylliidae > Chiloscyllium > Chiloscyllium plagiosum. The sequence goes on along the minus strand of NC_057742.1, from coordinate 34,858,601 downwards.
GACTCACTGTCCCCAAACCGGCCTGGACTGGGACTCACTGTCCCCAAACCGGCCTGGACTGGGACTCACTGTCCCCAAACCGGCCTGGACTGGGACTCACTGTCCCCAAACCGGCCTGGACTGGGACTCACTGTCCCCAAACCGGCCTGGACTGGGACTCACTGTCCCCAAACCGGCCTGGACTGGGACTCACTGTCCCCAAACCGGCCTGGACTGGGACTCACTGTCCCCAAACCGGCCTGGACTGGGACTCACTGTCCCCAAACCGGCCTGGACTGGGACTCACTGTCCCCAAACCGGCCTGGACTGGGACTCACTGTCCCCAAACCGGCCTGGACTGGGACTCACTGTCCCCAAACCGGCCTGGACTGGGACTCACTGTCCCCAAACCGGCCTGGACTGGGACTCACTGTCCCCAAACCGGCCTGGACTGGGACTCACTGTCCCCAAACCGGCCTGGACTGGGACTCACTGTCCCCAAACCGGCCTGGACTGGGACTCACTGTCCCCAAACCGGCCTGGACTGGGACTCACTGTCCCCAAACCGGCCTGGACTGGGACTCACTGTCCCCAAACCGGCCTGGACTGGGACTCACTGTCCCCAAACCGGCCTGGACTGGGACTCACTGTCCCCAAACCGGCCTGGACTGGGACTCACTGTCCCCAAACCGGCCTGGACTGGGACTCACTGTCCCCAAACCGGCCTGGACTGGGACTCACTGTCCCCAAACCGGCCTGGACTGGGACTCACTGTCCCCAAACCGGCCTGGACTGGGACTCACTGTCCCCAAACCGGCCTGGACTGGGACTCACTGTCCCCAAACCGGCCTGGACTGGGACTCACTGTCCCCAAACCGGCCTGGACTGGGACTCACTGTCCCCAAACCGGCCTGGACTGGGACTCACTGTCCCCAAACCGGCCTGGACTGGGACTCACTGTCCCCAAACCGGCCTGGACTGGGACTCACTGTCCCCAAACCGGCCTGGACTGGGACTCACTGTCCCCAAACCGGCCTGGACTGGGACTCACTGTCCCCAAACCGGCCTGGACTGGGACTCACTGTCCCCAAACCGGCCTGGACTGGGACTCACTGTCCCCAAACCGGCCTGGACTGGGACTCACTGTCCCCAAACCGGCCTGGACTGGGACTCACTGTCCCCAAACCGGCCTGGACTGGGACTCACTGTCCCCAAACCGGCCTGGACTGGGACTCACTGTCCCCAAACCGGCCTGGACTGGGACTCACTGTCCCCAAACCGGCCTGGACTGGGACTCACTGTCCCCAAACCGGCCTGGACTGGGACTCACTGTCCCCAAACCGGCCTGGACTGGGACTCACTGTCCCCAAACCGGCCTGGACTGGGACTCACTGTCCCCAAACCGGCCTGGACTGGGACTCACTGTCCCCAAACCGGCCTGGACTGGGACTCACTGTCCCCAAACCGGCCTGGACTGGGACTCACTGTCCCCAAACCGGCCTGGACTGGGACTCACTGTCCCCAAACCGGCCTGGACTGGGACTCACTGTCCCCAAACCGGCCTGGACTGGGACTCACTGTCCCCAAACCGGCCTGGACTGGGACTCACTGTCCCCAAACCGGCCTGGACTGGGACTCACTGTCCCCAAACCGGCCTGGACTGGGACTCACTGTCCCCAAACCGGCCTGGACTGGGACTCACTGTCCCCAAACCGGCCTGGACTGGGACTCACTGTCCCCAAACCGGCCTGGACTGGGACTCACTGTCCCCAAACCGGCCTGGACTGGGACTCACTGTCCCCAAACCGGCCTGGACTGGGACTCACTGTCCCCAAACCGGCCTGGACTGGGACTCACTGTCCCCAAACCGGCCTGGACTGGGACTCACTGTCCCCAAACCGGCCTGGACTGGGACTCACTGTCCCCAAACCGGCCTGGACTGGGACTCACTGTCCCCAAACCGGCCTGGACTGGGACTCACTGTCCCCAGCCTGGACTGGGACTCACTGCCCCTACACCGCATGGACTGGGACTCACTGTCCCCACACCGGCCTGGACTGGGACTCACTGTCCCCATGCCGGCCTGGACTGGGACTCACTGTCCCCACACCGGCCTGGACTGGGACTCACTGCCCCTACACCGGCCTGGACTGGGACTCACTATCCCCCTACCGGCCTGGACTGGGACTCACTGTCCCCACACCAGCCTGGACTGGGACTCACTGTCCCCACACCGGCCTGGACTGGGACTCACTGTCCCCACACAGGCCTGGACTGAGACTCACTGTCCCCATACCGGCCTGGACTGGGACTCACTGTCCCCATGCCGGCCTGGACTGGGACTCACTGTCCCCACACCGGCCTGGACTGGGACTCACTGCCCCTACACCGCATGGACTGGGACTCATTGTCCCCCAATGAAGAAGGAAACAGTAAATGCAATCACATACATAGAGTTTGATAAACTGAACAATGAAACAGTGCATATATCACAAACATGCCAGGCAACCCAGCAAACCACCCATCCCTTCCACCGACTCACCCTTTTTATCTGTCAGTCAGGATTCCCTGATTAGACCAGCTGAACGGCCCCAATCTTTAGCAACACTGCAAGGCACAGTGCTCTTTCTTGTCACGTGCATTTTAAAGACTAAATCAAATAATAATATTGGGAATTAATCCAACTCCTCCAACCTCCCCAACCTGTAAGCATGTCAACATTCTTTACCCTAATCTCAAAATTTATAACAAATCATTGAAAGTACAAATGTTATAGGCAAATTTAAAAATAAAACTTGGAGCTGAATGATATGTGTAGAAATGAAAATGATGAAATTGATGGGAAATAATTAATGTGAGGAGATCATAGTGGCAGGAATTTTCAAAATCCTCACCAAGTGCCATCTACTGGGCACTTGTACAGTTACAACTTCATAACTGCAGATTGCTCTGTGGGCGAAGAGCACTTTTTTTTCCATTTGAGCAGTGTGTATTAGAATGCACCACAAGTGAGATCATAAAACGATTCTCTCCGCCAGCTGTTCACAGTCTTAAGGGAATTGAATTTAAAGTAGGATCTATCCTAATGATGGGAGTCCACAGCATTAAATTGGTTATAATTTAGCACAAATTACATGTTACATTTTCAGGCATAACAAAGGCAAGAAGATTTGGGAAATGAAAAATACAATTTGTGCAGGAGGTAATGCTTACTAGAGGTTGCAATTAAAGCATATTGTTGAAGCAGCAGAGTTTGAACTTTAACCTGCCCTTAATTAGGTATCCCCTTGACTTTGAAGTCCCTTGGATGATGAAAAGAGATTCATCCAACCTGGGTATCAATTGTAATTCAGTTGCACCCATTCTGTTTTGAAGAGAAGGAATGATAAGTAATTGGAGACATGCAAGTTCCTGTATTCTACAAAATTATCAGGCTACGCAATAGAGAACAATGACAAGGGATGAAAAATGAAAGAAAATGATCTCATCACCCAATGTAGACATGCAATATTAGAGAAAATGGTTGTCAGTTTGTATCTGGTTTAGAAAAGTTTATTTGCTGTCAATGAATGTTTGATTTCTTCCATTGCTTTCCAGCCCCAAAGAACTAAATAAAATGAACAAAAAACACAGATTCTCCTCAAAACGGAAAGGGTTCAAGTGAAAATAAAGTACTGTTGGTGGCGGAGATCTAAAATTTTAAAAAAAGAAACATGCTGGAGAAACTCAGCAGGTCTGGCAACATCTGTGGATCAAGAGAGAGAGTTTGAAGTCCAAGAGCCATAGGGATTTTACAACACAGAAGGAGGCTCTTCAGCCCAATTATACTGTGATGGTCATCAAGCATTTATCTATTCTAATCTCATTTTCAGGACTTGGCTTATAGCTTCATAGATATTTTCTAATCAATCTGTTCAGCAATGTTATGACACACCTCTGCAGTAGTTGGGACTTGAACCCAGGCCTCCTGGTAGGGACACTACTGTTGTAGCCCTGTGTGTTTAAGTCAGCAAAACTAAACAAATACACCATAAAAATCCAAGATTGAACCAAGTACCTTTACATCTTCAATCTAGCAGTCTCCAGACTGAGCTATTTCAGTTATTATGCTATGGTGTTCCAAGTTCTCATCTAAAGTAGTTGTGAAATGTATTGAGGGTTCCTGCCTCCACCATCTTTTCAGGTAATGAAGTCCAGATCCTCATCAGCCCCTGGGTGAAACTGTTTTTCTTTAAGTCCCCTCTAAACTACCTGCTCCTTACCTTCAAACTGTGTCCCTGATTATTGACCTCCTCCACTAGGGGAAAAGTTTCACCCTATGGACTTCCTCTTTGCCCCTCTGAATTTTGTATACCTCAGTCAGATCCCCCCTCATCCTTCTCTGCTCCAAGGTAAACAACTCCAGCCTATCTGGTCTTGTTGTAGCTGAATCAATCCAATCTGGACAATGTCTTGGTGAATCGCTTCTGCATCCTCTCTGATGTAGAAGCGAGATCCTTCTTGTAGTGAGACCATCTGTGGCATACTGACATTATATACAGCTCTATCATAACTTCGTTGTTGTTATATTCAATGTCTTGACCCATAAAGGCAAATATCCCATTCGCTTTCTTAACCTTGTATCTGACTGTCCTGCAACTTTCAAGGATCTATGAATACACTTACTAAGGTCCCTCTAATCCTCTGTACTTCATAGGGTCCTAATATTCATTTTGTATTCTCTTGCCTTCCATTATCTCACAATTTTCAGGATTAAATATCATTTGCCACTGTTCAGCCCCCTCTGACCAACCTGTCTGTATCATCCTGTAGTCTAAGCCTTTCTTTCTATGCCATAAACATTTTTGATAATCTAAGAACTTACTGATTATGTCTCCTACATTCATGTCTAGATCATTAATGTATGTCACAAACAGAAAGGGACCCAATAGTAAAACTTGTGGTACACCATTGCATTTGGTTTCCAGTCATAAAAACAGCCTTCGACCATCACCCTCTGTTTCCTGCCACAAGTCCAGTTTTTGACCTAATTTACTATACTACTTGAATCATATGAGCACTTAGCTTCTTTACCAGTCTGCTATGCAAAATCTAGCCAAATGCCTTTTGGCACTACATCAACTGCACTACCCTCATCTGTAAACCTGGTTACCTCTTTGAAAGTTCAATCAGATTTGTTAGATATGATTTCCCCCTTGAAAAGCCATGCTGACTATCCTTGCTTAATTCTTGCCTCTCCAAGTGGAGATTACTTTTGTCCCTCAGAGTTCTTTCCCAATTGTTTCCCTACTGCAGATGTTAAACTGACTGGCCTGTGGTTTTCTGGTTTATCCACCAGCATTCTTGATTAGTGGTACCACATTAACTGTCTTCCAGTCCTCTGGCACACCTCCTGCACTTTGGAGTGTAATGATTGTAACAAGGTCAGCCAGCTGGACTTCATAGAATATGAGTTCCTTGATTGGGACTTTTAATCTGGTCTAATCAGGGAGCTCTGGTTGGCATAAAGGTTTCAGTGACAGAGATACTGATACTCTGGTACCTGACACTGTGTGAATCAGTACTATAGTCAAGGACTGTACATGTAATAAAGGGTGACTTGGTGACAGGATACCAGCCTCTGTAGAGTTATTTCAGAGGCAATTTGAAAATTAATATCGGGGCCTCTGCAATCTCCTGTCTTGCCTCCCACAGGAGCCTTGGATACATTTCATCTGGCCCTGGGGGGTTATTCACTTTCAAGCCTGCTAAAATTGCTATTACCGTCTTCATCTCAATGCTAATTTCTTCAAGCGCACCATAGTCCACCTCCCTGATTTATAGACCTGCATCGTCCTTCTCTACTGTGAATATAAATACAAAATACTCATTTAGACCTCAGCTATTTCTTCTGACACCACACACACATTGTCCCTTTGGTCCCTAATGTGCCTTATTCTTTGTTGGTTATTGTCTTGCCCTTAATATACTTATAAAACACCTTTAGATTCGCCTTAATGTTACCCAACATTACTTTTTCATATCGTCTCTTTTCTCTCCTAAATTAAGTTTGAAACAACCTCCTGCATTTTCTATACTCTTGGGCATCTGCTCTTTTGAGCCTTCACTATCTACCATAAATTTCATTTTTTTTTCATATCAATACTGTATATCCCTTAACATCCAGGAACCAGTGTTCTCTCGACGTTTTGTTCCCACCCTTCAATTTTACGGGAGCATATAGGCCCTGCACTCTCACTATTACTCCTTTGAATATCTCCCACTGCTTTGATGTGGGTTTTCCTCCAATTAGCTGCTTCTACTCAACTTTGGCCAGATTCTGCCTTATCTTATTAAAATCAGCCTTTCCCTGACTCAGAACCTTCATTTCTTCCTTGTCTTTATCCGTGATAACCTTAAATCTTACTGATGTTTGGTCATTATCATCAAGATGTTCCCTGCCCCCATCACAGTTACCAATTGCCCAACTCTGTTCACTAAAATTAGGTCCAGCACCCCATCTTGTAGGATTTTCTATGCGCTAGTTTATATGCATTTTAAGAATTTCACTCCCTCTAAACATTTTACACATCGCTTGTTCCAGGGTGGCTCAGTAGTTAGTATTACTGCCTTACAGTACTGGGGATCCAGCCTTAGTTGGCTGAATGTGTGGAATTTGCCCGTTCTCCCAGTGTCTGCGTGGGTTACCACCAGGTGCTCCGATATTCTCACACAGTCCGAATATGTGCGAGATAGGTAGATTGCCCATGGTAAAATTGTAATGTGCAAATTAGGTGGGTTAGCCATCGTAAATGTGAGATTGTGGGAATAGGGTTGGGGGACTGGGTCTGCATAGGACATTTTTCAGAGGGTTGGTGCAGACATACTGGGCCAAATGGACTCTTGCTGCATAGTAGGGATTCTATCACAGTTATTATTGGGGAAGTTGAAACTTCCTATTGCTATTACCCTATTAGTTTTGCCCTTCTTGAGAATTTAGGAGGAAGTGAGGACTGCAGAAACTGGAGATCACAATCAAAAAGTACGGTTCTGGAAAAGCACAGCTGGTTAGGTAGCATTGGGGAGCAGGAGAGTCGACGTTTCGAGCTTAAGCTCTTCATCGGGAATGTGGGCGGGTGGGCAAGGGGGCCGAGAGATAAATGGGCAGGGCTGGGGCTGGGGGGAAGGTAGCTGGAAATGTGGTAGGTAGATGAAGGTGGTGGGGGTGGGTGATGATGGTGATAGGTTGGAGCAGTGGATGGAGTGGATTAGTGGGAAAGAAGATGGATAGGTAGGACAGTTCAATAGGCCAGTGCCGAGATGGAAGACTGGATCTGGAATATGGTGGGGGAACGGGACATGAGAAAACTAGTGAAATAGGCATTGATTCCATGTGTTTGAGGGCCCCAAGGCAGAATAGGAGATGTTCTTCCTCCTGTCATTGGGTGGCTAGGATTTGGCAGTGCAGGAGGTCCAGGACTTGCATATCTTTGAGGCGATCAACTCAAAATGGACATCTACTTCAAACACACCAACTCCCATAGCTACCTGGAGTACACTTCCTCCTCTCTTCCTCCTGTGAAAACTCTATCCTTTACTCCCAATTCCACTCCAGAACATCCCAGATGGCTTCCTACAACAAGATCACTCCGACCTAACACCATCACCACCCACCTTCATCTACCTATAGCATTCCTAGCTATCTTACCCCCAGCCCCACCCACCTCCCACTTATCTCTCAGCCCCCTTGGGGGACCCCCGATGTGGCCTCGTCTATATTGGGGAGACAGGCCGCCTACTTGTGGAACGTTTCAGGGAACACCTCTGGGACATCCGGACCAACCAACGCAACCACCCCATAGCCCAACACTTTAACTCCCCCTCCCACTCCACCAAGGACATGCAGGTCTTTGGACTCCTCCATCGCCAGACCATGGCAACACGATGGTTGGAGGAAGAGCGCCTCATCTTCTGCCTGGGAACCCTCCAACCACAAGGGATGAACTCAGATTTCTCCAGTTTCCTCATTTCCCCTCCCCCCACCTTGTCTCAGTAAAATCCCTCGAACTCAGCACCGCCTTCCTAACCTGCAATCTTCTTCCTGACCTCTCCGCCCCCACCCCACTCCGGCCTATCACCCTCACCTTGACCTCCCTCCACCTATCGCAATTCCAACGCCCCTCCCCCAAGTCCCTCCTCCCTACCTTTTATCTTAGCCTGCTGGACACACTTTCCTCATTCCTGAAGAAGGGCCTATGCCTGAAACGTCGATTCTCCTGTTCCTTGGATGCTGCCTGACCTGCTGAGCTTTTCCAGCAACACATTTTCAGCTCAATTGTGATTTAAAGCCCTATTATATTTGTGCTTCACTTTTTGTACATATAAATAAAAGCTTGCTAATTCATTTTTGTTTCTATTGTCTTTATCCAGTAATTACTATAATTCATTGCATTTTTTCTTTATTAATTTGGAAATCATTTGTGCTTCTGCTAATAATATTGTATTTTGGACTGCAGCACAGATTTCACCCTCTTGAAAGTTGTATCCATAACAGTCAACCCCATAAATTTAACCTTAAAAAAAAGTCTAAAACGTTTGACTTTTACACCAGTATATATGGCATTTTGGCCTCAATGGAGGAACCACTAAAAATATCTTCCCTCCTTCCTACAGTAATTGATTCCACGACCTCCTCCTTTACCATACCCTCTGCATCTTAGCTAAAGATTGTATACCCCAAAATGTTGAGCAGCCAGTTTTGTTCCTCCCTCAACCATGTGTCTATAAAAGCAACAATGTCAAATTCCCATCTTTAATCAACAACCTGAATTCACCTGCCTTCCTCGCAAGACTTCATACATTAAAATAAATACCATCCAACCTTGCCAAAAGTTCACTTGTGACTATATTCGCATTGCCTTCTTCAACTGGACATCAAACATTAATTGTCTGTCTCTTCACAGCTGCTGCAAGGTCTACTGAGTTTCTCAGCATTTTTCACTTTTGTTTTAAATGGAAAGGGTTGGTGGATTTTCTGAAATCCAAACCGAAACCCTCTTTTCCTCCCTTTTGTGGTTTTCTTCTCCTCTTTTGTTTTCATGGACTCTCGGCCTCAGACACCCAGCACCGGCCTCCAAAATGGAGATGCTAGTGACCAGCGGCCTAATGCGAGGGGGTGGGGGGACAGCAGCCTGGTGTGGAGCATGGCGGTTGTGGCCTGGTGTGGGAGTGGGGACAGCGGCCCAGTGTGGAGCATTGTGACAGCCAATGATCAGACCATGTGGAAGCTCCCTGCGCTGGTCTGTGGAGAGCTCTTGGAGAGACTGTGATGTTTGTCTTTTTAAATTTGCTGCTTGTTTTCAGACCTATGGTTATACTGTGTATAGCTATAATGTATCTTTTTTCTTTATTTTTCGATTCTGCAACGAAGGATTGTACCAAGTTATTCTGTACCTAAGGTGGCGCTGTAAGTGGCAACTTATACATGTTTCACTGTACTCATTTTAAGTACTCGTGATTTGGAGATGCCGGTGTTGGACTGGGGTGTACAAAGTTAAAAATCACACAACACCAGGTTATGGTCCAACAGGTTTAATTGGAAGCACACTAGCTTTCGGAGCGACGCTCCTTCATCAGGTGATTGGAGTTTGCACATTCTCCCCGTGTCTGCGTGGGTTTCCTCCGGGTGCTCCGGTTTCCTCCCACAATCCAAAGATGTGCAGGTCAGGTGAATTGGCCATGCTAAATTGCCCGTAGTGTTAGGTAAGGGGTAAATGTAGGGGTATGGGTGGGTTACGCTTCGGCGGGTCGGTGTGGACTTGTTGGGCCGAAGGGCCTGTTTCCATACTGTAATGTAATCTAATCTAAGAAAAAAAGCAAGGTTTTGAAGCAGCATTGCCCATATGTGCTTCAGTGAACCTGCTAAGACATTTTTAAAGACTGCAGATTTGCTCCAAATAGATCCCTGCTCTTTTTTTATAAGGGAGCTCTGGATTTGCTGAGTGTCCATATAAAACGGAGACACCAGGGGTCTATATTGTCATAGAATCAGATATCACAGGAGACCATTCAGCCCATCTCTTTGAAAGGTTTTCACTGTTCTATTTTTCTAATTTCTGTTGCAGCACTGCAAACTTTCCTATCACAAATAAATCTCTTTCAAAAGCCATGAATGAATCTACTTCCAGTAAACTGTAGACAATGCATTTCATATCAGAACAACTCACTGCTCAAAAAATGTCTCCTCAACTCAATGCTGATTCTTTTGACAACCACTTGTATTCTGTGCTCTCTAGTTCCAAACTCCCTGCCAATGGAAACAATTTTTTCTAATGGACTTCCTGGTCAAATTAGAAAAAGCCTCTTAGAGTTAACCAGCTATAATGTATTGTATATTAACAACTACTTACAGGTCACATTGAAATGAAAGACATTGTTACAAACACTGAGGAGTACCAGCTGTTAGGTCTCACTTCTTTGGGTTCCTCGAGTGTTTTACCCATCAGTCCATATGACATCATCATAGTAGGTGATGCCTCAGGCACTCCTCAGTATTAACGCTTCCAAAACAACGAAAGATGGACAATAAACATGCTAGCTCAACCGGTGATACCAACATTCCATGAGTGAATATATAAAAAAACTGCTTCCCCTTAAATGTATTGATACCATTTGCTTCAACTACACCCCATGATCATTACTTTTACAATCTCTTCACTTTTAGGGTAAAGGTATTTATTTTCTGAATTCAGTTAGCTGCTGATTGGGGCAGTCAGTTAAGGTAAAAAAATGAAGGGCCTTTAGGGCAATGTCAGGACTGTTCACATTTGGGTTTATGTCAGGATGTGGCTGTCATCGTTCTTAAATTGCTTTGAATTCAATTACATTGTTTTAATTCACCCTGCTGAGAATGACCTTTGACAATCTCTTTTACAACAGATAGAAGGGCCAAACAAATGAGCATGCAACTTAAGCCATTTCCACAGGGTGGTGTGTACAGCATTGGATGTAAATATGCACATTCAATAAAGAGTGAACAAAAAAAGCACGCATTGTTTCTATCACAATATATAAAACTTCCCCACCATCCCTGTAATGATCAATGTGCATAATTATGAGGTGTGTCAGCACATTTACCTCTTGACCAAGTTCAACAAATAACAAAGGTGTAAATATGAATGAAATCAAACCAAAGTAAGGTGAACTCTTTGCAAGTGAAATGTAAATTTGAAAAAATATTCATACTACCAAGCATTTGGCCCAGGAATTTGTTGTTGTGACGCAGTCTCCCTTTTTCCGTTGGAGATTTTTCTTAAAGTGCAGCCTTAACTGTGCATTGTCAACTGATATTAGGGAACGCTAATGAAAGTCTTCACTTGGTACTGAATCCCATCTGTTTTACATGCACTCCATTGTCATTTAAAATTTAAAATCATACTTGCATAGGAAATGGAAAAAGAGACGAAGAATAAGTGCCACACAGTTTGGAGCTTGAGTTATGATGTTGAGAATGGTACAATGTTGATAAAAAACCCAACTCAAGTGTGGTCTAACATAAGTTCAATACAAATTTCGTATAATGTCTTGATTTGTCAAATCTATCCCTCTCGAAATTAAACCTTGTACTTGTTTTCTTTCTTGACTTTGCTAACCTATAGCATAACTTTTAGAGATTAATGCACTTCCAGTCCAAGATCACCTTGTTCCTCTGCCCTCATCTAGACACATACCTCGAAAATGATATATGACTCCCATCCTCCCTTATTTAACCCACTAAAAAATACTAGAGTCATAGTCATAGAAATGTACAGCACGGAAACAGACTCTTTGTTCCAACTCTTCCATTGTCAACCAGATATCCTAAATTAATCTAGCCCCATTTGCTAGCACTTGGCCCATATCGCTCTTAACCTTTCCTATTCATATACCCATCCGGATGCCTTTTAAATGTTGTAATTGCACCAGCCCCCGTCACTGCCTCTGGCACCTCATTACATACACGCATCACCTTTTACATGAAAAAGAGGCCCCTTTTAAAGCTTGCCCCCTCATACCCTAAACCTATGCCCTCTAGGTCTGGACTCCAGGGAGAAGACCTTGTTTATTTACCCTATCCATGCACCTCATGATTTTATAAACCTCTTTAAGATTACCCCTCAGCCTCCAATGCTTCAGGGAAAACAGCCCCAGCCTATTCAGCCTCTTCCTAGAGCTCAAATCCTCCAACCCTAGCTCACAATTATCCCTGTTAAATTTTATTTACTAATTATTTGCCCACCCTGCAAGATTTATTATTATTCATTCAGGGGATGTGAGCTATGCTGCTGAGCCAGCATTTATTGTCCATCCCTCAGAATATTCATGCTCCTGTAATTTGTTGCTGTCCTCCTCAGTGTTGACTATTCCCTTTAATGTGCTGTAATCTAAAAACTTAGAAATTTTATTTTTGATTCAATCCAAAGCATTAAAGAAAATTGTGAGCAACAGGTGTTTTTATGGAATTCCCCTTCTGAGCTTTGCCATTCTGAATAACTATCTTTTATTTCAATTGTCTGTTTTGTCTTAAAGCCAGGAAGCAACCCATTCTCCAACTGTCTTTGACACCATATTCTTTGACCTTACTCATTTGTCTATAATGACGCACATAAATGAAAGCCTTGTGAATATCCAATTAAATCACATTCAGTGCATTATCATCATCTCTATGCTACATCCTTAAAACATCAAGAGGTTTAATCCAAGCTAACTACTTGACAACATGTTTCTCATTTTTTAAACGTTCTTCCATTTTTCCAAAACTTCTTAATAACCTAAATAATTGGATGCTATGTAACATAGCCATGGGAATAAATGATGCTTTTATTTCAGGAAAAAGGTTTTTTTTATTGATATCCTTTCAGACATCTGCTATTTTAACTTTAATCATCAAGTGGGAAACCCACAGAATCAAGTAGATTATATGCCCCATTCAATGATACAATCATAGTTTATCCCATTAACCAGAGACCTGACAAGATTAGAAGCAATGTTCATTTTACATTCCTCCCAAATTTACTGTTTATTTAAGTCAGTGTGTGTAACATTGGGAGAATATGACATTAGCACCATCTGATTGTGTGGGCTGCCCAATGGGTGAGCAGTGGGGAGACATTGGGCTTTTTTTTAATCACTGGGGTATTAATTCAGGTAGGAGAAAGTGAAGACTGCAGATGCTGAAGATCAGAGTCGAAGAGTGTGGTCTTGAAAAGGCATAGCTGGTCAGGCAGCATCTGAAGAGCAGGAGAATCAACATTTTGGGCATAAGCCTTTCATTAATTTAGATACCCAAGTAATGCTCTGGGGACATGGGTTTGACTGCCACACTGACAGATGCAAAGTTTGAATTCAACTTTAAAAAAAAATAAGAATTTGGAGCTAATAGTCTAATGATGACCATGAAACCATTGTCAACTGTTGGAAAAACCCATCTGGCTCACTATTGCCCTATAGGGAAGGAAACTGCCATTCTCACTTGGTCTGGCCTACAAGTGACTCTCGATCCTCAGCAATGTGGTTACCTCTTAACTGCCCTCTGGGCAATTAGGGATGGGCAATAAATGGTCTACCCAGTGTTACGCACATTCTGTGAATGAATGAAAAAATGTTAGGTTAAACCTGCCACTTCTCTTTCTCAAGTGCTCTGGACTCTGACATGGATAATAAAACCCCTGATCATTATGGAGTCATTTTAATAACTCTCACATGTCATTCTGATCCACCTGGTACCTTACTGCCAAATCAGTCCCTTTTTTCTTTGAATAATACAAGAACATGTCACAATGTCGTAGTAGATAAGCAGCTCTCCTGTTACTCCTCTGGGTCACTGGGTAGATGATTCAGTCTCATATATCAGCAAATATAAAAGCTGAAGGGACGATTAGGGCAGCTGGACATGCTAACAATGGAGGAGGAACATGACCTCAGTGTAAAGGTTAAGTGTTGAGGTGCAATATAAATGCAAATTTCTTTCTTTCAGACATTATAGAATGTCATTCCATTCTCAAAGCTGAAAAAAGCTTGGTTGCTTTGTCGCATCTCATTAATAAATAAACCTCTTCATCTCAGTTTCATGGTATTTGCACGTCACAATTGTACAATGCACTACAAGCTGTTAAATAATAGAACTGCATTTAAAATAGTCACCTCATTACTTGCAGTACACCAGTAGCATTAAACCTCTAGTTTGTTACAAGAAGCATTGACTTTACAATTGTTCTAAATCAGAAAATATAGGGGTATAATTCAATTAGCAAAAACAATTACAGCTTCAAGCATATTACTTTGTACAAGATTTATTTACTTAGTTATTTGGTTCCTCTATTCAGTCTTCTGTACGAATTAAACAATAGTTGCCAAGTCATTTTATGGGTAAATTAGGTCACTATTCAAAACGGATTATCTAATTTATATTTAAGTAACAAACTGACAAATTTTAAACATCAACTGAGTGTTCGTTTCAAACATTTATCCAGCAGTCTTCCCAGGTAGAACATTGACACAGCAACCCAACTGATCAAAACATGAGCATGAAAATTACTGTAAAATGATGAAAAACGCTTGAACTTACACTAACTTCCACAATGACCAGATATCTTTTTTGAAGTGTTGTCACTGTTGTAATGTAGTAAAAGCAATAATCAATGCCTGCATTGTAAGCTCCCATGAATAGCAATGTGATCATAACCAAGTCATCTACTTTTGTAATATTAATTGATATTGATTAATAATAGAAAGGACATTTGGAATAATACTTTCAGAACTGTTACATTCACCTGTGAAGGTAGATAGGCCTTCAATTTAAATTATGTTTTTTTAAATTTCACATATTTACTTTATTCATACAAATCTTGACATACATACATATATACACCATCACTTGAGCAGTTCAATTCTTTATAGTCTTTACTTATGCAGAGGAAACAAAAGCCAAGGCATATCTTACTTATACACGACTATATTTACTTACAAGGTCTGATAACCTAATTTACCTTCAGCAGAAAGATCTCAGACAGTTCTCTTTCCCCATTGCGCCTTGGTGGCAGCTGCCCTACACTTCGTGTGTCCCTTAGAACATAGTCCTGGACATCGAACGTGCCAGTCTGCAACACTCGATCAAAGTCAGCTCTGGACGATCAATAAGTTTCGGACATACCAAAGAGTGGTTTTCACCAAGTTGATGGTCCTCCAGGCTCAGTGTGCGTCTCAGGGAACAGACCATAGAGCACAGAGTCCTGCGTCACAGAGCTCGTCGGGATGAACCTTAACAAAAACCACTGCATCTTGCTCCAGGCTTCCTTTGCAAAGGCACATTTAAATTATGATGCACCTTTTCAACTGTAATTCATTTTCACCCAAAAGGTATCACCTCCAGCAGCATAGCTCTCCCTCATTGTTGCACTGAATTGTATTAGCTTTATTTTGTCATATGTATTCACGTGAGTACAGTGGAAAGTTTACAAGGTGTTACTCACCACGCCATCTTATATACAAAGGTACCAGGCAAAGATTCTTCAGTCCAAATTCTCAAGGAAAAAAAATTAGAAAATTAGGAAGGTAGATGATCAGACTAGTTCTGATGTATAGGTCATAGGATGGGCATGAACTTGCAATCTTTTGACAGTTTTGACAGTTACAGAAGATATACATATGTCAACATTATATGAAAACAAAGCAAAAAAGGCTTTTTTCTGAATACTCTGGAGGTTCAAACAATGGCATATTTTTCTGTCAGGCCATTGCAATTTTGTTTTCCTCTAATTTCCCTTTTTGTTTGGCTTACTACTGATTATTTTAGTATCTAATCTCATTTTTTATCTCCCACTTTCTCTGTTCCTCTTCTTGAAGTGTTGTATTTGACGGGCTTTACGCACCAGTAAGTTACCTGGGAAATGATATAACTAGAGTCAGTGTTTATACCATTTCTTAAATATTTATTTAGGTTTTCAGATTATAAAAAAAGTACCTCGTTCTCCAATAAGCGCAGTAGAAGTCAGAGTTTCTTTATAATCACACAAGTGAATCATGAGTGGACGCCCACTACCTACCTATGATTAAACACAATTAATTTATAAACAACAAATTACATTCAAATCTTACCTAAATACCCATTTGTTCATGAATGAACTGAGAAAATGATTTGCAGTTGAAAAGGGGGCATCACAACTATGTCTAATTATGTTTGCTCATTCATGAATATAGGCATCAATAACAAAGCCAAACTTTATTGTCCATCCTTAATTGAAAAGTCATGAAAGTACAGAAGTAGTCAAGGACCTATGTATTGCATTGATACTCCAATACCTTCCTATCAGTCCAGTATTGCACTGGAGTTAAACTTGCCTTTGAATCCCAATTTACCTTTTAGATTATTCAGGAATTATCATTTCTGAATTTTCTTTTCTCTGAGATACATTTTAAATTAATTTTTCTGTAATTTAAAATTATGTCTTGTAGTCCTACTTATTTGACTTAATAACAATACCCTGTGTTCCCTTGATTTATTCTATTTACATGGTTATTTCTCATCTGCATGTGGTTCATTGGCAAAGGAAACCAAAAACATAACAGGAGGAACCAGGTGTGCTGGTGATGCCCACCTCAACTCATCACCACTTCTGTTGAATCCTCCACTGTATCTGTGTTGTCAGACTATATGTCCAACATCAAATCCTGGATGAGCCTTTTTTTCTCAATTAAATGCTGGGAGGATCAAAGCAACCATCTTTAACCTATCCCATTAACTGCATGATAACTGATTCCCCTTCTGCTCTGTCACAGATTGTTCGTAACTTCAATATCGCTGAATTGAACTTCTGATCTCATAGTCTGACTCTCACAATGGTTGCCTTCTTCAACCTCCATAACATTTTTTTCATATTTACTCATAGGATGTGGGTGTCATTGGCTGGACCAACATTTATTGCTTCACTCAAGTTGCCCTTGACAAAGTGGTGGCGATCCTTGGACAACGGTTTTCACATTCTCCCTGTGTTTGCATGGGTTTCCTCCAGGCACTCTGTTTTCCTCCCACAGTCCAAAGATATGCCGGTTAGGTGGATTAGCCATGCTTAAAATTGCCCTGCAGTATCCAAGGATGTGTAGGTGCAGAGTCTGATAACCTAATTTACCTTCAGTCGGAAGATCTCAGACAGTTTTCCTTCCCCATTGAACCTTGGTGGCAGTTGCTCTATACTTTGTGTGTCCCTTAGCACATAGTCCTGGACTTTGAACGTGCCAGTCTGCAACACTCAATCAAGGTCAATGGTTTGCTCTGGAAGATCAATAAGTTTCGGACATACCAAAGAGAATCTTTCACCATACGGGATTATGAGGAGTGGGTGAAGAGGTAGGTCTGGATAGATTGCTCTTTGGAATGTCAGTGCAGACTCAATGTGCCAAAAGGCCTCTTTCTTCACTGTAGGGATTCTATGATTCTGTGCGAGGACATACAGCCATCCTTTTCTCAAAATATCTGGCTGGTGTTATGCTCTAAAACACTAGATGGTAAATGTTTGTACAATTTCTTTAGTATTTATTTAGAATTATAGATGATAATGTCATCCATCTCTACCCCGACTTTAACCCAATTGCAACTAACAATCCTTGTCTATAGTTTTGTTAGCTCCCGGGTCGATTATTTCAATGGAATTCCCTACAAACCACTGCTGCCTGTGCCTTTACTCAGACCACGTCTTTTTCACTCATCATCCTGTTTCCCAACCCTAAAAGGCTGAATTTTATAATGCTCACCCTAATTTACTAAATTCCATCACAGTATCATCCCGCACTGCACATGGCTTTCCAACAGGTGCCTTTAGATGTGCTAGGGCAGAGAACTCTTCCACTTCTGTAAAAAAACGCTCAGTTGTCAAAGACCTAATGAAGAATATATCTTGTCCAAATGGCATATTGTTCCAAAACTGGGAGAGCTGTCTCACAGACCAGGCATGTCACAGGTTGCTGACAATGCTCTTTATCTGTAAACTATTAAATATTAAAGAGTCAAGCTTGCTGCATTAGGTTGTTTTTCAGCAGGATAAGCTTTCAGAAAATGTGCCAACAGTTCAATGAAATAGAGTCACACTGACCTCTAATACTGATCAATTGTTATGTTTGTACCAATTAAGCTCAGCAAATGTTCAATGTTCTGAAAGCAGAACAATATATTCCCTTCATAGGGAGTATCACTTCAGGATGTGTTTAGGTATATCTGCCTAATTAACTGCAGTGTTAAAATTACCTCATCTGTAAGTATGTTTTAGGGAGAGGTGATGGTGTCTTGGTATTATTCCTGGAGCACTAATCTAGAGTTTGGGTTTGACTTTGAATCCATTAAAATCTGGAATTAAAATATCTCATGGTAACCATAAAACCATTGTTATACAACCCCATCTGGTTCACCAATTTACTTTGGGATAGGAAAATTGTCATTGCCTGGTCGACATGTGACATCAGATCCACAGCACTGTGGTTGACTCTTAACTGTCCGATGAATTCGACTAGCAAGTCATTCAGTTGTATCAAAGAGCTCAAAAATCTCAAAAAGAGAATGAAACTGGACGGAACATGTGGCATTGACTTAGCCAATAGAAATGAAGACAGAAAACTCAGCTCTGTTGTCCCTGCAAAGTTTTCCTTACCAACATCTGGGGACAAGTACCAAAATTGGGAGCCAGGATGTGGAGGAGCTGGTGTGTAGTGGGGTGGACAAAGTTAAAAATCACACGACACCAGTTTATAGTCCAGCAGGTTTATTTGGAAGAACTAGATTTTGGAGCGCTGCTCTTTCATGAGCTGGTTGAAAAGCAGGACCATAAGACACAGAATTTATAGCAGAAGATTACAGTGTCATGCAGCTGAAATGATATATTGAATAAACATAGATTAACTCTAGGTTTGATCAATGTATAATTTCACCTGCATGACATTGTAATCTTTTGCTATAAATTCTGTGTCTTATGGTCCTGCTTTACAACCACCTCATGAAGGAGCAGCGCTGTGAAAGCTAGTGCTTCGAAATAAACTTGTTGGACTATAACCTGATGTTGTGTGATTTTCAAAATTGAGAGCGCAGTCTCACAGATCAGATAAGCAAAGGCCAGATATAATCATACACTCAGATAAATGCTCTAGGCACAGTGTCCCAGATACCACCAGCACCATTCAACATGTACGCTATCCCATTGCATAATGTCTCGTGGTGTCAGGAGATGGGCAAGTAAAGCACCTGCTAATTACCACACTAACTACCACACCTGCCCCACCCTCACCACCCTCCAGGTGATGACTGTACTCCTCCACATTTAACAAGATTTGAAGGAAATATTGAGGGTGGCAAGTGCACACAATTGGGTGGGTGACTTCAATGTTCACCATCAAGGCTGGCTCAGCAACACATCATAATAAAGCTGATCGGATCCTGAAGGACAAAGCTGTTAGATTGGGTTTGTGGCAGGTTGTGAGGGAACTATTAAGGAGGAAAAACATATTTGACCACAACTTCAAAAATCTGTCTGCTGCAGAAGTATCTGCCCTTGATAGTGTCAGTTGGAGTGCCAACTGTACTGAACATGTGGAGATAAAGTCCCTTCTTCCCAGTGAGGGTACCCACATTGTGATGATATTAATACTGTATGAAATCGGATAGACTTTAAACAGGAGAAAGTGAGGTTTGCAGATGCGAGGGAGTCAGAGTTGAAAAGTGTGGAGTTGCAAATATTTATATCATTAATAGTCAAAGGTGAGGTGCCGGAAGACTGGAGGTTGGCTAACGTGGTGCCACTGTTTAAGAAGATTGGAAAGGACAAGCCAGGGAACTATAGACCAGTGAGCCTGACCTCAGTGGTGGGCAAGTTGTTGAGGGAATCCTGAGGGACAGGGTGTACATGTATTTGGAAAGGCAACGACCGATTAGGGATAGTCAACATGGCTTTGTGCGTGGGAAATCATGTCTCACAAACTTGGTTGAGTTTTTTGAGGAAGTAACAAAGAGGATTGATGAGAGCAGAGCAGTAGATGTGATCTATATGGACTTCAGTAAGGCATTCGACAAGGTTCCCCATAGGAGACTGATTAGCAACGTTAGATCTCATGGAGTACAGGGAGAACTAGCCATTTGGATACAGAATTGTCTCAAAGGTAGAATACAGAGGGTGGTGGTGGAGGGTTGTTTTTCAGACTGGAGGCCTGTGACCAGTGGAGTGCCACAAGGATCAGTGCTAGGTCCCTACTTTTTGTCATTTATATAAATGATTTGGATGTGAGCATAAGAGGTACAGTTAGTAAGTTTGCAGATGACACCAAAATTGGAGGTGTGGTGGACAGCGAAGAGGGTTACCTCAGATTATAACAGGATCTGAACCAGATGGGCCAATGGGCTGAGAAGTGGCAGATGGAGTTTAATTCAGATAAATGTGAGGTG
>NC_057742.1:34820417-34837820 GCF_004010195.1 Chiloscyllium plagiosum | reverse complement strand
GAAGGCATAGGTTTAGGGTGAGAGGGGAAAGATATAAAAGAGACCTACGGGGCAACTTTTTCACACAGAGGGTGGTACGTGAATGGAATGAGCTGCCAGAGGAAGTGGTGGAGGCCGGTACAATTGCAACATTTAAGAGGCATTTGGATGGGTATATGAATAGGAAGGGTTTGGAGAGATATGGGCTGGGTGCTGGCTCGATCTATACCTGACGTATGTTTCCTTCTTTTTCTTAACCAGACCCTCAATTTCTTTAGTGATCCAGCATTCCCTTTCACCCTGACAGGAATATACTTTCTCTGGAATCTGGTTATCCCATTTCTGAAGGCTTCCCATTTTCCAGCTGTCCCTTTACTTGCGAACATCTGCCTCCAATCAGGGTTTGAAAGTTCTTGCCTATTACTGTCAAAGTTGGTCTCTCTCCAATTTAGAACTTCAACTTTTAGATCTGGTCTATCCTTTTCCATCACTATTTTAAAATGAATAGAATTATGGTCGCTGGCCCCAAAGTGTTCCCCCACTGACACCTCGAGGTCAGGGTGGACGGTGTTGGTGAAGTTGATGAACTGCTCAACTTTCTTGCGGGAGCATGAGGTGGTGCCGATATTGTCATCAATGTAGCAGAGGACAAAGTGGGGATGGTGCCAGTATAGCGACAGAAGAGAGATTTTTCCAGTATCCCATGAAGAGGCAGACATATCTGGGGCCCATACAGGTGTCCATGGCTATCTCTGTAGTCTGTAGGAAGTGGGAGGATTTGAAGGAGAAGTTGTTGAGGGTGAAGACTAGTTCCTCCACTGTTGGTGGAGGGAGACAGGTTGGGTCGGTGGGAGAGAAAGAAACGGAGGGCTATTAGACCTTCATTATTAAGGGTGGAGGAGTATAGGGAGTGGATGTCTATGGTGAAGGTGAGGTGTTGAGGGCCGGGGAGTCAGAAGTCATGGAGGATGTGGAGGGCCTGGGTATTGTGGCGGATGTATGTGGGGAGCTCATGGACCAAGGGGAAAAGGACGGTGTCAAGATATGAGTTCGGTGGGGCAGGGGCAGGTGGAGACAATTGGCCGACAGGGACGGTTTGTGAATTTTGCGTAAGAGGTAAAGCGTTGCAGTGAAAGGTTGGGGAGCTATAAGGTTGGAGGCTGTAGATGGGAGATCCCATGAGGTGATGATTTGAGAGATATTGGCTTGCTGATGAGAGGTGGGGTCATGGTCGAGGGGACGGTAGAAGAAGGTGGCAGCAAGTTGGTGTCTGGCTTCGGCGAGGTAGAGATTGGTCTACCATACTACCACTGTGCCTTCTCCTTGGCAGCTGGTTTGATGGTAAGGTTGGAATTGGAAGAAAGCTCAAAGTTGGAAAGAAGATGGATAGATGCTGAAGTTCTGTAAATGAGTGCAAATATCTCTAATCTCTCAGCCACCTCACCACTCTTATCCAATGACTTTCCATTGCCCCTATGCCTTTCATAACTTCCACAAACACCTTTAACTCCTCAAGCCCACGGAATCCATAGCATCACATCCCAAGCACCAGCTCAGTTTCTCCAACCACCCAAATCCCCTCATGCCCCATTTAAGCTTACTTAGAATCCACTATGTACAGAACATTTGGAAGTATTTGGGATTCTGCTGTTATGCTATTAACCATTATGCTATTAAAAGATCGTAAAACTGGCAAAATAACAAACACACATTTCCCTTGACAGCTGTGTCATCAACACCTACAAAGCTGCTTCCATTAATGGATTTGAAAGCCATCCATGCACATACAATGATGTTCCACAAAATAAGTCATTCAAAGAGTTTAGTCATCTCTCCAAGCTTTGTAACAGCGAAGCAGATGTTTAAGCTGAAATTCAATGGAAACTTTGAAGCAAATAGGACAATTGAAATAATAAAACTTGCATTTTCATATTATGCAATTCAGAAGAGCACTAATGTATTCAAATACATCTGGAGGTTTTTAAACTTTCACAATGCATGTCAATTTAATGGTTGCTTACTGTTTCAGGACAGGTCTTCAGTCACTGAGGAGTGAGCATGAAGTTGGAGTCATCAGGTTACTGTTCTGATTTTCATATTAGGAAATGTTGCCATCCAGTTAATAAGCAGCAGGTGGAAAAAAGGGAAAATGTATATCAGTGAGATGGGATAATGTAATAATACGGATGTCAATGCATGCATGCAATTCTCTTGTCACTCACTAGCGAGAACCAACACTTGGTTGGAAAATGGGAATTTTTCTCGCAACATCAAACTAACTTTCTCACCAATGCCCAGGTTGTTCAGTAAGAAGGTTCCATCCTCTGATTTATGAATGTATGCTTGCTGGATCAGACACAGAAGAGTGCCAAAAAAACCAATGAAATAGCCTGACTCATCTGATGAGTCACACAATGAATTCCATGACTTTGTTGCCAGATATTTTTTCCAATGTGTGTCTCATATCACATCATTCCCCTTGAAGAAGAAAGGAATATGCTATTTCAGAGTTCAGTAAAAGAAAACACACAAAAGGATGTCCGAAGTTAAAAATCATCAACAAAGTATGGCCAGGACATAATGCTTGAAGTGGTCTTTCATTCGTCCCATAATAAAACTGATGATAATGTTTCAAGCTGACAAGCCTACAACGTCATCTTCTGTTGAACATCTGGCCTATTGGAATTTTCTGTTCCTGTCTTGAGCTTTTAGAACAGCAGGCTGGGGATCTTATTTGTGTGGGAGACAAAAGTTCAGTTTACTGAGATTGAGTTGAAGTTTTGTTATTAAGTTCATGGAATCTTACAGGCAGACTGGCTTTCTCAAGCTCAGAAAGCTCTTTTACAATCTTTAGTATGTTGTAAATACTCATTAACCTGGAATTAGGCTCACAAGTGCAATCTTGTTAGCCAAAATTGGGAAGCGCCTATATCCACAAACCTGGCCACATTTATGAGGTGTGTACATTGTTGAGGCAGACCTCTTTTTCCAAACGCACAGCAGGTCAGGCAGCATCCAAGGAGCAGGAGAATCGACGTTTCGGGCGTGAGCCCTTCTTCTTCATCCCTTGTGGTTGGAGGGTTCCTAGGCGGAAGATGAGGCGCTCTTCCTCCAGCCGTCGTGTTGCTATGGTCTGGCGATGGAGGAGTCCAAGGACCTGCATGTCCTTGGTGGAGTGGGAGGGGGAGTTGAAGTGTTGAGCCACGGGGTGGTTGGGTTGGTTGGTCCGGGTATCTCAGAGGTGTTCTCTGAAACGTTCCGCAAATAGGCGGCTTGTCTCCCCAATTTAGAGGAGGTCACATCGGGTGCAGTGGATGCCCGTGGCTCAACACTTCAACTCCCCCTCCCCTCCCCCTCCCCCAAGTCCCTCCTCCCTACCTTTTATCTTAGCCTGCTTGGCACACTTTCCTCATTCCTGAAGAAGGGCTCATGCCCGAAATGTCGATTCTCCTGCTCCTTGGATGCTGCCTGACCTGCTGCGCTTTTCCAGCAACACATTTTCAGCTCTGATCTCCAGCATCTGCAGTCCTCACTTTCTCTTTTTCCAAACTCCAGTAAGTATGAACTTCTTCTACTCTTTGTCTCCTTCATAGCCAAAGTGTTTCTTCACATAAAGACTTAGTATTAGGAATGACACCTCTCAATGTTGATCAGCTCACTTAAATTCTTTGTCATATGCAATCTGGCTTGTTATTATAAACTACTCAGGGATGAAATCTGACTGGGCCAACAAGTCTGGCCAAGCAAAACAGCTTCTCTGGTTTATGGTAGCAAATCTGACCCTATAGACAGGTGAGGCTGAACTCGAAGGAGAGCTTAACTCAAAAGACCATCTTTTGTGATTACATCTTTGTCCCAAGCAAGTGTATGGTGAAAAACTTTCAGATCATATTTTCTCCTAGTTATGATGCAAAGCCAATGAGCTGATTTTGCATGAGCTACTGAATGTTGCAACTTCTTTTGTGCTTTAGGTGTGAACCCTGGAAGATATGTAGGAGGAAATACCATTGTAACATCAGGAATGCAACATTGGTGGCAGCAAGACAGAATAGACTTTAAATGCACATGAGGCAGTTGATGGAGATGCCTGGCACCCAACTTCCTGAGTGACAATCCTCTGCAGTAGCAATGTTACCATGCTAATTCACACTCATAACAGCATGAAGCATTGAGTAGACAATGCTATGTACATTGGCAGAGTGCAGAAGATCATTCATCCTACTGGGGCATGGGAGATAGATTCTCTTGAGTCTTTCATAGGCACTGACCTCCAGAGCCGCCTCTGTATAGGTTGCCTTCATCCATTGGGATGGCCTCTTTTTGTCATCCCCGGGGAAAAGAACTTCCTTTCTCTCCTGAATAGCCATCAAAGAATGTCTAAGGAGGCATTACTAAAGTGTGGTGCTGCATTTTGCTTGGTCTCTGATATCTGCAGAGGTGGGTGGAGGATGATGATCACAGGTTGAGTTGCTCCTGAGTTGCAGAGTGAGGGGCTGCCCCTGGCTGCCTTTTTGACTATGGTGCTCAGAAATTTGAGACTGGAGAGTCGCAATCGGAGAGCAGATTTTCTGCCCATAAAAGTTGGCATTTTAGTGAGCATGAATATGTAATGAGGTAAAAACAATTACTGCAGATGCTGGAAACCAGATTCTGGATTAGTGGTGCTGGAAGAGCACAGCAGTTCAGGCAGCATCCAAGGAGCAGTGAAATCGACGTTTCGGGCAAAAGACCTTCATCAGGAATAAAGGCAGAGAGCCTGAAGTGTGGAGAGATAAGCTAGAGGAGGGTGGGAGTGGGGAGAAAGTAGTGCTGGAGATCAGAGCTGAAAATGTGTTGCTGGAAAAGCTCAGCAGGTCAGGCAGCATCCAGGGAACAGGAGAATTGACGTTTCGGGCATAAGCCCTTCTTCACAACATTTCAACTCCCCCTCCCACTCTGCCAAGGACATGGAGGTCCTGGGCCTCCTTCACCGCCGCTCCCTCACCACCAGATGCCTGGAGGAAGAACGCCTCATCTTCCGCCTCGGAACACTTCAACCCCAGGGCATCAATGTGGACTTCAACTGTTTCCTCATTTCCCCTTCCCCCTAGTTCCAAACTTCCAGCTCAGGACTGTCCCTATGACTTGTCTGGACTTGTCCTACCTGCCTATCTCTTTTTCCACCTATCCACTCCACTCTCTCCTCCCTGACCTATCACCTTCATCCCCTCCCCCACTCACCTATTGCACTCTATGCTACTTTCTCCCCATCACCACCCTCCTCTAGCTTATCCCTCAGGCTCTCTGCCTTTTTTCCTGATGAAGAGCTTTTGCCTGAAACGTCGATTTTGCTGCTCCTTGGATGCTGCCTGAACTGCTGTGCTCTTCCAGCACCACTAATCCTGAATATGTAATGAACTGGGAAGAAGTTAGTCACATAGGAAAGCCTGAATGGTCTGCAAGAAAGTCCCTCCGATTTTTATGTCTGCTCCCACACTTAGTCTCAACAAAAGAAAATTCTGTGTCAAGAGTGTGTTGCTGGAAAATCACAGCAGGTCAGGCAGCATCCGAGGAGCAGGAGAATCGATGTTTCAAGCCAGAGCCCTTCATCAGGAATGAGGTCGGTCCTCGTGGATGGAGATGGAGAGGTCTAGGAAGGGGAGGGAGGTGCCTGAGATGGTCCAGGTGAATTTGAGATCAGGGTGAAATATGTTTGTGAAATTGATGAACTGTTCGACCTCCTTGTGGGAGCATGAGGTGACGCTGATGCAGTCATCAATGTAGTGGAGGAAGAGGTGGGGAGTGGTGCTGGTATAACTCTGGAAAATGGACTGTTCTACGTAACCGACAGAGAGACAGGCATAGCTGGGGTCCATGTTGGTGCCCATGGCTACCCCTTTCGTCTGGAGGAAGTGGGAGGATTGGATGGAGAAATTGTTGAGGGTGAGGACCAGTTCAGCCAAACGAATAAGAGTGTCAGTGGAAGGTAGTGGGGACATTGGGAGAGGAAGAAATGGAGGGCTTGCAGACTCTGGTCATAGCAGATGGAGGTGTAGAGGAACTGGATGTCCATGGTGAAGATGAGGCATTGGGGGCTGTGGAAACAGAAGTCTTGGAGGAGGTGGAGGGCATGGGTGGTGTCCTGGACCGGGGGGATAGGGCAGTATCGAGGTAGGTGGAGATGAGTTCGGTGGGGCAGGAACAGGCTGAGACGATAGGCCGGCTGGAGTAGTCAGGCTTGTGGATCTCATTCCTGATGAAGGGCTCTGGCCTGAAACGTCGATTCTCCTTCTCCTCGGATTAGATTAGATTAGATTAGTTACAGTGTGGAAACAGGCCCTTCGGGCCAACAAGTCCACACCGACCCGCCGAAGCGTAACCCACCCAGACCCATTCCCCTACATTTACCCCTTCACCTAATACTGCGGGCAATTTACCATGGCCAATTTGCCTAACCTGCACATTTCTTGGATTGTGGGAGGAAACCGGAGCACCCGGAGGAAACCCACGCAGACATGGGGAGAACGTGCAAACTCCACACAGTCAGTCGCCTGAGGTGGGAATTGAACCCGGGTCTCTGGTGCTGTGAGGCAACAGTGCTAACCACTGTCCTACTGTGCCGCCCACAACCACCGTGCCGCCCACGATGTGGATGCCTGACTAGCTGTGCTTTTCCAGTAACACACTCTCGACTCTGATCTCCAGCATCTGCAGACCTCACTTTCTTCCAAAAGAAAATTCTGTCTGTGTGTTCTAACTGTGACCCATAGGCCACTGTTCCTATACATTTAATCAACGTGTTGCAATAATCAGCCAGGAAGACTCTGTCGTGTGCCTTCTTGTATTTCATGAAGTGTCAATTCAGTCTTGATGGAATTAACCATGTTTCTAATGGACTACAGGTAATGAGGTGATAATGTCACATGTCTACGTCAAAAATGAAAACTTACAGCTTTAACATAATATCCCAAAGCACTTCTTAGTCATATTATATAAAAAAGTATAGCATGCTGATAAAAAAAGTACCTTAATGAAAGAACTCCTATGAGCCAAATATCATACTCTGGAATATACTTTTTAAAACTCTATTAACTGCTGGGCAACTAACTGTTGTCAGCGCCTCTAAGGATGTAACTTTCCAAGCGAGGTATGCGTCGCTGCAGGGAAGCCAGCAATGAGGTTAAAAAACCATTATGTTTTGGGTGGGCATAGTGTTGAGGGAGTATAGGATGGGCCACTTAAGCACAATGTGATCAGAGAAGGCTTGAAGTGAAATGAAAAGAAAAATCTAAGTTCACAGCTGGGTTAGGGAAGAACTTTAGGGATGTTTGGCCCATTGGGATTGGATGTGGTCTGAATTTTAGTGGCAAGGAAGTCCATGGACTGTTCACATATTATTGGAGGGGAGACTGGATGAGAGAGAGGAGAGTGATTTGAGATAGTCTTTTCATGGAGAACAGTAACATAGGATTAGCTTTGCTTTCAGGATGATTCTGCAATATTGAGCAATATCAGTGAGTGCTTTATGTGGTCAGATCTATGATAATTAGTCAAACCTTTTCACGGTTCAATATTCACGCCCAAGTCTTTGTACATTAAGAGGTGGACTTGAGTGCTGTATTACTGGAATGACCAGGATTAGAGACAGCAGTGGGAACCAAAAGTAGAGGAGATACTGTGTTGGCAAGATTGATAGCTGCAGGAATGAAATAGTGAATGGAAAGTAAAGGCTAGAGAGCTTGGAACTTGAAAATACAATTGTAAGTGATTTGCAAGAGAGTATGTTTTTCCCCAGGGTGTACGTTTAAGTGAGGGGGAATAGCGAGAGTAAGGAGGATGTAGGTGGAGAGTGATAAAAATCAGTGATCAAAAAATTATCCTGTTGTGATGATAGGTACATAACAGATCAGCAAGTCATTTGAAACAGTCATCTCGGTGCATCATAATCCAGGAGCTGTGAAAGAGGGCTTTGACCTAGAAGAGTTAATTTCGGGCTCAGAACCACATCACATCTAAAGTG
Source organism: Chiloscyllium plagiosum (assembly GCF_004010195.1). Classification (NCBI taxonomy): domain Eukaryota; kingdom Metazoa; phylum Chordata; class Chondrichthyes; order Orectolobiformes; family Hemiscylliidae; genus Chiloscyllium; species Chiloscyllium plagiosum. Next base: position 34,829,842 of record NC_057742.1, on the reverse strand, counting down.
AAAAAAAACTAGTTAAACCAGTCAGATGATCATAAACTCTGCATGTGGCAACAGGAGTGATTATGGGCTGTAGGCTGAACAATGTTACTTTACAATTTCAGTTACGGAACAGTTGATCAGAGACATAGCAACTGAGACAACAGTGCAATCCAGGAGCAAAATAGTGTGGCAAGTCAAAAAAGTCTTCTTGTTACCCTTTTCCCTTCCACTGGCTCAAAATCACTTAAACATTTCAACATATCTAACTTGTTTTTGCTCTGATTAAAGGTCATTGACCACATGAAATAATTGCACAGAGGCTGGGATCCTGTCATCAAGTCACCTGTATTTACATGTGCACGTTACATGGGCTATGACCAGCCAGCCCAGAGTTAACCCCCAGAATGAGGAGATGCGGAATCCCTTGTTTATTTATTTTTTATTTTATTAAACTGTACAAAATATGAACAAACCGTTAACATGAACAGCAGTATACAAGAAACAGCAATTTACAGGGGAAAGGGACAGCAAGGCCAGACCCCCAAATCCCACCAAATAACCAGTTCGCAAGGAAAGGAGGATGAACCTCGAATCCCACGTTAAATTATGAAGAAGGACACAACACCAGGTTATAGTCCAACAGGTTTAATTGGAAGCACACTAGCTATCAGAGCGACGCTCCTTCATCAGATGGTAGTGGAGGGCTCAATCCTAACACACAGAATTTATAGCCTAACCTGAGAATGCAACTTTTTAAAAAAAAGGTTTTGTGATTTACACACGAAAGAAGTGAAACTATCACTGTATTCTAACAGAAGAAAAGCTTAACAGACAATTAATTTTTCAATGTATAATTTCAGTTACATCACACTGTAAATTTTTGTTATAAATTCTGTGTTAGGATTGAGCCCTCCACTACCATCTGATGAAGGAGCGTCGCTCCAAAAGCCATTGTGCTTCCAATTAAACCTGTTGGACTATAACCTGATGTTGTATGATTTTTAACTTTGTACACCCCAGTCCAACACCGGCATCTCCAAATTATGAAGAAGGAAGCAGTGAACACAATCACATACAGGCAGTCCAATAAACCAAACAATAAAACACTGTATATAACACAGACACCCCGGCAACCCAACAAACCACCCATCCCTCCCACCTTCTGGCCACTCAAAGGCAGCTCGCCCCTACACCCTTCTGGCTCTCGGTCCTCTCTGACACACTTCCAGCCATCTCGAGGACAGCGCGTCCTGTTTCCCCACCTCCCCCTTGGACTACAGCGATCAGGATGGTCTACCCACCTTCCAGCTTCCTTAACCACCTTTCCACGCTTTCTGACCACCTCTAGGTCAGCCTGCCCTGGTACCTTCCCAGGGTGACAGTGCTGAAGATGGCCTACCTGCCTTCTGGCTCTTGGTCCGCCCCTAGATATCACTTGACTCTGGCCCACCCCAACATACCATCCGGCCTGTGGGAAGAAAGGAAAACACCCGAGTGCCCAGTGACAAGCATTACCCTCTTCAACAAAAGACAGTGCTGAGTCATCAATAAGTGAAAAGACGGGGCAGGAATTAAATCAAAGTAGAGTCGGAGGGGAAAATAGTGCACTCCACATCCCGCGGTGCCCACCACTCCCTGAATACCTTGACAGTGTTGGTAGAAACACGTATTTATATTTTTTCGTTGTTTTATTCCTTTTTTTTGTTTTTTTCCCCCAACACCCATGTTGTGTGTGCAAGTGTAGGTCACAATGAAGAATAACAAGTGTGTAAATCTTTATTTATATTCCACCGCCAGGAAGAAAGGAGTGGCCAGTGACAAGCAGTGCCCTTCTCAACATGGACAATGCTGGGGGATCAAAAAAGTGAAGGGAAGGGAAGGGCAGGGGTTAAATCAAAATAGAGTTGGAGGGGGAAATCAAACACTCCAATCCCTGCAGTGCCCACCTCTCCCTGAACCGCTTCAGAGTGTTCGTAGAAACTCCTGTTTCTTTTCTTTTATTCCACCTAATTGCCACTGGAATAATTCCACAGAAGCCAATATATCATCACCAAGCCACCCTTTATTTACACGTGGAGAGTCATTGACACTGAGCCAGCCATCAGAGTGAACTCCACTCCTTGTGGCGCCCACCTTTCTCTGAACATTTCAAGGGTGTTGGTAGAAACTCCTGTTAATTTATTTTTTTCTGAGTAAGCAGGATGTCTAACACTCCTGTTTATTTTTCCTTACCCCCACACTACAGCCTAACTGCGGTAGTGCTTATTTTTTTCCCCAGCACGCATGTTGTGTGTGTGCAGGTGTGAGACACAGTGAAAGACACAAGGTGCACGAATCTTTAATCAAATTTCCACCACCAGGAAGAAAGGAGACACCCGAGTGGCCAGTGACAGGCAGTGCCCTTCACATCAAAGGGCAATGCTGTGTGATCAAACAGTGAAGGGGAGGACAGGGATTAAATCAAAATAGAGTTGGAGGGGGCAATAATGCACTCCATTTCCTGCGGCGCCCACCTCTCTCTGGACATTTCAAGGGTGTTGGTAGAAACTCCTTTTTTTTTGCTCTGTTGGTCCAAGTGACTTTAAAATAGCAATTAATTTATAGATAGCTCTTGAGTCATAGAGATGTCCAGGATGGAAAGGGACTCACCAATACTCACCAGATATCCTAACCTAATCAAGTCCCATTTGACAACGTTTGGCCCATATCCCTCTAAACCCTTGCTATACCCATCCAGATGCCTTTTAAATGTTGCAATTGGACCAGCCTCCACCACTTCCTCTGGCAGCTCATTCCATACTCACACCACCCTCTGCATGAAATGGCTGTCCCTTAGGATCCTTTTAATTTTTTCCGGTCTCACCGTAACCCTGTGCATTCTTGCTCTGGACTCCCCAACCCAGGAAAAAGTTGTCTATTTATGGTTTTATAAACCTTTATAATGTCACCCCTCAGCCTCCGACGCTCCAGGGAAAATAGCCCCAGCTTATTCAGTCTGTCCTTATAGCTCAAATCCTCCAACTCTGGCAACATCCTTGTAAATCGCTTCTGAACCCTTTTGAAGTTTCACAACTAAATGCACCTATCATTTATACAAGGGAACTTAAACAATAGAAGACGGAGATTGAGAGAGGAAGGCAAAGGGAAAAAGTGAGGATTGCAGATGCTGGTGATCAGAGTTGAGAGTGTGATGCTCGAAAAGCACAGCAGATCAGGCAGCATCCAAGTTGCAAGAGAATCAACATTTTGGGCATAACCCCTCATTCCTGATGAAGTGCTTATGTCCGAAACATTGATTCCCCTGCTCTTTGGATGCTGCCTGACCTACTGTGCTTTTCCAGCACCACACTCTTGATGGAGGAAGGACAGAAGACAGCAGCAGATGGAACTTTGCAGCAGAAAAACTCCCTATGTATCTGCCAGTACAGGAACCACTTTATAGTCATAGAGTCATAGAGATGTACAGCATGGAAACAGAAACTTCGATCCAACCCGTCCATGCCGACCAGATATCCCAACTCAATCTAGTCCCACCTGCCAGCACCCGGCCCATATCCCTCCAAACCCTTCCTATTCAAATACCCATCTAAATGCCTCTTAAATGTGGCAATTGTACCAGCCTCCAGCACTTCCTCTGGCAGCTCATTCCAGACATGTACCATCCTCTGTGTGAAAAGGTTGCCCCGTAGGTCGCTTTTTTATCTTTCCCATCTCACACTAAACCTATGCCCTCTGGTTCTGGACTCCCCGACCACAGGGAAAAGGCTTTGCCTATTTACCCTATCCATGCCCCTCATAATTTTGCAAACCTCTACAAGGTCACCCCTCAGCCTCCAATGTTCCAGGGAAAACAGCCCCAGCCTGTTCAGCCTCTCCCTATAGCTCAAATCCTCCAAACCTGGCAACATCCTTGTAAATCTGTTCTGAACTCTTTCAAGTTTCATAACATTTTTCCGATAGGAAAGAGACCAGAATTGCATGCGATATTCCAACAGTGGCCTAACCAATGTCATGTACAGCCACAACATGATCTCCCAACTCCTGTACTCAATACTCTGACCAATAACAGAAAGCATACCAAACACATTCTTCACTATCCTATCTACCCGCGACTCCACTTTCAAGGTGATATGAACCTGCACTCCAAGGTCTCTTTGTTCAGCAACACTCCCTAGGACCTTACCATTAAGTGTATAAGTCCTCCTAAGATTTGATTTCCCAAAATGCAGCACCTCACATTTATCTAAATTAAACTCCATCTGCCACTTACAGGCCTCCAGTCTGAAAACAACCCTCCAACACCACCCTGTCTTCTACCTTTGAGCCAGTTCTGTATCCAAACGGCTCGTTCTCCCTGTATTCCATGAGATCTAACCTTGCTAATCAGTCTCCCATGGGGAACCTTGTCGAATGCCTTATTGATGTCCATATAGATTACATCTACTGCTCTGCCCTCATCAATCCTCTTTGTTACTTCTTCAAAAAACTCAATCAAGTTTATGAGACATGATTTCCCCCTCACAAAATCATGTTGACTATCCCTAATCAGTCGTTGCCTTTCCAAATACATGTACATCCTGTCCCTCAGGATTCCCTCCAACAACTTGCCCACCACCGACATCAGGCTCACTGGTCTATAGTTCCCAGGCTTGTCTTTACCTTCTTAAACAGTGGCACCACGTTAGCTAACTTCCAGTCTTCCAGCACCTCACCTGCGACTATTGATGATACAAATATCTCAGCAAGAGGCCCAGCAATCACTTCTCTAGCTTCCCACAGAGTTCTAGGGTACACCTGAAAGGTCCTTTGGTAATGAAAAATTGGAAATATGGGTCTCTACCTTGTATTCTAAATCATGAATTAATATGCTGAATATCTGAGGCTCTGACATCAATGCTTATGGACTAATCACTACTAGTTTTCTCTTCAAGCCTGTTATGCCTTCTCATTGTATTCTAAACTAATTTCCAAACCAGTCAATCATTTGTCTTCAATTTCATCAGCTTTTGCTTTCAGTAACAGTCCCTTATGTGGATCCTTATCAACAGCCAGCTCTTCAGAGGGACAAAATATCCAAGGGTTAAAACACTGAAGCTATTTGATTAGAGTTAAGGAACCAAAGATTAGTTTCTTGGTATTTAAATTAATGAAAAAATGCTAACAATGTTCAAAGAAACATGAAAATTGTATTGCAGCAATAGTATCTAGTTGACTGGGCAAGGAAGGTGAAGACTTCTGAAAACATGGAGAGGAGAATTCTTTATTGACATATTTCTAGGGCATGGTTAGTGTAAATAGACAAGGTCTTCTCCCTGCGGTGGGAGAGTCCAAAACTAAAGGGTGTAGGTTTAAGGTGAGAGGGGGAAGATTTAAAAGGTACCTCAGGGCAACATTTTCATACAGAGGATGGTGTGTGTATGGAATGAGCTGCAAGAGGAAGTGGTGGAGGCTGGTATAATTATAAAATTTAAAAGGCACATGGATGGTTATATAATTAGGAAAGGTTTAGAAGGATATGTGCCAAATGTTGGAAAATCGGACTAGATTTATTTAGGATATCTGGTTGGCTTGGACGATTTGGACCGAAGTGTCTGTTTCCATGTTGTACACCTGGAAGAGTCTATGACTATGACTGTAAGCAGTAATGTTTGTAGATCTGGGACATATGGGAGATATGAGTAATGACTCTTGAGTAATGACTAAGAACAAAAGTGTGCTACTTAGCCTTTTACCTCTTTGGCTTTCAGTATAGAAATCCAGTCAGTTCCATTTCCTCACCCTCCCCCCGAGCCCTGCACATTTACTTTCTGCAAGTTCCCATCTAATTTGCTTTATGTCTCTGAATGTCTCTGTTTCTACCTGTGTAAAAAAGGTCTTCTCACATTCCCCCCATATCACTTGCTCAAAGCCTTAAATCCATGCTCTCTCATCCTTGTACAAATTAGAACAGTTTTTCTTTGTCCATATTATTGAAGGCTGTCATCATCTTGCACACCTTTGTCAAAACATCCTCAATCTCTTTTTCTCAAAAGATAACTTTTCCTGCTTATTAGCCTTATGTCTAAAATCCCTCACCCCTGGAATCTTGCTGGTAAATTTCATCCTTTATAAAATGTGTGTCTTAAAGTGGATGCAAAATTCAAGTGGCAGCCCAGCCAGATTTTGGAAAATAACTATGTATAATACAACTGGATTTTTAGAATTTAAGGGAAGGAAGAGAAAATTCAATGTGGAAATAATCAAGTGGAAAAGAATGAATTTCAGTGATTTGGGAAGGGCTCTAACTTCATAGAATTCCTACGGTGTGGAAGCAGGCCATTCAGCCCATCAAGTGCACAATGATGGCCTGAAGAGCATTTCATCCAGATCCACTTCCCAACTCTATCCCTGTAATCCTCCATTTCCCATGGCTAATCCACCTAATCCAAGCATTCTTTGACACAATGGGCAATTTAGCATGGCCAATCCACCTACCTAAACATCTTTGACTGTGGGAAGAAACGAGACCACCCAGAGGAAACCCATGCAGACACGGGAATAAGGTGCAAACTCCACACAGACAGTTGCCCAAGGGTGAAAATGAGCCCAGGTTCCTGGTGCTGTGAGACAGCAGTACTAACCACTAGGCCACCAATATGTGGATCGCTACCAAACATTGGCCAAGAAAACATGAAATGAAAATGGCAGGTCTTCAAGGCAGACATAGTTTTGGTTACAAACTAAGCATATTACCATGTGGAGGAAAGATTTGATATTTAAAATTAGAGCTCCCTAGACGACAAAGAAAATGGAGTTCAAAGTAAATGAGCTGAAAATGTGTTGCTGGAAAAGCGCAGCAGGTCAGGCAGCATCCAGGGAACAGGAGAATCGACGTTTCGGGCATAAGCCCTTCTTCAGGAAGGGCTTTCAGTTCAAAGTAAATACCAAGGTAGTTATGTACAGTACACAACAGAAAATCAGGCAACATTCTGAATGTGTGAGATGAAGTTGAGAAAGGATATAAGAATTTGAAATAATGTATAAGTAAACATTCGTAAGTAATGTAAATTTTGTGCCTACTTTTAAAATAATAATTTAAAAGTAAAATCTTAATTAAAAGAATGATGGGATTTATCGGAGACACAAACAGAAATTATTTTGTAGAAATAGAGGACATGGCTGATAATTTTAATAAATATTTTACCTGTATTTTCACAAGAGAAAATACAGTGAATCTCACAATAGAGGCTGGGGTGGAAGGAGGAGAACAAGACATTACATAGCATAAAAATATTTTTTAAATGACAAAGCTAACTACACTAATGCTAAAGTGAAGTCACCCAGTCCAGATGGGATACATTCTAGTGTACATAAGGGAAGTTGGGATTAAGAAAGCAGAAACTTGACCACAATTTTGAACATTCTTTGAGTATCAGAGTGGTGCCCGAAGACTGGAGGATTGCAAATGGTATAAACCCTACGAATAGTAGACTAAGCCTACCCAAATCCTTCTGAAGCCACTTTACCTCTTCCTCACAACACATGCTCCAACTTAGCTTTGTATCATCCAAAAATTTGGAAATATTATATTTGGTCCCCAATTCCAAATCATTGATAAATATTGTGAACAACTGGACTCCAAGTACTGATCTTTACAGTGATGGCGTGACAATGTAAGAAAGGCCCATTTATTACTATCTTTGTTCATTGTCTGTTAGCTAGTGCCAATATCTGAACTTATGATGTTCTTTATATTTTATAACCAGCATCCTACAGGGGACTTGGTCAAAAGCCTTCTGAAAATCTAAGTGTATTATGTCCCTTGGTTTTCCTTTATCAATTTGTTTGTAACATCTTCAAATAATGATTTCCCATTCTCATGATTTATCCAATATCAGCTCCATTACTTTCTCCAGTACAATCTTCTGTCTAAAGCAAATTAAATATAGGTAAGTGTGAGGTGATGCATTTGGTCTGGACAAGCAAGGCAAAATAAACAGTTTGCTCATTTGGATGTCTGGCTGGTTTGCATTGTAGGATTGTGCCAACAGTGTGGGTTTAATTCTTGGACTGTTTGATGTTACCATGAAGGACTCCTTCTCAACCTCTCCCTTTGCCTGAGGTTTGGTGACTCACTGGCTAAACCATCACCAGTCATCTCTTTCTCATATCAGAGCAGCCCTATGGAACTATGGAAAGTTTACATTGAGCAATTGCTGTAATTCATATAACGGTTCTTTAAAGACTATCCATTGTCTATGTACAGTCATGTCTTCTAATGTATTTTCCTTTTCCACCTCAGAGAATTCATGCTTCATGTCTTCATAATTTCCCTTATTTAAATTTAACACATTTGATCCCTCCACTCATTATCTTTACACTAGGTTACAGCATCTGCTCCTTTCCAGTTACCTCTGCATAACCATTAAACTGATATTAGTATGTTGTCATTATGTATACCTTTGATGTAAGTCTCATTGTTATGGCTTGAACATTATGGATAACTCCCTTGCTTTTCTTCAAAACATGTTTTACATCCATCTTGGGGCCTCAGTTAAACATCTCATCAGTAAAGTCTCTCCAACACTACATTGGAGAGTTAGTCTTCATTTTATTGTGCTGCAGCCCCACCAAGGTTCTTGAAACAAGGACCTTTCTGTTAATTTATTTATTTGTGGGGTGTGGGTATCATTGGCTGGCTAGCATTTATTGCCTGACCCCAGTGGTCCTTGAGAAGGTGGTGAACTGCCTTCTTGAATCGCTGCAGTCCACCTCCTGTGGGTTGACCCACAAATGTGTTAAGGGAGGAAATTTCAGGATTTAGACCCAGTGACAGTGAAAGAATGACAGTATATTTCCCAAATTAAAAATCACACAACACCAGGTTATAGTCCAATAGGTTTATTTGGAGGTACTAGCCGCTTTCGTTGTGATCTTTTACAATAAATTCTGTTTTACAATCCTGCTACACAGCTTTCTGATAAAGGAGCAGTAGTTTTGGGTGTAACCTTTTGTTCAGCCCTGCAGTATTTTTTTGTTCCTGTATGTAATGTCTGACTAAAAGGATTGGCATGAACAAGGCCCCACACACAAGGCCGTCACCCCGCGTCCGCTGATTGGCTACTCGGTCCGTCAATCACCGGCAACCATAGCGGAAATTGCTGGAGGAGCGCGGTAAGTCTGGCAATATTCGAGGAGAAGAATCAGAGTTAACGTTTCGGGTTGAGGGACCCTTCCGCAAACCCTGTTCTCGTTGACAGCATCCGGACGGTTTCTTTTGTTATTTTTTTGTTCCATGAAACGCCGGAAGCTAGAGGCGGGCTGATTGAGAGGCGCATGCGCGGGGTTGCCACGTCAACATCACAGGCGGAAGGGTATCGTTGGCTCGAGACGGACACAGCGGCGCGGTAAGAGACCCGGACCCGCTCACCCCCCCCCCCACCACATCGCGGTGAGAGACCCGGACC
>NC_057742.1:34801184-34820042 GCF_004010195.1 Chiloscyllium plagiosum | reverse complement strand
CCCCCCATATCGCGGTAAGGGATCCGGACCCGGTCACACCCCTTCCCCGCCCCCGCCCCCCCATCGCGGTAAAGGACCCCTTCACACACCGAACCCGGGGGGGAGAGAGTGAGTGCGAAGAGTGACCCTCGGCACCGAGTCGTGGGGAGAACGTAAGTGACCCCTTCCCCCTCCCCTCACCCCCAGCCCCGGGGGCGGGACAGGAGACACGCAGACAGAAAAAAGGCATTTTAGCGGCTCCTTAAACTTCGCCGTTTTTAGAGGAAAGGTTCAGAAGGGTAGTGTTGATTGACAGCGCCCAAACTCGGGGCGGATGTCGTAGAACGAAATGAAAACGGAATTGAAGTGTTGACCAGTGGTTACCTCCCTTGATTTTTAGAAGCCGGGGTGGGGCAAACTGGCAAACGAAGCGGCCTGTTGCCGTTTATATTCATGTCTGAACCCTGTAGACCAGCCTGGCCAAACTTGGTGGGAGCTGGACGTCTTGGAATGGCCAGGACATCCTAACTGACTTTAAATTGGATTTAAATAAGGTTGGATATGGGATGCTCCAAGCAAATTAAAATTTGCCAATTGTCTCTTTTTTTTGTAGACCAGTAGGGCCCACATAACCCCACTCTTAAGGGTACACCTAATTTCTGGGCCTCTGTTAGGAATTTCTTTTTTATAAAGAAGTATTTGCATATTCATTAGCTGCTGTTTTAGTGTGTTGGTGGGTTTGTGGGCTACCATGATACCAAGAGGTCTGAGTAGTCTGGCAGTTATTTCAGAGATGTTTCGATGTAAAGAGAGTTTGGCTAGGGTTTTTGGAGATGTTTAGTCTGCTTGTTGGGGTTCACTGAGAAATCAGTGGACTGTGTTCATTGGGTACCTGTTCGTTTTGAATACAGTGTATAACTGATTTTCCTCTGCTCTGTGTGGTTCCTCTGTGTGGTCTGCAGTGTGTGGTCGAGAAGCAGGAGATGAAGGGCATCAGCCTTCCTCCAGGCATCAGGTGGTAATGGTTTGGTGGTGGAAGCGTCCCAGGACCTGTATATCCTTGACGGGGGGAGTTGAAGTGTTCAGCCATGGGGTGGTGGGGTTGGTGGGTGCGGGTGTCCCAGAGATGTTCTCTGAAATGATCTGCAAGAAGGCCTCCTGTCTCCCCAAGTAGAGGAGACCACACCGGGTGCAACGGATGCAGTAGATGATGTTGGTAGAGGTGCAGGTAAATTTCTGATGGATGTGGAAGGATCCCTTGGGGCCTTGGATGGAGGTGAGGGTGGTGATGTGGGCACAGGTTTTGCACTCCCTGCGGTGACAAGGAAAGGTGCCAGGAGTGGGGTGTGGGCTGATGGGGGTTGTGAAATTAACAAGGGAGTCGCGGAGGGAATGGTCTTTTTGGAACGCTGATAGGGGTGGTGAGGGAAATTATATCTCTGGTTTGGTCCATTTGGAGGTAGTGGAAGTGGCAGAGGTTGATGTGTTGTAAGCGTAGGTTGGTGAGGTGAAAGCTGAGGACCAAGGGGGTTCTGTCCTTGTTGCATTGGGAGGGGTGGGGTTCAAGGGCGATAGTTTGTGAAGTGGAGGAGATCGTCAACCATGTGGAAAGTGAAGTTGCGATAGTGGAAGAAGGAGGCCATCTGGGACTTTGAGGTGGAATTGGTCATCCTGGGAACAGATGCAGGTGGAGAAATTGGAAATAAGGGATGGCGTTTTTATTGGAGGTAGGGTAGGAGGAGGTGTAGTCTAGGTAGCTGTGGTAGTCGGTTATAGTATATGTCTGTGGTTAGTCTGTTGCCAGAGACTGTGATGGTGAGCTGCAGAAAGGGGAGGGAGGTTGAAGAGATGGTCCAGGTGAATTTGAACTCTGGGTGGAAGTTGTTGGTCAAGTTGTTCGACTGTTGGTCAAGTAAACTTACACAAAATAACAAAACGGACAACACAGAAGCATGGATAATTGGTAAAGAGGAAGGACACCACTTCGACTGGGATAACACATCCATCCTAGGACAAATAAAACACAGACACGCACAAGAATTCCTTGAAGCATGGCATTCCAACTCCACCTCTTCAGTAATTTCCAGTTCCCCGGCCCCCAACGGTTTATCTTCATTATGGACATGCAGTCCTTATACGTGTCCATACTTCATAAGGATGGCCTTCAAGCTGTCAGCTTTTTCCTCCCCATCCAATCCCACCCCCACCACCTTGCCAAACTAGTTCTCCCCCTCAATAAAGTTTTCTCCAACTCTTCCCGTTTCTTCCAAATTCAGGGGCTGACCATGGGCACTCAGATGGGCAATAGCCATGCCTGCCTCTTTGTTGGCTACATTGAACAGTCCCTCTTCAGTACCTACACCGACTGTGCCCCTACTCTTGTACTGTTATATTGATGACTGCATCAGTGCTGAATCCTGGACCCAGGGTGAACTAGAGCAGTTCATTGACTTCATCCACAATTTTCAGCTTGCCGTTACATTCACTTGGTCTATCTCAGATGCCTCCCTCCCCTCTCCTGACCTCTTCATTTCTATCTCTGGCAACAGTCTACAGACAGATGTTTACTATGAACACATAGACCCCATAACTACCTGGGCTACCCCTCCTCACACCCAGTATCCTGCAAGTACTCTATGCCATTCTCCCAATTCCTTTGTCTCCATTGCATCTGCTTGGACAAGGGGACATTTCATTCCCAAGCATCCCAAATGTCCACCTATTTTGAACAAGGTACTTCTCTCCCCTCTGTCACTCCAGATAGTCCTCCACCACAACTCCTCCATTCCCTGCTCCACTGCTCTAAACCTTGCAATAAAGACATTTGTCCTCACCTACCACTATACCAGTCTCCGCATTCAACACATCATCTTAAACACTTTCGCCAACCCTAACTAGACCCCATCACTAAATACTTTTTCCTCTCTGCCCCCTCTACCTTCTACAGATCCTTTTGGCCACCCTTTTGCCAATCCTTGGTTTGCGCAACTCTCCCCAATAACCCCTCTGCCTCAATCCCCGGCACCTTCCCCACAACCATAAAAGATGCAAAACCTGCCAGCCCTCACCTCCATCCAGGGCCTGATCAGTCCATCCAGGTGAGACAGATTCACTTGCCTTTCCTCCAGTCCAGTTTACTATATCTGGTGCTCCTGATGTGGTCTTCTCTACATCAGTGAGGTCAAATGTAAACTTGGGGCATGTTTTACGGAGCAGCTTGGCCAGACCCGAAGGCGCGAACCTGATCTCCCAGTCACTGCCCATTTCAAATCCCCTTCCATTTCCTCTCCGATATGACCATCCTCGGCCTACTCCATTGCCACAGTGAATCAGACCGCAAATTGGACGAACAACACCTCACCTTCTGCCTGGCCAGCCGACAGCCTGGAGGACTCAACATTGAGTTCTCCAGTTTCAACTTAACTGGATTCCCATTGCCCAAATCTGTTTTGAGCTGCCAGCTGCTTCATTCCATTCCCCTGACCGACCTTTCCTTCCAGCTACCAACTGGATTCATTTCCTCCCATCGATCATCCTGGCCATATCCTCTTCCTCTGTTCGCCTATCACCTCCCCACTCTGCCCCTGTCCCCACCCAAAACCATCCACCCCTCCTTTATCTGCAGCTCCTCTTACCCCCATCCCAAGTCCTGAAGAAGGGTTACATCTGAAATGTTGACTTCTCCACTTCCTTCCAGCTTATCTACCTTGGATTCCAGCATCTGTAGTTTTTCTGCCTCTAGTTAAATTTTATGAGCAGTCTTGTGAGGATGCTTTGGTTGCTTACATGTTTAAAGCTATATATTTAAATTATGTGCTAGGATGGTGCCAGAAAGTGGCGACTGACACATCACTAATTTTGGGAATATGGAACAGTAAGTAAATCTGAAATCTGAGGTGTCATGCACATACATGTTGGCCAACAGTCAAAGTTCAAGTTCTACCTACTCCAGAAGTGTTTAAGATAGCTGAACAGATTGATTAAAAATATGTCCAGATAGAAGTTGTTAATAGTTTAGTGGGTGTTTATGCAGATAGGGATTCCTTCATCTAACCTCTAACCCTGAGCCACTTTCTAGGCATCTATCTTGAATTTGGAAATTATATTGTTTTTCAGCAATTTGAATTGCCTTAGGGGTATAGACTTGCTATAAGTTCAAAATAAATTATACCCATTACATAATTCCTTTTGAAACCAGAATATTTCAAATGCATTTTAATGGACAAATTCTTATCATTGTATGTTATTTCATACAATCTGAGAATCCCTACAAGTGTGGAAACAGGCCCTTTGGCCCAACAAGTCCGTACCAATCCACCCAGAACCATTCCCCTATCTTGACACTCACACCTGATTAAGCACCTAGCCTACACATCCATGAGCACTATGAGCAATTCCCAAGGCCAATACACCTAACCTGCCCATCTTTGGATTGTGGGAGGAAACTGGAGTTTGCTAAGGGTTTTGATTCTTTGTAGTAATTGTTCTCTGCAATTTTCACAAGCCTAGAAGTAAATGTTAAATTTTGTAAGTATTTTCAGAAATGTGTAGTGTAATCTGTTCTGTGCAAACTTGATATTGAGATTGATTTTCACAGTACATTGCCTTAGATTTCATTTTTGTGATTTGATTGCAGTTGAAAATGAACAAGTTTTCTTAGAATGGCCTGGAGTTCTGAACATGGGGCTGAATGTCTATTAAATGTTTTATTTTAATGCTGGAGTTATTCTTTTAAGTGTGGCTAGTGATCTGCATTTTTCCCTTTTGAATTTATCTTTATGTATCTGGTTCCCATTAGCCTTGTCAAGTGTGAGGAAATGAAGGTGTATTTTTACTGTCACTGTATTTCTTTAGCTCTGAAATTGCCTTCCCAAAATTCTCTTCTCCAGTACTCTCTTCTCTCTCTCCTAACATCATCTTAAAGCTTGTAGTCCTCTGCCCCATTGTTTCCTTGTGTGGCTCTGTCGTATTTTACTTCGTACCCTTAAGTGTTGTGTGCTGAGCCATTTAGGCCCTAAGCTTGGGCAATTCCTTTTGACATTTCCACCATCCTGTTCATATTGGGTGCTGTACAAAACCCACCCCTGTGATTAAGCTTTCAGTTGCCATCCTTCTATTTTCTTCCTGGCCCAGTGTCAACAATTTTGTTTTCCTGTTGCAAGTTGTGGCGGTTTCCTACAAGGATTTTGTAACAATTCCAGCTATTGTTCCAGTGTTCAATATTGGTGCAATCTGATTGTAAGCTGAGGTCCTTTTGAAACAGAAGCTTCCAATTTCATTCTGGAGTCTGTTCAATCCAAATATGATATGCATGGAAAATTGATTTTTTTTTACACCAAATGTAAACTAATGCAAATTCACCCTCCATGTAATGGGGGTTGTGTGTGTGAGACTCATCGAGTTCATGTTCACACTGAATAGATTGTTTAGAGGATCAGTGATGGTCATTTTGTAGTATTGATCTTTTGGTGATACTTACTTGTTGGGTGTGTAGAGCTGGTCGTTTACCAGGAAGAAAGGTTGACATGACTGTGGTTAAAACTTGTAACAGCTAATGAATAGATTTCTTTTGTTAGTTTGTGCTGATGTGACTGTGGATGTTGTTGTGATTGCACATTCAACTCTTAATTTGAGTTATTCTTTCAATGTGGTAATTTGAGCCCAATTTAACTAATATTTTGACTTTGAATGTAACTGAATTTTCTCATTGAGACTAATCAACTGAACCCAGAAAATATTCTTTGTTTAAATTGTAAAGCTGTTTGATTTGGATTGCTTTTGCAATTGAATGGCATCACAGCTAATCATCCTTGGGGAAAAGAATGATTCTTCTGCCTAAGGAACATTAATATGGATCAATGTTGGGTTGCTTCATGATATTTCTTTCTTTCTTAAGCCAGTTCTGCCTCTTAAAAATGTTTTCCAGTACTTTGCTAATCATGGATTAGTATTGCGTAGAAGAACCCTGGTTTACTCATTGTACGAATGCAAGCATTTTGAAAATACTACCAATTAGTGCCCCTCCACTGCTTTTGTCTCAAAGTTGCACATTTCTTCCATGCAGGTACTTCTCTAATTCCCTTTTGAGCTATAACTGGACTTACTTCCATCCTCCTTCAATGAACAATGTTCAAGATCATCCCATGCTGCTTTTTAAAAATGTTCTCATAGTAATTGACAAAGGAACCAATGGTACCTTCTACTTGTGTCCTGTTTGCCAATGCTTCTGACATTGAAAATAATTTTCCATATATTTATTAAAATCTTTCAATGTAATTACCTCTTTCAAATCTCTCCTTAAATGTCTGTTCTGTTCTAAATCTAGTTTCTTCATTTTTGTGTTGCTGAAGTCTTGCATCTCTGGTATGTTGCAGTAAATCTCCTTGTTATACCTACACTGAAGGAATGATATATCTAAGAACTAGCTAATATTTCCACTTTAGTATAATTTCTAATAATACTATACATGTCACGAACTGGTAACAAAATACACATGGCAAAAAATAAATCAAATGTAATTTTCTTCTGTATTGCATGATTTTATTTGTAAGTGTGAGGATTCTGTAACTTTTTAACAGCCACTTCAGCTTATCCTATAACTTGTGTACCCACATCCAAAGGTGTCTTGTTCTTGAAACACCTTTCCAGTATATACTGAGATTTTTTGCCTCTCCTCAATTTGGCAAAATGTATTACTTCTGTATCTGTTTAATTTCAACTGCCAGCTGTACTTAATTCATCAGCCTGTTTTCCTAATATCTGGTCCTCACCCCATCTTTACAACATTATATTAAAACATAAGATTCTGATGAGATGAGAGTTGAAAGATATTGGAGGCAGTCAGGAAAATGAAGTAGTCACAATTAGACCAGCTGTGAACTTAGTGAATGGCCTGTTCCCCCTCTTGTGGTCTGATTTTTGAATTTCATGTCATCTGCAGACTTTGAAGTTATGCCTGTCTACCCAAATACACATCATTGTAAGAAAAATCTTAACCTGCAATCTGACACTACTGTATGAATAAAGCATATTTTATCTGAGTTGATGTGCTGAAAGACTGGAGGTTGGCTAATGTGGTGCCACTATTTAAGAAAGGTGGTAAGGAAAAGCTAGGGAATTATATACTGGTGACCTTGACATCAGTGGCAGGCAAGTTGTTGGAGGGAATCCTGATGGACAGGATTTACATATATTTGGAAAGGTGAGGACTGATTAGGGGTTGTCAGCATGGCTTTGTGTGTGGGAAATCATGTCTCACAAACTTGATTGAGTTTTTTTTCCACTATTTAAGAAAGGTGGTAAGGAAAAGCTAGGGAATTATATACTGGTGACCTTGACATCAGTGGCAGGCAAGTTGTTGGAGGGAATCCTGATGGACAGGATTTACATATATTTGGAAAGGTGAGGACTGATTAGGGGTTGTCAGCATGGCTTTGTGTGTGGGAAATCATGTCTCACAAACTTGATTGAGTTTTTTTTTGAAGAAGTAACAAAGAGGATTGATGAGGGCAGAACGGTGGCCGTGATCTGTATGGACTTCAGTAAGGCGTTCGACAAGATTCCCCATGGGAGACTGGTGAGCAGAGTTGGATCGCATGGAATACAGGGATAACAAGCCATTTGGATACAGAACTGGCTCGATGGAAAAAGGCAGGCGGTGGAGGGTTGCCTTTCAGATTGGTGGCGTGCAATATGGTTTGGTGCTGGTTCCACTGCTTTTCATCATTTAAATGATTTGGATGTGAACTTAGGTATAAGTCAGTAAGTTTGTAGATGGCACCAAAATTGGAGCTGTGGTAGACCGTGAAGCAGGTAACCTCAGTACAATGGGATCTTGAGCAGATGGGCCAATGGGCTGAGGAGTGGAGTTTAACTTAGATAAATGTGAGGTGCTGCATTTTGGAAAGGGCAAATCAGAGTAGAACTTATATACTTAATGGTAAGATCCCGGCGAGTGTTGCTGAACAAAGAGATCTTGGACTACAGGTTCATAGTTACTTGAAAGTAGAGTTGCAGATAGTGGATTTGAACTTGTGTGTCTTTGGGGAAATGTATGCATTTTATTTTTTGTGGACCATGTATTATCTTTAAATACTAGTCAATGTTTGTCTACCATCAAATCATCTTGTGTTTTCCCAATCCATCATAGACAAATGTGTCCTTCAATCCTTCATAGTTTGCTTAGTTCAGACTTGGGACCAATCTCTAAATGAACATTAAACACTTGTAAACTTTGTATAAAATTCAATTATTATAGTAACTATTTGAGTGGTTCCTTTGCAGTAAGGTTTTTGAACTAGCCCTTTCTCGTTACTAAATGCTAAATTAATTTACTTGGTTAGTTCCTCCATTGACTGCTACAGGATTTCAGCCTCCAGAGCATTAGTGTTAATTCGGTTTAGTGAGTCTTGATGTCATAGAGTCATAGAGATGTACAGCATGGAAATAGACTATTCGCTCCAACTCGTCCATGTTGTATCCTTAATAAATCTAGTTCCATTTGGCCCATATCCCTCTAAACCTTTCCTGTTCATATACCCATTTAGATGCCTTTTAAATGTTGTAGTTGTACCAGCCTCCACACCTCTGGCAGCTCATTCTATACTGTGTTAACCATGTTACTGCAGCTGTAAATTTCATTTATATGGGCCAAATACGATCCATGTTACATTGAAACCTATGAATAATTTTATCCATTTGCCCCTTGTTATTTCTTAGTCCCATTGTAGTGAATCCAGTTGATCCTTCAATCGAAGACCCCCTCTAATTTACAGTTTCATCCCTCTAGCAGTGCTACCCAACTTCTTTGCCTTCCATCTATCATTCCTAAAGATGAATATCACTATTGAATATTCAGTTTCATGTCCTGGTCACAACGTAACCATGGCTTTGTGAAGACAGCTAAATTTGTCCACATTTTCATCCATCCATGTCTTCAAATTCCTTTGTGAATGCTGTATACATTCAGATAGTTGCCTTAACTTTGTATTTTTAACATTTTTTTTCTACATTCTGATTCTTGGCTTCTAATTTTACTTGCTTTCCTACCTTCTGTTGAAAGTTTTGCTTTTCTCTAATCCGAGTTCCCTTTTGGGTTCCGATTGACCTACTGGTCTAGTTTAAGTTGACCCCAACATCACCTGCAAATTTTTCTGAGGATGTTGGCCCTAGTCCAGTTTATATGCAACCTGTCTATCTTGTATAGGTCCCACCTGACTTGGAATTGCTCTAAATGCTTCAGAAATTTGACCTTTTGTTTATGCCTTCAATCATTTAATTCTCTTCCTTTGCTCATTAGTACTTTTGATGCTCTCTCAATATGGTCTGGTATATTTTGTGTACTAACAATCAGAAAGGGAAAATAGAATAATCGAGCTTTCAAGAAAATGAAAGGCTGATTGTAAAAGCTTCTACATGAATGCAGAAAGGAAGCGATAAGCAAAACATGAGTGTATTACAAGCAGAGTCTGAAGTTATAATGACGGGTAAGGAAGTGGCAGAGAAATTGAATACTTTTGTGTTTATTTTTAGAGAGTTTTTAAAAACTGGATGTGGAGAATCTAGGGACTGGTGCTAGTAAACTGCAAGATATTAATACTTTTAAACAAAAGTGCTGGCGAAACTATTGGGACTTGGATGCAAGCTGGCTGTAGAGATTTTAACTGTATTTGCAGTCATCTTTCAAAACTTGTATAGTCTTGAGTCCTCCCTGCAGATTGGGAGGTGGGAAATATAACTCCACTATTTAAGACAAGATGCTGGAAATCAGAGTCAAGATTAGAGTGGTGCTGGAAAAGCACAGCAGGTCAGGCAGCATCTGAGGAGCAGGAAAATCAACGTTTCGGGCAAAAGCCTTCATCAGGAATGAGGCAGGGAGCCTCTGGGGTAGAGAGATAAATGGGAAGGGGGTGGGGCTGGGGAGAAGGTAGCCAAGAATACAGTTGGTGGATGGAGGTGTGGATGAAGGTGATAGGTCGGAGGGGAGGGTGGAGCAGATAGGTGGGAAGGAAGATTGGTAGGTATGACAGGATGATGCTGAGCTGGAAGGTTGGACCTGGGGTAAGGTGGGAGGATGGGAAATGAAGAAACTGGTGAAGTCCATATTGCCCTGGGGTTGAAGTGTTCCAAGGCAGAAGATGAGGCATTCTTCCTCCAGGCGTCGGGTGGTGAGGGAGTAGCAGTGGAGGAAGCCCAGGACCTACATGTCCCCGGCAGAGTGGGACAGGGAGTTGAAATGTTCGGTCATGGGCAGTGGGGTTGATGTTCCCTAAAGTGCTGTGCGAGAAGGCACCCAGTCTCCCCAATGTAAAGGAGGCTGCATCGGGAGCATCAGATACAACAAATGACATTGGTGGATGTGCAGGTGACACTTTGGATGTGGAAGGCTTCTTTGGGGCCTTGAATGGAGGGGAGGGGGGGGAAGGTGTGGGAGCAGGTTTTGCAATTCCTGCGGTGGCAGGGGAAGGTGCCAGGAGGAGAGGGTGGGTTGTTTTGGGTGGGGTGTGTGTGTGTGTGGATCTGACCAGGTAGTCACAGATGGAGCAGTCTTTGCGGAAAGGGATGGGGAGTGAAATATAGAGGCATGGCACTCCTCCACAGATTCGATCAATAAGCACACTGACAATATACCAACCACTGCAACGGACAGCTGGAACTGACAACTGGAAGCGGCAGATTCAAACCACTATAAATGCCGGAGGAAAGAGCACAGAAGCGCTTCACAGGAGGCTCCCAAGCACTGAGGATGTCACCTAGACAGGGGACGAAACGTCTGCAACACAAATTCCCAGCATGGCAAACAGAACCACAACAACGAACGCCCGAGCTACAAATCTTCTCTCAAACTTTGTATACCTCTGGGTGAGAGATGCTAAGGCAAACCAGGAAATGGGAATCCTGTGCCAACCGCCGAAGCGCCACATACGAACAACTCCGGTTCCTGCATGAATGCCGAAAGAATCGAATCCTTCCACCATGTGTCAGACACAGACCACCAGGCAACAACCCACAAGCAGGGACACAGCCAGACAGAACGGATTCAGGATGATCCAGGTAATGATTACAGACGCGCACAACCGACTTCACAGATACAGACAAGAAATTGCGCGCCAAAATCGTTAATTTCAAAAACCACCAATCAGGAATGGACCCGGACCATAGAACAGGCCGTCACCATAGTACAGAACAGGACCCCACACCACACAAAAATGGCACTAAAAGAAAAAAAATGGCTAAACTAACACACAACAGCCGACACCACAACACACACCTGGGTTAGAAACCTCTCCCACAGACAGCTCACAGACACGGAAAGAACAATACTGGCCAAGGGACTCAATTACAACCACAGGGACGCCAAGACAGCCGACTTCCTAGCAGCACTAGAATGCACACTCAGGAACAATGGACTGACAGAAGAGACACAACAAACAGTGAGACAAAGTATCGTACCTCTGATAACCAGGAAAAGACAAACACATAACCTCAACACCAAGGAGAGGGAAGCACTAAAATTACTAAGAAACGATAAGAACATAATCATACTACCAGCAGCAGACATCCCACTCAGACCCATAATATCACTACCAGGGACACCATCACACAAACTGGCTAAAGAACTACAGCAGAAACTGAAACACCTGTTCAGCGGATCCAGACACTCTCTACAGTCAACGCAGGAATTCTTGGACATCAGAAATATACACATAGACAAGGAAGAAACCATGGTCTCATTCGACGTAACGGCACTGTTCACCTCTATCGACAAAACCCTAGCCAGAGAAACAATAGCCAACCTGCTGGACATACAGAACAGACAACAAGACGTTGAACCTATCAACAAAGACAGTATACTCAAACTACTGGACCTGTGCCTCTCAACACACTTCGCATTCAACAACCAAATATATGAACAAATCAACGCACACCCATGGGTTCACCCATCTCTGGACTCCTAGCAGAAGCGGTAATGCAAAGGTTAGAACAAACAGTCTTACCGTAAATTCAACCCAAACTCTGGGTCAGATATGTGGATGACACCTTTTGTAATCATTAAAAACACAGAAATAGAGAACACACACTGGATCATCAACGTCACACTCACAGGAATCCGATTCACGAGGGAGGAAGAAAAGGACAACCAACTCCCATTCCTAAACATGGTACAGAGAACACCTAACGGAGAATTCACCACTAAGGTATACAGGAAAGCCACACACACAGACCAAGTCCTGAACTACGAAAGCACCCCAACACACACACACACAAGAAGTTGCATCAAGACACTGTTCAAAAGGGCCACAACACATTGCAGTACACCAGAACTGCAAAAAGAGGAAGAACACCTATACAATGTATTCGCCAAAAACGGATATCCGCGCAATTTCATCAACAGATGCCTAAGAGAAAGACAACGGAACGAGGACATGCCGCAACCCAAAGGACTAGCCACAGTACCATACATCAAGAGCATTTCCGAACTGACAGCCAGACTACTGCGACCACTAGGACTCCTAACAGCGCACAAACCAACAGCCACTCTCGGACAACAACTCGCCAGAATGAAGGACCCGATACCCAGCATGAGCAAAACTAATGTAGTGTACAAAATCCCATGCAAGGACTGCACAAAACCACTACATAGGGCAAACCGGAAGACCACTAACGATCCGCATCCATGAACACCAACTAGCCACGAAACGGCATGACCAGCTATCCTTAGTAGCCACACAAGCGCATGACAAGCAACATGAATTCGACTGGGACAACATTACTATTATAGGACAAGCCAAACAGAGAACAGCCAGGGAATTCCTAGAGGCATGGCACTCATCCACAGATTCAATCAATAAACACATCGACCTGGACCCAATATACCGGCCCCTGCAATGGACAGCTGGAACTGACAACCGGAAGCGGCAGATTCAAACCCCGAAAAATGCCAGAGGAAAGATCACAGAAGCGCTTCACAGGAGGCTCCCAAGCACTGAGGATGTCACCAAGACAGGGGACGAAACGTCTGCAACACAAATTCCCAGCTTGGCGAACAGAACCACAACAGTGAAATATATCTCTGGTGGTGGAGTCCGTTTGTAGGTGGCGGAAATGTTGGCGGATGATGCCGTTTATGCAGATGTTGGGAGGGTGGAAGGTGAGGACTGGGGGTGGGGGGAGTTCTGTCCCTGTTACGGATGGAGGGGTGTGGTTTGAGGGCGGACGTGCGGGACGTGGATGAGATGCATTGGAGGGCATCTTCAACCACGTGGGAAGGGAAATTACGGTCTTTAAAGAAGGAGGCCATCTGGTTTGTTCTGTGATGGGTCTGGTCCTCCTGGGAGCAGATACGGCGGTGGCGGAGGATTTGGGAATATGGAATGGAATTTTTGCAGGAGGTAGGGTGTGAAAAGGTGTAATCCAGGTGGCTTTGGGAGTTGGGTTTTTAAAACAAAAAAATGTCGGTGTGCAGTGGAACAGAGGGACCTTGGAGTTCAGGTTCACAGTTCTTTGAAAGTGGAGTCACAGGTAGACAAGACAGTCAAGAAGGCTTTTGGCAAACTGACCTTCAGTCAGGGCATTGAGCATAGAAGTTGAAAGTTGTATTGCAGTTGTACAGGACGTTAGTGAGGCTGCACTTGGAGTATTGTGTTCGGTTTTGGTTGCATTGCTACAGGAAGGATGTTACTAAACTGGAAAGAGTGAAGAAGAAATTTACAAGGATGTTTCCAGGACTCCAGGGAGAAGTTGAACAAGCTAGGACTTAAGAGCATAAGAGACTGAGGGGGGATCCTTATAGATACAAGATCATGAGAGACATGAATAGAGTGAATGCACTTAAACTGATTCCCCAACCCTGGGAAAAAGACTGGCATCAGTTTAAGCTTAGAGGGGAAAGAATAAAAGGGGATCTGAGGGGTTAACTCCTTTTTTAGAGGGTTAGATGCATATGAAATGAGTTGCAAGTGAAAGTGGTTAAGGTTTATATATTAACAATATTTAAAAGGCATTTGGATAAATACATAAGGAAGGTTTAGAAGGATATGGGTTGAAAAGTGTGGTTCTGGAAAAGCATAGCAGATCAGGCACCATCCAAGGAGCAGGAGAGGTGACGTTTTGGGCATAAACCCTTATTCCTGACTCTCCTCCTCAGATGCTGCCTAAGCTTCCAGCATCACACTTTTCAACTCTGACTCTCTGGTATCTTCTGTCCTTACTTTCTCTTAGAAGGATATGGGCCAAGTGTGAGGAAATGGGGTTAGCGTGGCTGGGCACTTTGGGTCAAAACTGGTCCATGCTGACCAAAGGTGCTGTAGGACATTGACTCCATGATGGATGTGGTATATTTAGATTTTTAGAATGTTTGCTTAGTGTTTGAAACATTACGAAAATTAAAGTTAAAGCACATGGGAATGAAGGAACTGTAAAGACAAATACTTTGACATCTCATCAGAGGATAATTGCCGTAAATGGACACTTTCAGGTTGGTTTTCTGATTGCAAGGACAAGTGCTTGGGATTGAACATTGGCAATTGGCATCAATGATTTGAATGTGAAGATTAAATGTGTGTCCAGATGATGCAGTTGACTAAGAATGAGAACTGAGGATACAGAGATGTTTAAGGGGATTTGGATTTAAGTAGGTGAGCAAAGATTTAGATGAAATCCTATATAGAGAAATGAGATTATACACACTTGTAGTATTGTAGGGAAAATCCCCAGTCTGAGACAAAAACTATAGCTGCCGGGGGGGGGGGGAGACGTCCGACAGCATGGCTGTCAACTGTGAGCCTTCTCTAACCCTCGGAGCACGTGTCATGGTATTTTATACATTTCATACTATAAAGATCCAGATATAGAGTTTTTGTTTGTGCAGCACGGTTTATTTACAGAAAACATTACAGTCATTGTCAGTTTCGATTTGGAGATGCCAGTGTTGGACTGGGGTGTACAAAGTTTAAAAATCACACAACACCAGGTTATAGTCCATCAGGTTTAATTGGAAGCACAGTAGCTTTCGGAGCGATGCTCCTGATCACCTGATGAAGGAGCGTCGCTCCGAAAGCTAGTGTGCTTCCAATTAAACCTGTTGGACTATAACCTGGTGTTGTGATTTTTAAGATTGTCAGTTTCAGCAGCTCTGCAGAAGTAATTGGTTGTGATCGTTCTTCCTGAGAAGGAAGATAGATTTGCACGATTGCAAATCTAATGTATTAACACTTGTATATAAGCAGTCTCAGGTAATTGATATTTCTACTGAAAGTAGTGTATGGACTCAGACACTTTGGACAGTAGATGTTACTGATGTGTATTCTCTTCCCCTACCCACTTTAAACTAATTATCTGTGTTCCGTGTCTATTGTGCTGGTATCCTGTTGGCCTCAGGCAGTCTCTGTGTATACTTTGCTGTACTTTACCATGTAATGGCTCAGCAGCCATCTTGTATTTGTGTGCTTAGTGTTGGCATGCCTGGGGTCAACTGTCACTTCAGTAGATGAGCATTTCTTAAATGGTGAGAGGGTAGGAAGTGTTAAACTGCAAAGGTTTGGATGTCCTTGTTCATGAGTCACTAAAAAGTTAATGTGCAAAGGATTCTGGGTAATCTAAGATGGAGGATGGGGAAAACTTTCTGGCTGTAAGAGCTGCTCCTTTTTTTTTGAGGTATTCTAAGTGTTGGAGGTATTTACCTCAAATTCCAGGAACAGCAATTACTGTTTTATATGCTGTTGCATTGTTTTGGAACTTTGGAGAAAAAGATTTTCTCCAACAGCAGTTTAAAAGGGAGAAGAGCAGACAGAGGAAGCACATGGTGAGGACACTGCAGGGGAGAGAGAGAGAGAGAGAGAACGAGAACCTGCACAGATACTGCCTTTGCTGTTTGAATTCGTGTATCGCTGGACATCGGAGGACATCTGGGAAAATTAACAAACAGTGAAATTCACAACTAATCTTGGAAGAACTGTTGGGTGAAGTTCACAGCACAAAATCAGCTAAGTTAATCGTTGTTTTAAGTCTGTCCAAGAGAGATGCTGCAGTACTGAGTACAGTGGATTCTTTCTTGATTATATGTTTCTGGAGATAAGTATCTTGATTAAACTTAAATTAATAGCTATGGCTTATATTTTAACCTGGAGTAGTGTTTGTAGAGGAATAAGACGGTGTTATTGTCTGGGTCTGTAGATTGTGAAGGAGCAAAAATGGCCTTCGCAGTGATATGTACTACTTGGGAGTTTAAAGAGAGTTTAAGGGTTACTGCGGATTATATTGCCATAAATGCTGTTGGATGCGAATCTTATCAGCTCGAGTAGATCGGTTGGAGAGACAGACAGAAGCGATGAGGAATTTGCAACAGCAACCGTATGTGATGGATGGCAGTTGTAGGAAAGGGAGAAAGCCTCAGATACAGTCACATAGATGGGTTAACTCCAGGAAGTCTGAGAGGTAGGCAGCTAGTGCAGGAGTCTTTTGTGATATACCCATTTCAAACAGGTATGCTGTTTTGGAAAATGTAGGGGGTGATGGATTCTCAGGGGAACGTAGCATGAACAGCCAAGTTTCTGGTATTGAGACTGGCTCTAATGCAACGAGGGGTACATCGGGTTCCAAGCGACCAATTGTGTTAGGGGATTCTGTAGTCAGAGGTACAGACAGATGTTTCTGTGGCCAGCAGAGAAAAAGCAGAATGGTGTGTTTCCCTAGTGCCAGGATCAAGTATGTCTGAGGGTTCAGAATGTGCTCACGGGGGAGAGGGGCCAGCAGGAGGTCATTGTTCACATTGGAGCGAACGACATAGGAAGGGAAAAGGTTGAGATTCTGAAGGGAGATTAGAGAGTTAGGCAGAAATTTAAAAAGGAGGTCCTCAAGGGTAGTAATATCTAGATTACTCCCAGTGCTACGAGCTATTGAGAGCAGGAATAGGGGGATAGAGCAGATGAATGCATGGCTGAGGAGCTGGTGTATGGGAGAAGGATTCACATTTTTGGATCATTGGAATCTCTTTTGGGGTAGAATTGACCTGTACAAGAAGGACGGATTGCACCTAAATTGGAAGGGGACTAATATACTGGCAGGGAAATTTGCTAGAACTGCTTAGGAGGATTTAAACTAGTAAGGTTGGGGGGGGTGGGACCCAGGGAGATAGTGAGGAAAGAGATCGATCTGAGATGGGTACAGCTGAGAACAGAAGTGAGTCAAACAATCGGGGCAGGCAGGGACCAGGTAGGACTAATAAATTAAACTGCATTTATTTCAATGCAAGGGGCCTAACAGGGAAGGCAGATGAACTCAGACATGGTTAGGAACATGGGACTGGGATAGCTTGGCAATTACGGAAACATGGCTCAGGGATGGGCAAGACTGGCAGCTTAATGTTCCAGGATACAAATGCTACAGGAAGGATAGAAAGGGAGGCAAGAGAGGAGGGGGGAGTGGCATTTTTGATAAGGGATGGCATTACAGCTGTGCTGAGGGAGGATATTCACGGAAATACATCAAAGGAAATTATTTAGGTAGAACTGAGAAATAAGAAAGGGATGATCTCCTTATTGGGATTATATTATAGACCCCCCAGTAGTCAAGAAGGAAATTGAGAAACAATTAAGAATAATAGGGTAGTTATGGTAGGGGATTTTAACTTTGCAGACATCGACTGGGACTACCATAGTGTTAAAGGTTTAGGTGGAGAGGAATTTAATTGTATACAAGACAATTTTCTGATTCAGTATGTGGATGTACGTACTAGAGAAGGTGCAAAACTTGACCTACTCTTGGGAAACAAGGCATGGCAGGTGACTGAGGTGTCAGTAGTGGAGCACTTTGGAGAAAGGCCAATTTTGACGGTATTAGGCAAGAACGTTCGAAAGCTGATTGGAGGCAGATGTTTGCAGGTAAAGGGACGGCTGGAAAATGGGAAACCTTCAGAAATGAGATAACAAGAATCCAGAGAAAAGTATATTCCTGTCAGGGTGAAAGGGAAGGCTGGTAGGTATCGGGAATGCTGGATGACTAAAGAAATTGAGGGTTTGGTTAAGAAAAAGAAGGAAGCATATGTCAGGTATAGACAGGATAGATTGAGTGAATCCTTAGAGTATAAAGAAAGTAAGAGTATACTTTTAAGAGGGAAATCATGAGGGCAAAACGGGGACATGAGATAGCTTTGGCAAATAGAATTAAGGAGAATCCAAAGGGTTTTTACAAATATATTAAGGACAAAAGGATAACTGGGGAGAGAATAGGGCCCCTCAAAGATCAGCAAGGTGGCCTTTGTGTGGAGCCACAGAAAATGGGGGAGATACTAAATGAATATTTTGCATCAGTATTTACTGTGGAAAAGGATATGGAAGATATTGACTGTAGGGAAATAGATGGTGACATCTTGCAAAATATCCAGATTAGAGGAGGGAGTGCTGGATGTCTTGAAATGGTTAAAGGTGGATAAATCTCCAGGACCTGATCAGGCGTACCCGAGAACTCTGTGGGAAGCTAGAGAAGTGATTGCTGGGCCTCTTGCTGAGAGATTTGTATCATCGATAGTCACAGGTGAGGTGCCAGAAGACTGGAGGTTGGCAAATGTGGTGCCATTGTTTAAGAAGAGAGGTAAAGACAAGCCAGGGAACTATAGACTGGTGAGCCTGACCTCTGTGGTGGGCAAGTTGTTGGAGGGAATCCTGAGGGACAGGATGTACATGTATTTGGAAAGGCAAGGACTGCTTCAGGATAGTCAACATGGCTTTGTGCATGGGAAATCATGTCTTTCAAATTTGATTGAGTTTTTGGAAAAAGTAACAAAGAAGATTGATGAGGGCAGAGCAGTAGATGTGATCTATGTGGACTTCAGTAAGGCGTTCGACAAGGTTCCCCATGGGAGACTGATTAGCAAGGTTAGAT
>NC_057742.1:34800686-34801132 GCF_004010195.1 Chiloscyllium plagiosum | reverse complement strand
GTGCTGGGTCCTCTACTTTTTGTCATTTACATAAATGATTTGGATGCAAGCATAAGAGGTACAGTTAGTAGTTTGCAGGTGACACCAAAGTTGGAGGTGTAGTGGACAGCGAAGAGGGTTACCTCCGATTACAAGAGGATCTTGACCAGATGGGCCAATGGGCTGAGATGGAGTTTAATTCAGATTAATGCGAGGTGCTGCATTTGGGGAAAGCAAGTCTTAGTAGGACTTATACACTTAATGGTAAGGTCCTAGGGAGTGTTGCTGAACAAAGAGACCTCAGAGTGCAGGTTCATAGCACCTTGAAAGTGGAGTCACAGGTAGACAGGATAGTGAAGGCAGCCTTTGGTATGCTTTCCTTTATTGGTCAGAGTATTGAGTGCAGGAGTTGGGAGGTCATGTTGCGACTGTACAGGACATTGGTTAGGCCACTGTTGGAATATTGC
>NC_057742.1:34756906-34800515 GCF_004010195.1 Chiloscyllium plagiosum | reverse complement strand
AGGGGAAAGATATAAAAGAGACTTAAGGGGCAACTTTTTGATGCAGAGGGTGGTACGTGTATGGAATAAGCTGCCAGAGGATGTGGTGGAGGCTGGTACAATTGCAATATTTAAGAGGCATTTGGATGGGTATATGAATAGGAAGGGTTTGGAGGGATATGGGCCGGGTGCTGGCAGGTGGGACTAGTTTGAGTTGGGATATCTGGTCGGCATGGACGGGTTGGACCGAAGGGTCTGTTTCCATGCTTGTACATCTCTCTGACCCTATGCAGGTACAGCAAGTAAATTGTGTAATAGCCTTTATGACAAGGGGAGTAAGTATGTCTTATGGTGAGAATGTGTATCGGATATAAGCAAGTAGGGGCAGAGTTAAGTTCTGAGTTTTGTGAAAGAGGTTCAGCTGAGCATGGCTCAGATAAGATCTTGCGGTTAACAATGGGGTGCAGGCAAGGGTAATGGGTTAACAATGTGGAAAAATATTCATTATATGCAACCAGTTCAGGTTGCATATAAGAACATTCATTGTGTAACAGCAGATGGCTTAATGTTTACTATTGATACTCTCTGGTTGTAATGTCACCCAATCAATATGAATGTTGCCTTATCTGGATGCTCCTCCCTGTGAAATGACTATATAGTTTGAGGAACTGCTATCCAAAGAAAACAGTGAACTCATGTCTCTGTGCACATGGGCAATTGTTCTATCTCCCTCCAAGGCCCAGAATAAAGATGGAGGTAAAACTATACTGTCCCTGTGGGCGTTTTGCTTCCCCTGAGGGGAGGGGAACAGGAGGATAATATTGGCGTAGTCGGCAGGATCCAAACGAATAGTTACCGTCAGACAGTGTCACCTGGACCATTGGTGTCTTGAGACAGACGGGCCCACAAGGTTGGATTTTAAACCTTGGTCCCTCTCCATATTCCTGTCTGCCGGAGACCGTCTCCTCGCTTGATTGCTCTCTATTCTATGGATTCCTTGAACGGTAATTAGTTTAGTTGAGAGACCGTTTCGTAAGAGCGCTGACAAAATGAGGTTCCAGTCCTCTGCATTGCACTGGAGGGAGGGTGTAGTTGGAGTTCGAGTACAAGGGATGGGGGATGTACGTATAATTGAGGTTTGAGTTCCCTGCGTGTTAATAGGGTTTGAGTCTCTTGGATGGGTTAATTTGAGTTCAAGTCCTCCGCGTTGTGCTGGGGTTTGAGCTCTCTGCATTTAAGTAGGGTTTGATCCCCCGTGAGGAATAATATGAGAAAGTGGCAAAATTTGAGGCTCTGAGAGTCTTTGTTCTGGGGAAAGAGAGGAGCTTGGACTGCAGCGCCATGCAATCTGTGCGAGGGCTTTCTTTTTATAAATGTAATTTCATTAAAAAAAATCAGAAATGCTGAAATCTTAAGATTGTACTTGAGTTAAAAAGGAAAGTCTCAATGTAAATTGTGCCGCGCTGAGAGTGTTTGATGTTTAAATGTTTGTTTGGTTTATTAAAATACTGGTTCGGAAAATCCTTTGAAGTAACTGTTTTATCTTATTTGAATCAGGATCTCGATTCAGTGTGTTTTGTGGGCTATGTAATGGGGCATCTTTTGTTTTTACATTGAAATTTTACAGCCTTATCCTTTTTAAAATTGTTAAACTTATAACCTTAAAACAAATTGAGTGCGTTGAGCCTCTGATTTGTTTCAAATTCTGCAATGTCTGTTTTAAAAAAAAAGTTGAGTCAGTGGTCATGCTTTAGCCAGATGAGAGTATTGTATTAACCTATCATTGCTGTGTTTTTAATGCAGTGTGTTCCCAAAAAGAATGCATTTTGAGTTTGATGTTTTCTTAAGATTTTAAGAATATTAGAACTTGCGACTGAGCTGTTTCGGTTCTGTTAATTATTGTTAAAACTTCATTAGCCACCCTTCATATCATTCATTCAAAGAATGTTGATCTCTACCAAAGTTGCCACTGTAATTCCGACTGTTTTACTTAGGAAGTTTCATTTGGAGAACATATATTAAAATAATCAGCATTTGTTTCCCACGAAAATTTGAGGTTTAAATCGAAACTGAAACTATCTTATCATTTGCTAAAGCACAGGAAACGTTTTGTTTTCTTGCTCTTCCAGTGTTTTGAAATACTTTTCCTGACAGCTTTCACATTAGCCAAGTATCAATTTGCTAAAGGAAAATTAATTCTTGAATAACCTGAATGGGGTCCCCTGGGGGTTTGATTTTAGGGCTGTTGATTGTTTGAATTTTTTAGGCAGTACAATTTTAGAAGTTAATGGATTGTATAAAACTTGCTAATGTCATAAATAAATAGTGAACAGAGTAACAGACTTCAAGAATTCAAAGAAGGTTGAAATAAGCAGACACAAGTTAGTGTAGTTAAATGTGCAACTGTCTTCATATTGATAACCACCTTGGCAAGGAAGGAATCAGAGGAAATTCAAAGATGCTTTCAGTAGCTAATATTTTCTCTAGAGTTTCTCCATTCACAGGTAAAGCACACCTTTGCACTACTGCCCACCCCTCCACAACCTGATCCAGTGGATTCAATCAGCTCCTCCGTCATAAACACAAAGTGAAGAAGCTAACAACAGTAAGAGGAGGTCGGTATGCTTTTTGTCAGTGGCCTTCCCACAGACATTAAACCACGTGAGCTTTACCTTGTCTTTCAGTCATTTAATGGATATGAAGGTTCATTGATCAAGCTAATATCACAACAGCCAGTTGGCTTTGTTACATTTAACAGCAGAGCAGAAGCAGACGCAGCAAAGAATGCTACGTTGACCTAGCCTGCAGCTGCTGTACTGAACACTCAGATGCACTGGTATCCTCTATCTAAAGCATCTCTGCAAGGACAGAAGACTCATCAGTTTTGTGAAGCATTTAACTGCCCTTATCTAAGAAATCAGATCTGTAAGAGATGCAGAAGGACAAACTGAATTTTGTTTTCAAGTTGGACTTTATTTAAGGAGATTTTGGAGAACTGTCTTGTTTCCACTCGACTTGGAGGGGATGGAGTGGTCACTAAGGGCAGTGGATTTAAGAACTTTACTGGTGAATTTTTTACGTACGGGAGGATTCTTCAAATTCTATTTACTGTTACGGACTAGCAATTTTTGTTATAATCCATTGTATGCTGCACAAAAACATAAATACTGGCTCTCAGTTTTATGAAAGCTGGTAATGTTATCGGTTATCATGAAATGATAAAAGCAGTGAATGAGAATGTGTATAGAGTATGAGCGGGTAGGGAAAGAGCTAAATTGAGTTTTGTGAAACGAGGTTCAGCTGAGCATGGCTCAGATCAGATAAGAGCTTGCAGTTTACACTGGGGTGCTGCAGGCAAGGGTAGTGGGTTAACAAGGTGGAAAAGGAGTCATTATGTAGAGCCGTTTAACAATATTAGAAGCATTCAGTATGTAAAGTCAGTTTAACAAAGTGAAAGGTATTCATTGTGTGAAGGAGGAGAAAGGCATAAGCCCTTCAGGAATGGAGCCATTCCTGAAGAAGGGCTTATGCCCGAAACGTCGATTCTCCTGTTCCCTGGATGCTGCCTGACCTGCTGCGCTTTTCCAGCAACACATTTTCAGCATTCATTGTGTGAAGCTAGTTAAAGTTAAGAGCATTCATTGTGTAACAGCAGATGGCTTAATCTTTACTATTGACAACTCGCTGATTGTAATGGTCACCCAATCAACATGTATGTTGCCTTGTTTGGATGCTCCTCCCTGTAAAATGACTATATAGTTCATCGAGAAACTGCTATTCCAGAGAAGACCGTGAACTCATGTCTCTGTGCACATGGGCAATAGTTCTCTCTCCCTTCAGGGCCCGGAATAAAGATGGAGGAGGTAAAACTATACTGTATCTCTGAACGTTTTGCTTCGACTGAGGAAGCGGGGGGGGCGGAGCAGGACAACAATGGTAATTGTATAGAGGTTTGGTGGGACTACATTTAGAGAATATGTAGTTTCCTCGTTATTACATACAGAAAAACACACTTTAAAATGTGACGAGGGTTTCTCCAAATTAATTCTTAGCTGCAAGGACTGTCCTATGAGCAAAGACTAAAAGAGACGAGATCTAGATTAAGCACCTAAGCTTCTTCCAGGAACAATAGATTAGATTCAGGAGAGATGTTTACTCTGGCTGTGGGATGGGTATGGTGCTCAGTCTAGAATGTGGTCTCAGAATAAGGGGCTGATTACTTAAGACTGAAAAGGTATTTTTTTCCCCACTGAGGTCAGAACTTTCTGCAAACTGCAAAAGCTGAGTCATTTGCCTATATTCTGGACATAGATTGATAAGTTTCTATGTATTAAAACTCAAGAACTAAAGGGGTAGTGCAGTAAAATGGTGTTGTAGTAAATGGTCAGCCATGATCACATTGATAAAGTGGACTTGAAAGGCTAAGTGGACTATTCTTTATTTATGCTTTTACCTCCCATCTCCAATGTAGCATGACTGTGTTCATCTTTGTGAAGTGGCTGTGCATCTGGAAGGCATGCAATAGCAGAGTCAGAGTTATACAGATGTAGAGCATGGAAACAGACCCTTCGGTTCAACTCGTCCATGCTGACCAGCTATTTTAAATTAATCTAGTCCCATTTGCCAACATTGTCCCACATCCCTCCAAACCTTTCCTACTCATATACCTATCCAGATGCCTTTTAAATGTTATAATTGTGCCAGCATCCATTCCTCTGGCAAGTCATTCCATACATGGACCACTCCGTGTGAAAAAATTGCCCGTTGGGTCCCTTTTAAATCTTTCCCCTCAACTATGCCCTCTGGTTTTAGATACCCCACCTCATGGTAAAGACCTCGTCTTTTTGCCATATCCGTGCCCCTCATAATTTCATAAACTTCCATAAGGTCACCCCTCAACCTCTGATGCTCCAGAAAAATAGTCCCAGCCAATTCAACCTCCCTATAGCTCAAACACCCCAACTCTGGCAACATCTTTCTATATCGTTTTGAACCCTTTCAAGTTTCTCAATATCTTCCTTATCGCAGGGAGATCAAAATTGAATGTACTATTCCAAACCATTATCCTGTGCACCCTCCCTGACCTTTCAGTTTCTACACACAATGCACTGACCAATAAAGGCAAGCACACCAATCTCCTCCTTCATTATCCTGTCTATGTGTGAATCAACTTTTAAGGAACTATGAGCCTGTACTCGAAGGTCTTTGTTCAGCTACACTCCCCAGGACTTACCATTAAGAGTATAAGTCCTGCCTGATTTGTCTTTCCAAAATGCAGCACCTCACATTTGTTAAACTCTCATCTGCCACTCATTGGCCCATTTGATCAAGATCCCAGACTTTGAGGCAACCTTTTTCACTGTCCACTACACTTCCAATTTTGGTGTCATCAGCAAGCTTACTAATTATACCTCTTATGCTCACATCCAAATCATTTATATAAATGATGGAAAGCAGTGGACCCTGTATTAATCCTTGTGGCATGCCACTGGTCACAGGACTCTAGTCTTAAAAGCAACCTTCCACCACCAGCCTCTGTCCTCTATCTTTGAGCCAGTTCTGTATCTAAATGGTTAGTTCTCCTGAGAATGTGTATAAGCAGGCAGGAAAAGAGTTATTCTGAGTTTTGTGAAACAAGAGGTTCATCTGAGCATGACCGAGATAAGAACTTAGTTAACAATGGGGTGCTGGAGGCAAGGGTAATCGGTTAACAAGGTGGAAAAGCAGTTATTATGTAGAGCCATTTAACAATATTGGACGCATTCAGTATGGAAGGTCAGTTGAAAAGTATTCATTATGTGAAGCCAGTTAACAAGGTTAAGAACATTCATTGGAACAGCAAATGGCTTGATATTTAGTGTTGATACTCGATTGTAACAGTCACCCAATCAATATGTATGTTGCCTTATCTGGATGCCCCTCCCTGTAAAATAACTATATAGCTCATTGAGAAACTGGTACTCCAGAGAAAACCGTGAACTTGTCTCTGTGCACATGGGTGATCATTCTCTCTCCCTCCAAGGCCCGGAATAAAGATGGAGGTAAAACTATACTGTCTGTGAGCGTTTTGCTTCGATTGTGGGGTGGGGGTGGAGAATGGGATGACATTCCTTGTATTCCATGTGATCTGACCTTGCTAACCTTGTCGGTGCACCTTGCTGAAGTCCATACAGATCACGTCCACTGCTCTGCTCTCATCAATCCTCTTCGTTACTGCTTCAGAAAATTCAATTGTTAGTCACACTTGTTTGACATTAAGTTGTTTTTCTTTTTTTTTTAAAGAGCTGATCAGTAAAGTGAAGACAGCATGGGAATATTACTGAGTTTATTTGGTCTTTCGAAGAAGGAAATGCGAATTCTTATGGTGGGGCTTGATGCAGCAGGCAAAACTACAATCCTGTATAAACTCAAACTTGGAGAAGTTGTAACAACTATTCCCACTATTGGTAAGGGCTGATATTTTTCTGAAAAATGAAAATGATTTGAATTGAGGCATATTCACTTCAGGAAAATGAAGTCCTATTTGATGCTAAAGAAGTTAAATTTATGAAATGGGTAAACAGATTTGTCAATATTATGCACCTTTAGAACTCAGTTTACGTGGTGGCCTGAATCAACATGCCAGCTGGTGGTGTGGACCATACTCTGCAATTGTCATTTAAACATGCTGAGTGACTTTTTTTCTTGCTTCCAACATTGGTGCAGTCAAACCAACTTCTTCACTCATGATCTGGCTAATTTGAGAGGTCCGGCAGCTTTCTATTGGACACCACCTGTTTTTAAGCCTATCTAGTAGCAGTATGAAAAATAATGGAAGGATCCTTCTGAAAATGTGAGCAGAGGGAAGTTAGGTGGAACATGCTATCAGCCTAATTTATGCCAGTCCTGCAGTAGCCCTTAAAGGGATTGCAGAGTAGATGATTTTTTTTTTCTATATTCTATTTTAACCCTGGCAGAGCAGAGTGACTGAGCTCCAAACAATAACTACCCTTGGTTGTTATTCATTATACTCTGTCTTCTTGCATTAGAGTTGTGGAGTAAAAATTGTTTAACCTAAATTAAATTTAGAGACCAGCTGCAGTTGAAATTTAATTGCTTCAAACTGAGTCTTTGACAAATTTATTCAGTTCAGAAAATACAAAATCTCTGCTTCAAGAAGTTATTATGCTGATACTGCTTGGAGTCAGTTGCTTATGTCTGAATCAAATGCTAATTTATCTTGCCATTGGTTTCCATTTTTGGCCAGCGAATTATTGCAATGTCACTAATCATGGTTATTTCTCCAAACTTAAAATTTGACTTTTTTTTTAAAACAATATATTTTTGCAGGGTTTTTTTTTGTAGGGATAACAGTATGATCTGTCATGACTCCTAATTCAACTTCAAATTAGTTTCTGAAACAGTTCCTGTTGGGAAGGGGTGCATAGTATTGAATGGTTGTTGCTTTCCTTTCCTCATGTACTTTGTGCTTTGATTTAAATTTAGTATGAATTGTAATAGTTATTTTTTATTTATTGTGTTGCAGGCTTTAATGTGGAAACAGTAGAATACAAAAATATAAGCTTCACAGTTTGGGATGTTGGTGGTCAAGACAAAATTAGAACACTCTGGAAGCACTATTTCCAGAACACACAAGGTATGAATTGAAAATTCCCACAGATGTATATGAAATGGGAATATTTTTCACCTTTCTCTTTCGTGTTATGGACCAGGCCAGACCTCTTGAAAACATTTCAAGAAAGTAGCCTGGATTCTATCTAGCAGGTGTATAGTGGATATTTTAGGAGTGATGCAGCTGGCCCAACCACTTAGTTTTAAACAAAGCAGAATTTATTTCTGTTTCCCAAATGAAACCAACAAAAGAGAAGCAAATATAGAATACCTTAACCCATCCAAAAACCCAGCAGATTATCTCAACTTAATGATTTTGTTCCAACTACTTGCAACAATCCCCAAACACACCCCTTGGCAAAAAAGGAAACACTCCCTCTTCGAGGAAGGAGAGAGAAAGAAAGAGATGGCAGAGAGCTTTAGCATAGAACATCTTTCATTTGGCTGTTTATTTGACCAGTAGCCTCAAAATTGACTGCTTGCTCCGAACAGCCAGACTGCCAAAACCCAAGCCAAGCCAAACCAAACCGGAGAAAAGCTAAGCTGAGAGAACTGGCCACTCACCTCATTGTACAAGTAGTTTTGAAAAACTTCAAAGCTTCTTTAAGTAGGTAACCCCAAATATTTTGGAACCTGTGTCTTTATGATCCCCTGCAAAAAAAAAAACAGGGACAACATAACCTTTTTTTAAAGAAGCAGCAGCAGCATGTGTTTATAGAATATGTTTTCTAACCAGGAGTTGCGCTTAATGGTTACTGTTTTCTTGTACTTTACTACTATTGACAGTTAGGCAAACAATCCTATAATACAACATTCCATGTCAAAAGAAAATGAGGTGGAATCTCTTGTGTCCTTTGAGTTTAATGTCTTCATCTGCAAAGGAGCCTATATACATTGCACTGAAGTTTGAGTTTGTTTAAATCTTGGAGGGCATGACCATCCGACTTAGAGCACTGAGCATAGGAATATGCCTTCAGAAGCTGATAACCATAAAAACCTGTCAATTAACTTTCAGTTGGAATGTATGTAGTTATATTTACTCGATGTTATTGCTTTTAGATTAAGAATTCTGTTGACTGTTATAGATAACTCTTTATACATATTTTAACTAAAATTAGCAAGTGTATATACCTAAAAATCAGTGCTACTGATGCTGGAAATCTGTAAAATCAGATTGCTGGATCACCTTGACAAAGAAACACTTAAAATTTCTGGTCTGTGATTTAGTCAGACTGAGAAAAGTTAGAGGTTCTGAGCAAATGATAGGTAGGTGGGACAAGGACAGAAGGAGGACTGTGATTGGGTGGAAGACATGATGAATGATTGTCATTCAATCTTGCATGACCAAAGCATGATACAGCAAGAAAAGAAAGTTTCTGATGCAAGCTGATAGCAAAAATAAGAGCAGCATGAAAACAAAATGGAGTGAGTAGTGTTTGTGGTCTGAAGTTGTTGAATTCTGTGTTGAATCAGCAAGACTGTCAAGAAGCTAAGTTAAAGTTAAGCTGTTGTCTCTTGAGCTTCTGTCGAGCTTTGCTCAGCAGTGAAAACAGCCAAAACCAACTACGTCTTTAACATTATGATGAAAGGTTGTTGACCTGCAATGTTATGTTTTCATCCCTACAGAAGATGTTTGATTTAACTCTTTCCAAAATACTTATTTCAGATTAATTACATCTTCAAGTTTCTGTTTTCAGTTAATATCTATTCATTGCCACTTTTCTGCCTATCTTCAGGAAAATTTCAGTTTTTTTTCTCAAATTGGATTTTTGTTTGTCTCTTTTATCTTAATCACCACCTTAGCTTTCCAGTTCCATTTTCATTTGATCAGATATCTATCCAAACTCACTTTCATAGTCACATTTCCTTCCTTGGCAACAGTTTTTGACTCTGACTTATTGCTTGTTGAAATTCTGTCTTTCAATATTCAGACAACCACTTCCCAAGAACCATTGGTGTCATGCAATCCCACTGAGCAACCTCTTGACAGCATCAATTCACTATCTCAAGGCTCCACAGTAGACAAGAAATTTCTATTTTTCATTAAGGATCAGAAATTCCAACTATGGGTATCCATTCACCACCATTCTCCTCTTCCTGACCAAATTTATAATTTCAACAGTTTTTCCTTTACATCACCTCGCTATCTCCAATATTTTATTTCTATTCTTGCCCCATCACTATTTCCTTGAGCCACAAAAAAAACTGTCTCCTGTTTTTCACCAGACCTTCATTTTGTCCTTGTCTAACCCACTGGTTGCTTGAAACCTATTGTATCTACCTTTTGCCACTTTTTAACTTTAGCATAGTGTAAGGTGCAATTTTGAAAATGAGGAAGATGGCAATATTGCATAGCAGATTTGTGCTAATGCTTTACTGGAAAATGCTATGAAATTTTCATACACCTTTATTTAAGTGAGAAGGAATTGAGGCCTAAATTTATTTATTTTTTAAACATAGGAGCCCTACTGTGTGGAAGCGTGGACCATTGAGTCCACACCAACCCTCTAAACAGCATTTTACTCAGACCAATTCCTCTACCCTATCCCTGCAGCCCATAGATAATCCACATAACCTACATTTCTTTGCATGGGTTTCCTCCCACAATCCAGACACTGGAAGAATTTCACAGTCACCCAGAGCTGGAATTGAACATGGATCCCTGGTACTGTGAGGTAGCAGTGCTAACCACTGAGCCACCATGCCATCCACAGTGTGGTGTAGGTTTTGGTCATAGTCCTCTTTGCACTGCACTGTTTAATTTTGTAAAACTTAGCGGAATCCAAAACAGGTGTTTGACTCTAATCTACCTACTCCTTCATGGTAATGCTGGTTAAAATTGGCATTCCAGATTCATGTCTAATCATTTTTGCACAAGCAGTAAATTGTAATGATGCTGAGAATTGCGTTTGCTTTGCTGCTTAATCACAATACATATACAATCAGAATCATGACAAGGCAGTTTATTTGATTCCTGTACTTGTTATGTCTTTGAAAGAGCAAACTGTAGAAGTTCTGTAGAAGCTAGAGGAGATACTTATTAGGAAGGAAGATGTGTTGGGCATTTTGAAAAACTTGAGGATAGGCAAGTCCCCCGGGCCTGACGGTATATATCCTAGGATTATATGGGAAGCAAGAGGAAATTGCAGAGCCGTTGGCAATGATCTTTTCATCTTCACTGTCAATGGGGCTGGTACCAGGGGACTGGAGAGTGGTGAATGTTGTGCCCCTGTTCAAAAAAGGGAATAGGAATAACCCCGGGAATTACAGGCCAATTAGTATTACTTGGGTGGTAGGCAAAGTAATGGAAAGTGTACTGAGGGATAGGATTCATGAGTACCTGGAAAGACACTGCTTGATTAGGGACAGCCAGCACGGATTTGTGAAGGGTAGGTCTTGCCTTACAAGTCTTATTGAATTCTTTGAGGAGGTGACCAAGCATGTGGATGAGGGTAGAGCAGTGGATGTAGTATACATGGATTTTAGTAAGGCATTTGATAAGGTTCCCCTATGCGGAAAGTCAGGAGGCATGAGATAGAGGGAAATTTGGCCAATTGGATAGAAAACTGGCTAACCGGTCGAAGTCAGAGAGTGGTGGTAGATGGCAAATATTCATCCTGGAGCCCAGTTACAAGTGGAGTTCCGCAGGGATCAGTTCTGGGTCCTCTGCTGTTTGTAATTTTAATTAATGACTTGGAAGAGGGAGTCGAAGGGTGGGTCAGTAAATTTGCAGACGATACGAAGATTGGTGGAGTTGTGGATAGTGAGAAAGGCTGTTGTCGGCTGCAAAGGGACTTGGATATGATGCAGAGCTGGGCTGAGAAGTGGCAGATGGAGTTCAACCCTGTCAAGTGTGAGGTAGTCCATTTTGGAAGGACAAATAAGAATGCGGAATACAGGGTTAATGGTAAGGTTCTTAGTAAGGTGAAGGAGCAGAGGGATCTTGGGGTCTATGTTCATAGATCTTTGAAAGTTGCCACTCAGGTGGATAGAGCTTGTAAGAAGGCCTATGGTGTATTAGCGTTCATTAGCAGAGGGATCGAATTCAAAATTTGAGAAGTGATGTTGCAGCTGTACAGGACCTTGGTAAGGCCACATTTCGAGTACTGTGTGCAGTTCTGGTCGCCTCATCTTAGGAAAGATGTGGAAGCTTTGGACAGGGTGCAGAGGAGATTTACCAGGATGTTGCCTGGAATGGAGAATAGGTCGTACGAGGTTAGGTTGAGAGTGCTAGACCTTTTCTCATTGGAACGGCGAAGGATGAGGGGTGACTTGATAGAGGTTTATAAGATGATCATGGGAATAGATAGAGTAGACAGTCAGAGACATTTTCCCCAGGTACAACAGTGTTACAAGGGGACATAAATTTAAGGTATGGGGGGATGTCAGGGGTAGGTTCTTTACCCAGAGAGTGTTGGGGGCATGGAATGTGCTCCCTGTGGGAGTGGCAGAGTCAGAATCATTGGTGACCTTTAAGCAGCAATTGGATAGGTACATGGATAGGTGCTTAAGCTAGGACAAATGTTCGGCACAACATCGTGGGCCGAAGGGCCTGTTCTGTGCTGTATTGTTCTATGTTCTTGTGCCTTTTTTAAAATGCCCAGGTAAAAAGTGGACAATAGGGAATTGGCAGCATATTTTATATCCTAACTAATGACTTGCATGGATTTTTCTAGAAATTAAAAGTGAGCATGTATGAACAGCATCATCTCTTGTGGAGCAACTATTTCACTTATTTTTCAAGTTTTTTTATCTAACGTGTTAACATGCAACTGTTTGAAGTAATTTTAAAATATGTTCTGAAGTCTCCGCTTGCTATTTTGTCATTGGAAATGCAGTTGACACATTCTTGGAGTCTATGCTTTCTCTTTTAAGGCTTAATATTCGTTATCGACAGCAACGATCGAGAACGTATCAATGAGGCAAGGGATGAGCTAAGTCGAATGCTCTCCGAAGATGAACTAAGAGATGCTGTGTTGTTAATCTTTGCCAATAAACAGGTGAGTTGAGGCACATAAGGAGTTTTCATGGACGTACTCTTAAGGCTAGGTTAGAATGGTGCTGGAAAAGCACAGCAGGCCAGGCAGCATCTGAGGAGCAAGAAAATTGGCGTTTCAGGCAAATGCCCTTCATCAGGAATAGAGGCCTCTATTCCTGATGAAGGGCTTTTGCCTGAAACGTCGATTTTCTGCTCCTCGGATGCTGCCTGACCTGCTGTGCTTTTCCAGCACCACTCTAATCTAGACTCTGGTTTCCAGCATCTGCAGTCCTTGTTTTTACCTACTCTTAAGGCTGTTCAGTTTGACTCTTTTACAGCAGCCTATGCCCATTGTAATACTGTAATCAAGAACCCCAGCTAAATAAATTACTTGATATTTAGCTTCATTGTGCTTCCACAACAAATAAAAAGAAAGAAGTCAATGTTTCCAGTTCAGATTTTGTTTACGGAGGAAAGAAATCTAGAAATGTTCAGAGGGTTAGACTTGATTATAATGTCACCCTTTAAGAAAGGAAAGAGAGACATGTATAATGTCAAGAGTGTGGTGCTGGAAAAACGCAGCCAGTCAGGCAGCATCTGAGGAGCAGGAAAATTGACGTCTTAGGTAAAAGCCCTTCATCAGGGATGAGGCTGGGAGCCTTGGGGGTGGAGAGATAAATGGGAGGAAGGTGGGGCTGGGGTGAAGGTTGCTGAGAGTGCAATAGGTGGATGGAGGTGGCAGTAAAAGTGATAGGGGAGGATGGAACAGATAGGTGGGAAGGGTTATGAGGATGGTGCTGAGCTGAAAGGTTGGAACTGGGGGTAAGGTCGGGGGAGAGGAAATGAGG
Source organism: Chiloscyllium plagiosum (assembly GCF_004010195.1). Lineage (NCBI taxonomy): Eukaryota > Metazoa > Chordata > Chondrichthyes > Orectolobiformes > Hemiscylliidae > Chiloscyllium > Chiloscyllium plagiosum. Next base: position 34,787,099 of record NC_057742.1, on the reverse strand, counting down.
AACCTGGTGAAACCCACATTGCCACGGGGTTGGAGGGTCCTGAGGCAGAAAATGAGGTGTTCTTCCTCCAAGTGTCTGGTGGTAAGGGATTGGCAATGGGGAAGGCCCAGAACCTGCAAATCCTCAGCAGAGTGGGAGGTGGAGTTGAAATGTTTAGCCACGGGCCGCTGGGGTTGATTTGGTGCGGGTGTCCCAGAGGAGTTCTCTGAAGCATTGTGCTCGCGGAGGGCATGCAGGTCCTGGGCCACCTTCATCGCCATTCCCCTACCACCCGATGCCTGGAGAAAGAGTGCCTTATCTTCTGCCTCAGGACCGTCCAACCCCATGGCATCAATGTGAATTTCACCAGTCCCATTTATCTGTCCACCCCCGAGTCTCCCGGCCTCATTCCTTATGAAGGGATTTTGCCCAAAACATCGATTTTCCTGCTGCTCAGATGCTTCCTGAACGGCTGTGCTTTTCCAGCGCCACACTCTTGGCTCTAATCTCCAGCATCTGCAGTACTCACGTTTGACGTGTATCACCAGGTGCTAGTCCAGCAGGTTGCTTTGGAAGCACTAGCTTTTGGAGCACCACTCCTTCAGGTGGTTGTGAAGGAGCAGCACTCTGAAAGCTGGTGTTTCCAAATAAACCTGTTGGACTATAACCTGTTATGATTTTTCGTTTTAACTTTGTCCACCCCAGTCCAACACCGGCACCTCCAAGTCTTGAGTTCAGAATGACTTGAAGCACTCTACATTTTTAGAAGTGTGGCTTATGTTGTATAAGTAAACTTAGATAATTTGTGCCCAGGTAGATTCCGGGTAATGTTAGTTATCTCCAACATTGATGAAAGATAAAAGTTTGCCAAAATACTGTGACAAGCTTTTCTGTAGTTCTTCGAATAATATAGAATGTTTAAATCTCCCTGAAAGGCTGGGTGGCACTTCAGTTAATCATTCAAATAATACTTTCCAATTGTGCTTTAAATTCTAGAATGATTCCTTGACTCCACAAACTTATACCAGCTGCGTAATGGCTATTATTTCCTGTGAACAGTTTTTACTGTTTTCTTGACTCTATCTTCTAAAAGATCGTGATTGAAAACTTTGGTTCTAAAGTGGACAGAACCATATAAAGCTTCAAGTTTTAAAATTTCCATACAGTTAATATGGAAGCATAATTGTATATTGTGATTTGCCTGGAAATTAATATTTCAATGAGAGGTTTGAAACTGCTTGAAGTGAGTATTTCAGTGGTTTAGAAAATAAAGTTGTAAATAAAATGGACTATTCACTCACAACAAAGTCTTCAATAATGTAGGGTGACTGGGATCGACTTTCCTAGAAAGAAAGCTATCAAGAAATTTAATGAAAATGCTGACTTCTTTCAGAGAGAAGCAGGTCACTCAGAGTAAGGCCTGTAACATAACTGCAATTTGTCTGTCTCAAACACCAGAGCAGAAGAAATGTAGTCTAAGTTACTTAGAGGTTCATAAGGGAAAAGCTTCAGAAAAGATGGCTGTAAGATGTCATAGGGAAAGTCATCCTACTAGGTTTATTGATTGTTTGTTTGCATGAGTTTAACATGAAAGATGAGCTAAGTCCTAAATTCTGATTCATTTATAGGTTTGAAACATGTAGTAATTTACTTGAACATGTAGTAAATATGACTATATACACTATATGAACAGCATAAATACCCTCAAGGCATTTTAAAATATGAAATAGGGCTGTGGCTGTAAATGGGAGGTGTCAATTGAGCTGAAGGTTATTGATAGTCAATCATTTCTACAGGAATGTGTTGAGTGTTAGATTTATCATTTTGAAGTGCAACAATTACTATCTGTTTTACTTTGTTTGGCCATAAGAATTTGGAAGCATTATAAAATGGAAGCGTTGAACTCCAAAGCTCCATCAACAAGTCAGTAGAGTGAGCAGGTAGGTAGTAGTGTCATAGACAAAGGAGCAGAGAGACCTACATATATATGTGCATAGATTGCTGAAGGTGGCAGGTCAGGTAGAGAGTAACTAATAAGGTATGTGGTCATGGGCTTTATTAATGGGGGCATAAAGTAAAGGAGCAAGGAGGTGATGCTGAACTTGTATAATAAACTTCTTAGACCTCAGTAGGGGTATTATGTACAGTTTGATGCTACAGTGTAAGAAGGGGGTGAACACATTTGGGAGAAAGTGCAGAAGAGGTTTCTGAGAATGGTTCCAGAGATGAGGATAAGTTAGAGTTTGGAGACAGTATCCTTAAAGAGAAGAAGACTAAGAGGGGATCTGATAAAAGTTTTCAAAATCATGAAATGTGTAGGTAGGATAGATGGGGAGACAATGTTCCAGTTGTAAAGTGATCCAAAATGAGAGGGCACAGATTTAAAGTGATTTGCAAAGTAGCAAAAATCTGACGTTGCACTGTCTGGAAGTGTGGTGGAGGCAGTCAGTTGACCACATCTTAAGTAAATGAGCTGTTTAGCAGTTTGCCTCAGGAAGAGACATCAAGTAAAGAAATTCGGAAGTCACTCCATATCAGATTTTAATCCAACTTGTTTATTTGAAATCACACGCTTTCTGAATGCACTAATCTTTTGGAATAGACTGTTTTAGAACTTCAGAACTTTTTTGGATGCGATAATTCCTCCTGATATTGATCCTGGGGACTCTTACCCTATGATTCAAATTTCATATCAAGCTCCTTCAGAATTTTGTCTTGATGAAATTCCCCCTCACTCTCTCCTCACCTCCCAAGGAAAATACATCCAATGTTTTCAGCATCTAATTATAGGGAAAATCTTCCCAGAAGCTAATTTAGGTAATATTTGCTTCCATACAAATATATTTTGGAAATGTGGAGTCCAGAACTGTACAGTATTGTGATTAGATTGGATTCCCCACAGTGTGGAAACAGGCCATTCGGCCCAACAGTCCACACCGACCCTCCGAAGAGCAACTCGTCCATATGCATTCCCCTACATGAGCTCCTTCACCTAACACTACGGGCAATTTAGCATGGCCAATTCACCTAACCAGCACATCTTTGGACTATGGGAGGAAACCGGAGCACCCGGAGGAAACCCACGCAGACACTGGGAGAATGTGCAAACTCCACACAGTCAGTCGCCTGAGGCTGGTATCGAACCTGGAGCTGTGAGGCAGCAGTGCTAAGCACTGAGCCACCGTGCCGCCCGTGATTTTGCAAAGCTTTGAACAATTTTAGCTATATTTATTTCTTGTTATAAAGGCCAATATATCAATTGTTTGCTGCATCACATGCTAACTTGTGCATTTATTGTATGAGTGCATCCAAGCCTCCTTTGAATACCACTTGTAAGATTCCCAAATCTTAAATATTCTGCTTCATTACTTTTGCTCCAAATTGAAGAACCTTTACACTTCCTTACAGTTTACCTTTCCACTTGGGTCTGTATCATGAGCAAACTCAAATATATTGCTGTCTCTGTCATTTCTATAGATTAAATAGCTAAGGCTTCAGCATTAATCTTTGTGACGCTCTACTATTCACTTCCTGTCTACTTGGAAATGCTCTGTTTAGATCCATTTTGTAGTCTGTCTGTTAACCAGTGTTCCTTTCCATACTATATTACGCTCCATCCATTAGTCCAACCTTGGCATGACAGCTTAACAAATGTCATTTGAAAATCCAGGTATATTACATATTCTGCTGCACTAGTTATATCCTTAAAAATTAATTTGTCCAAGCTTTTCTTTTGTAAAACTATGTTCTCTTCATTTATTTTGCCACATGCATTAAGACCTCTATATTGCACCTACAAACTTTGAATTTGATGGGCTTATTCACAAACCTAAGTAAATTTGTGAAACCATAACACATCCACTGTTTTGTGTTTGGATGCCTGGGGTTTAGGCCTTCAGATCCTAGGGATATGAGTTATTAATCCCTTAATACTTTTTGTTAGCTGGTATATCAATTTCCTCATTCCTTTTGGTCCCTAGGTTCTTGCCTGTTGTAGTCTTCCACTGTGGCAGCCACACCGTATTCAAAGTTTCCACCATGTCTTCATTCCTCATAATTTTGTCTTTCTCTGCATCGAAGAACTAATGTTTATTTTAGCTATTCTTTTCCTTTCTCTATATTTGTAAAAACTCTGACAATCTTGTTTTTCTATTCCTTGGTAGCTTACTGTCATTGTTTTTTTTTCCCAATATCAACCTTTTTGACTACTCACTGACTTCTAAAAGGCCCCAGTACTCAGACTTGCTGTCATTTTTTTTGTAACATTGTATGCTAATTTCCTGAGTAGACACTGATGAGTCTGGCTTGATTTTTGTTTTAAAGTGTTTTTGTGAATATCCTGAATTGCTTCTTTATATGTTGTCCACTATTTGCTGGCTCTTACTTTCAAGTTCTTTTTTAATGTTTAATATTCTAGTATGTGATTTGAATTATGCCACTTTCAAGCTTAACAGGAAATTTTGTGTTAGGATCAGTATTGCGCAGTGGACCTTTTACTAAATCTAAGCAGGACTTGTTGCAAGGCAGCAGAATTTTGGATGACCAAGTTTATGGAGAGTAGAATGTGGGACATAACAAATTTAGAATAGTCAAACTAGAGGATGTTTTGAAGAATATTTCAGCAGTTAAACTGAGTTTGGTGGTATAATGGAGATTAAAATAGTGTCATCATCTGAATATGAAGTCACAAGCTCTCCTCTGAGTCAAATCTCAGTTGAAATAGCATTTGAGTCCTTCAATTGCTTTGTTCCTGACTTGGCAGCGGTGAGGATGAGAAGAGTAAATTAATGACACCACCCATTTCTGACTCCTATAAACCCTTGACCGGGCTCACTTTCCTTGAAATAGCTGACATAAAATCAGATGCTGGAGAAGTATGATAATGAATCATCTTGAGATGATTCAAAGCCAGAGTAAATGACCCTGTTTCTATAAAGCAATCCTGAGTGTTCATTAAAATGTAATTGTTCTCCTTGCAGGATTTGCCGAATGCAATGACTCCTGCAGAGATCACAGATAAGCTGAGTCTGCACCAAATGCGTCAACGAATATGGCACGTTCAGGCAACCTGTGCTAATAATGGTGAGGGCCTTTATGAAGGTCTTAACTGGCTGTCTCAACAAACATTTGTAAAGCGATAATCTTCGTGAAGATTGACCAATTAAGCTGTTGTGCCTGTGTGTAATTTGTTGAGTGGGAGCAATTTCCTCACCATGTGCCTTTTTATAATGCAGGGTTAGGGTCTGATTTGAATTGGTATTATGAATAATTGCAAAAATATTTTATTATAGATGAATGGTTCTCGTTTGGAATGTTGTCAGTAATACTTGTCGGCTTGAAATCATTTTGCAACATGTAATTTAGCTGTTCAAACATTAGTACCATGATGCTATTTAAAGGCCCATTTTCTAGCTTGTGGTGATGGGAAGCAGGGAGAAATGCTGGATTGCTAGCTAATATTGATTTGGAATTTGGGAGCACTGCAAACCTTGCTTTTGAATTTAATCTTTCTGTTGTACTGCTTGCATGAAAAGCTTGGTGGCAGTAGGAAAAGGGGAATGTATTTTCCAGAAAAATGATTTGCTCGTGAGTCTGTTTGGTTTGTTACCTCTGGAAAGAACATTGCTCAACAAAAGCATTGCTGATAACAGGAGGTTTGCACTGAATGTTACAGATTTATGGCCTTGCAGAAACTTAAATTCTGCACTACAATTAATGCATGGAGGTCATTCAGGCTGCTGCTCCTATTCTGCAGTTCTGTAAGAATGTAGGGCAACACTTGTATGTGTTTACTACAGGAGAGGGGTGAAGGGTCCAGTTCATAAAAGACATAGCAAACCATATTTCTTGTAAATACCAAGAACCAACCCCTCAAAGGTACTGCATCATTATCCATGCAGCAACACAGTGATTTTAAAAGCTCTTTTGATCTTTTCTTTAACATACATTTGGAATTAAACTTTAAGGTGGTGGAAATTTAAAATTGTATACCTGTATTCTAGTAAACTTCACAAATGTCGATGATATTTATTATACTTGGTGAAAAATATGAAAACCATTCAGGCTATTTTGAAGATTGATCAAATTATTGGGTATCCATTTTAAATAAAATGTTGTATGCCATTGACCTCTTGAATACATATGTCTTCTGAATCTGAGCAAAGCTTAAAAAAAAACACAAGTTGACTTTAAAATACAAATGGCAATCATATTAACCAGCAATATAAAAGTAGAGGAGTGTGTTGGGAATTGCCTGAATCAATTTACAACAGTGAGAAACTGAAGATGTAAACATCTGAAATAAAATCAGGAAATGCTGAGCTGGTCTGGCAGCATCTGCTGTGTGTGTTAATATTTCAGGTGAATAGTCAGATATGAGATTTGAACTTGCTCAACATTTTAATTCTGTTTATACTTTGTTTTCTTAAATCCTATAAATAATATGAAAGCACATTTCATTCAGACATTACATGTCAAATCAACAGTGAAAATGATTTCTTAAAATGAAAGACATTAAAAGAGGTGCAAATATAATGTCTAGTCTGGAAAAAAAAAACAGCTTTGCTTTTTCATTTGAAAGCTTATGTTAAGATGCACTTGTATGAAGTATATATTCCAATAACCAGTCTTATTAATGCCAGTGTGTTACTATGTCTCTTTACAATTGAATTTCTGCTGGGTTTTGAGACCTGTTTAAGGGAAGTGAAAGAAAAGAACATGGTTGCAAATATTTTTGTCAATAAAATTAAATTCCCTTTAAGCTTTTCAGTGTATTGATTTATGTCAAGGCAATTTACTCTGTTATTGAAGGTGCAATGCTGGGGTAAATCGACTTTTTTAAAAATTGAAAAGTTCACTCTAATTGTCATGTAAAGTAATATATTGAATTCCATAACTGAAATTTCATTGTTTCATTATCTAACCTTTCATTGCTTTAAAGAAAAGGTAGATGCGATATTTCAACAATTTGTGCACCAATGGTGAATCAAGTCATATAAAGTGATTAACAAGACAAAACCGTTGGGTTATGCCCATTCCTGAAGTTGAGGGGTGTCTGTTTTACCCAAATCTATGTCAAATGTCCCAAATACAGCACAATGGAAATGAGAAATCAAACTTCAAGAACTTTTGACAGCTTAATTCAGCTATCTCACTAAACTAACTCCCTGCTCAACTTATTCCACTCAACCTGATGTCAAGAATCCAAAGAACTGAAATTGAGTATTCAAGGAGAAACTTTTTAAAAAATAAAAATTATAGTTGGAATGATGAGATTGAGTTTGAATTTCTTTGACCGTATGGATTTATCAGTGCTAGTTGGACTTGAAAATAAAGGTATGGCTTACTAGCTAATACTTAGGACTTTTGCTAAATATCCTGCTCAAAATTTCTATATTGTACACTAGATGTTTTATAATATGCAGATGCCACTTTGTCTCTTCATACTTGAAAGCAGGGAAGTCAAGTACCATTGTCACTGAATTAATATGTGGAATTTTCACTAATGTATTTTCTCATCTGAAGCAATCTGGGCCTGTTTGAGAAGGTAAGCCATTCTGTGGAGGGCATAGTATTAAATTAATAGTATTTGTCTTCACAAATTAAGTGAATGACATGAACAACATATCAGTTGCAAACTAAGCATAATAATCAAGATATCCCCCCAAAAATTCACATTTCCGCAATCTTGTCAGTCACTTGGCCTGGATATATGATAATAGATGTTCATAGAATCCTTATAGTGTGGAAACAGGCCATTTGGCCCAACAATTGCAAACTAACCCTCCAGAGAGCAACCTGTCCAGACCCATTCCCCTACATTTCCCCTGACTAATTTACCTAACTTACCCCATCCCTGAACGCTCTGGGCAGTTTAGCACAGCCAGTTCATCTAACCTGCACATCTTTGGACTGTGGGAGGAAACCTGAGCACCAGTAGGCAACCCACACAGATACAGGGAGATGGCCACTATATTTACCTCTGCCCCCTTACTCTCTTGAATTTCAGGATATCCAAGTCTTCCACATGGATAGTCGCCCAAGGCTGGAATGGAATCTGGGTCCCTGGTGCTGTGAGGCAGCAGTGTTAACCACCTAGGCACTGTGCCATCCATGTTAGTGCAATCTTTAAATCTTGGTTAGGTACAAGAGCAATGCTGCAGTAATGGGACAAAGTTAATAATGGTTTGTTACTAAAACAGTCAAACTATTAAATAGGAAATTATAGGCAGGTCAAACTAATATCGGTAATCAAAACGTTATTAGAAACCTGGACATAGAGTATAGTTTTGAAGGTGATATAAAATTTAACAATGTAGTAGTGATCTGGATAGTCACTCTTTGGGACTGATGAAATAGGAAAACATAATGAGTGTTGCAATTTAATCTAATTAGCCCTTAAGACATCTGTGCAGAAAGTGGGCCATTTGGGCCATCAATTCTGCTTTGCTATTCAAACATGGCTGATAAATTTCTCAACCCCATTCTCTTGCCCTCTTTCTGTAACCCTTGATCCTCTTGACATTCAAGAACTATCTGTATCTGTCTTAAATATACTCAATGACCTGGCCTCCACAGCCTTCTGTGGCAATGAATTCCATAGATTCACTACACTCTGGCTGAAGAGGTTTCTCCTTATGGGCATTTAAATGGGCATTGGGTAGGCATATGGAGGATAGTGGGCTAGTGTAGGTTTGGTGGGCTTGGATTGGCGCAACATCGAGGGCCAAAGGGCTTGTACTGCGCTGTATTTTTCCTATGTTTCTCTGTTGTGCCCTTGAGACCTAGTCTCTCCAATGGAAATCTCTTCCCAATATCCACACTATCCAGGCCATTCAGTATTCTGGTTGAGCAGAAGGAGAGTCGGCGTTTTGGCCAGAAGTCCGTCATCCACACTTTTTAACTCTGATTCTCCAGCATCTGCAGTCCTCACTTCCTCATTCTGTAAGTTTCAATTAGGTTCTCCCTCCTCATCCTTAAAAACTCCATTGAGTATTGACTCAGTCCTCAAATGTTAAGCATTTCATTCCTGGGATCATTCTCATGAACCTCTTCCGGTCCTGCTACACGGCCAGTACATGAGGCTCAAAGTTGCTCAGAATACTCTTAAAAATGTTCTGAGTGTCCTATTAAAATGGTCTGAGAGTCCTATTGAAATGCTAACATTATATTTGCCTTCCTAATTATCGACAACTTGCAAGTTTACCTTAAGAAAATCCTGGACTAGAACTCCCAAGTCCATTTGCACTTCAAACTTGTGAATTTTCTCCCCTTTTAGAAAATAGTCTATGCCTCCTCTTCCTACAAAAGTGCTCGACCTCACATTTTTTCCATGTTGTTTTCCATCTACCACTACTTTGCCCATTCTCCTAACCTGTCTCCTAATCCTTCTGCAGCCTCCCTGCCTCCTCAACGCCACCTGTCCTTCCTCAATGCCACCTATCTTTGTGTCATCTGCAAACTTAGCCACAGTTTGCAGATGACACATCTAGAACATTAATATATAAAGTGAAAGGTTGTGGTCCCAACACTGACCCTTGTGGAACACCACCAGTCACCAGCTGCCATCCTGAGAAGAACCCTTTTTATCCCCATTCTCTGCTTTCTGCCAGTACAGCCAATCTTCTGCCCATGCTTGTACCTTGCCTCTAACCTTACCTTACTCAACAATCTCCCGTGCGACACCTTGTCAAGGTCCTTTTGGAAGTCCAGATATCATTGGCTCCCCTTGGTCTAACCTACTTGTTACCACCTCAAAACATTCTAACAGATTTGTCAAACATGATGTTCCCTTGATGAAGCCATGTTGACTTTGCCTATTTTCCCATACATTTCCAACTATCCAGAAATCTCATTCTTCACAATGGACTCCAAAATCAGCCTGTAATTTCCCATTTTTTTGCCATACACCCTTTTTAAACAGGGGGTTACATTAGCGATTTTCCAGTCCTTTGGGATCTTCCCTGCCTCCAGTGAATCCTGTAAGATCACTCGACTAACACCACTATCTCTGCTTTCTCCTTCAGAACTCTGTGGTATAGTCCATCTGGTCCAAATGATTTACCCACCTTTGGACCTTTTCAGTTTTTCCAGCACCACTACCTTCATGATGGCCACCATATTTACCTCTGCCCCCCAGACTCCCTTGAAGTTTTGGGATATTACTTGTGTCTTCCACTGTGAAGATTGACACACAGTACTGATTCAGTTCCTCAGCCATTTCTCTGTTCCCCATTACTACTACTCCAGCATCCTAATGTCTGCTTGTGCCTCTTTTGTTCTCTATATGTCTAAAGAAATTCTTGCAATCTTCTTTTACATTATTGACTAGCTTACCTTCATGTTTAATCTTCTCCATCCTTATTTCTTTTTTCTTTGTCCTCTGTTGGTCTTTGTAGGGTTCCCAATCTTCTGGCTTCCCACTGCATTTTGCTGCATTATATGTTTTTATGGTGTCCCGACTTCCCTTGTCAGTCATTGTTGCCTCCTCTTCCTTTTGTAATATGTCTTTGTCCTGGCCATGAATTTTTGCTTTGCCTCCAGAATTGCTTCCAGAAACTCCTGCCAATTCTGTTTCACTGTCTTTTCTGCTAGGCTCCTCTCCCTGTCAATTCTGGTCAGTTCCTCCCTCATGCCTCAGTAGTTGCCTTTTTTTTCCAACTACAATACTGTTTCATCTGATTTCACCTTCTCCCCCTCCAAAATCCAGAGTAAATTCTTTAATATTATAGTCACTGCCTCCTAAGGGCATTCACCTTAAGCTGCTTTATCAAGTCTGTCTCATTACACAACACTAAATCCAGAATTACCTGTTCCCTAGTGGGCTCCACCACAAGTTGCTCTAAAAAGCTATCTCATAGACATTCCACAAATTCCTTTGCTTATGATCTGCTACTAACCTGATTTTCCCAGTCCACCTACATGTTATAATGATAATGGGGGATTTTAATATTACCTTTCTTACTCATCTTTTCTATCTCCTGGTGTATCTTGTGTCCCAAATCCTGACTACTGTTTGGAGACCTGTACATAACTCCCATTATGGTTTTTTTACCATTGTGGTTCCTTAACTCTACCCACACAGATTCAACATCATCTGACCCTACTTTGTTTCTTGTTGTCTATTTAATTTCATTTCTTACTATAAGATAACCCCACCCCACCCTCTTCTTGATAAGATGTACATTCTTGGATATTTAGCTCCCAGTCCTGAGCCCCTTGCAGCCACATGTCTATGCCCGACATGTCATACTTGTTCATTTTGATTTGCGCCACAAGTTCATTTACCTTATTCCATATATTGTGTGCATTCGGATACAATACCTTAAATCCTGCATTGACTGTCGCTCTTCTCATTATCCTTCATTTATCTAGTGTGCTTGAAGTTGTGATTCCTGACTCTTTGTTCTCCTTTCTTTTCATTTTCTATGCAGTTGAATCCAGAGATTATAACCCTTGAGGATCTTCTTTAATTTCTAGTTCTTCACAATCCCTGAATAGGTTCTCTTATCTAGAAGGGCCTGTTTCCATACTGTAGGAAATCTAATCTAGTTTTGCCCATGTTTTTGTCCTGCTGTGGACTACAACAACTTGGTCCTCCCCTTCCCTCTCCAATATTCTTTCAAAAAGAGCAGCTAATGAACTTGAAATAACCTATGCAGACAACAAGCAAAACTAATGTTATTTACAAAATACCGTGCAAGGACTGTAACAAACATTACATTGGCCAAACAGGCAGAAAATTAGCCACCAGGGTACATGAACATCAACTAGCCACAAAATCACTAGTATCCTTACATACAGATGAGGATTAACGCCATTTTAACTGGGGCAACACATCCATCCTAGGACAAACGAAACCAAGACATACACGAGAATTCCTAGAAGCATAGCATTCCAACCGAAACTCTATCAACAAACACATTGACTTGAACCCAATTTACACCGCCCTGAGAAAAAGAACAGGAAATGACATCACCAACCCAAAGAAATCCAAACATAAATAGAAAGCAGGAATCATCAGCAGTGCTTCATCCACATGCTCACTGAAAATGTTATCCAATATGGTGACAAACTGTCTGAAAATGAACCTTCCCACTCAGCGAGCAAACCTGCATCCAGAATCTCAACCTGAGCTACAAATCTTCTCAAAACTCACTAATTCTTTCAAGTCGGTCAGACATGTCTCTCATCCTGGCACTGGGTAGGCAACATACCATGTGGGACTGTCTGTGCTGCTTACAAAGGATGCTGCGTATTTCTGAAATTATAAAATTCCCTACTACAATATGTCTTTTTGCTACCTCTTCTTGAATGTGGGAAATTATGCATTTTGAGAGAGGAGTAGGCAGTCTGTCTAAATAGTACTTTTGAGAGAGGTGTGAATTCACAAATTGTTGAAGGTTGAGACAGTTAAGAATATGTGCAACTCTTGTCTTTCAAAAGGGAACATTGCATTCTAGAAAAAGGGAAATTGTGCTCAGCCTTTTCACATCTGTGGTTACATTTTAGCTACAGAGTTGTCATATTCTGGGCCTCACAATAGGAATGAAGTCAAGACCCCAGAGACAATATTAGGTTTTGCAAGGCTAAGGTTGTTATGTAGAGAGCTTGGGCACTGAATCATATAATACAGAAAATGTCCTTTGGCTGATTGCGCCACTAAAAATATGCTACCTGCACTAGGCCACTAGCCTTGAACGTTATAATTTTTATATAAGTGCTCACCTCCGTACTTTTTAAAGATGTGAGATTTCCAGCCTTGACTACCCTCCTTTTAGTGCGTCTCAGACCCCAAACATCCTCTGGGTATAAAAGGATTTTTCTCAAATTCCCTCCAAATCTCCTGCCTTTCACTTTAAAATTATGCCCCCTTGTTATTGATCCTTCCAATAAAGGAAACAGCTGCTTTCTATTCACCCTGTCCATGCAGTCTCATAACCTTGTATATCTCTATCAGGTTCCCCTCTCAACCTTCTGTGCCCCAAAGAAAGTAAACTCAGCTTCTCCAGTCTGTTTTCCTATAGTGTGACAACTAGCACTGCATTCAGTATGCCAACTAACTTTGTTTACAACACCTAACCAAAGTTCTATAAGCACCAACATGACCTCCATTCTCTTATAATCTATGCCAGCAACCTGTCTGCCTCCTTAACAACCCTTTTAACCTGTACCGACACCTATAGGGATCTGTGGACAGACATCCAAGAACACTGTTCCTCTGAGCTTCCTAGTGTCTCAGTATTCATTGAGTACTGCCTTGTCTTGTTCCTTCTTCAAAGGTACATCACCTTGCATTTATCAAGGTTATATTCTATCAGTCACTGATCTGCCCATCTGACAATCCATTTATATCTTCCTGTACTGTAACACCTTCCTCCTTACTGTCAACCACTCAGCCAGTCTTTGAGTCATTCACAAACTACTGATGACCATGAAATCATTGTCTATTGTTGGAAAAACATATCTGGTTCATTAATATCCTTCAAGGAAGGAAATCTGGCATCCTCACCTGGTCTGCCCTACATGTTACTCCAGACTCTCAATACTGTGGTTGACTCTCAATTGCCCTCTGAAATGGTATAGCAAGCTATTTAGCTATACCAATCGCTACAAAGTCTCAAAGAAATGAAGCCGGATGAATCACCTGGCATTGACCGAGACACCAGAAACGACAATGGCAGAAACAGCCCTGTCGACCTAACCAAAGTTCTATAAGCTGAAAAAAGTGTTGCTGGAAAAGCGCAGCAGGTCAGGCAGCATCCAAGGAGCAGGAGAATCGACGTTTTGGGCATGAGCCCTTCTTCGGGCTTATGCCCGAAACGTCGATTATCCTGCTCCTTGGATGCTGCCTGACTTGCTGCGCTTTTCCAGCAACACTTTTTCAGCTCTGATCTCCAGCATCTGCAGTCCTCACTTCCTCCTCAAAGTTCTATAAGCACCACTATGACCTCCCTTCTCTTATAATCTCTTGGACTAGTCAAGCGACAGCCTGACATTGTCTGTAAGGTATGATTCGGCGAGTATGGCTACATCTCAGACACTACCATCTCTGGATATGTTCTGGACTACAGGCAGGACAAATCTGGCAGAGGGGGAAATTACAGTGCTATACAGTTGGGTGGGAGTTACCCTGGGAGCCCTCAAAATTGATTCTGGGCCCCATGATGTCTCGTGGCTTCAGGTTAAATCTGGGTAAGGAAACCTCTTGCTGATTACCACATACATTCCTCTCTGAGCTGGCGAACCGGTTCTCCTCCATCTTGAGTAATGCTTAGAGGAAGAACTGAGGATGCCAAGGGCACAAAATGTACTCTGGGTGGGGGATTTCAATGTCCATTCCCAAGAGTGGCCTGGCAGCAGTATTACTGATTGAGCTTGTAGGGTCCTATAGGACATAGCTGCTAGACTGGGTCTGTGGCAGGAGAAAGTAAGGACTGCAGGTGCTGGAGATCAGAGCTGAAAAATGTGTTGCTGGAAAAGCGCAGCAGGTCAGGCAGCATACAAGGAGCAGGAGAATCGACATTTCGGGCATAAGCCCTTCTTCAGGAATGAGAAAGGTGTGCCAAGCAGGCTAAGATAAAAGGTAGGGAGGAGGGACTTGGGGGAGGGACGGTGGGAATGCGATAGGTGGAAGGAGGTTAAGGTGAGGGTGATAGGCCGGAGAAGGGGTGGAGATGGAGAGGTCGGGAAGCAGATTGCAGGTCAAGAAGGCGATGCTGAGTCCGAGGGTTGGGACTGAGAGAAGGTGGGGGGAGGGGAAATGAGGAAGCTGGAGAAATCTGCATTCATCCCTTTTGGTTGGAGGGTTCCTAGGCGGAAGATGAGGCACTCTTCCTCCATGGGTCGTGTTGCCATGGTCTGGCGATGGAGGAGGCCAAAGACCTGCATGTCCTTGGTGGAGTGGGAGGGGGAGTTAAAGTGTTCCGCCATGGGGCGGTTGGGTTGGTTGATGCGGGTGTCCCAGAGGTATTCTCTGAAGCGTTCTGTAAGTAGGCGGCCTGTCTCATCAATGTAGAGGAGGCCACATCGGGTGCAGCGGATGCAGTAAATGATGTGTGTGGAGGTGCAGGTGAATTTGTGACGGATATGGAAGGATCCCTTGGAGGGAAGTGAGGGGGGAGGTGTGGGCACAAGTTTTGCATTTCTTGCGGTTGCATGGGAAGGTGCCAGGAGTGGAGTTGGGTTGGTTGGGGGTGTGGACCTGACGAGGGAGTCGCGGAGGGAGTGGACTTCCTGGAATGCTGATAGGAGAGGGGAGGGAAATATATCCTTGGTGGTGGGGTCTGTTTGGAGGTGGCAGAAATGACGAAGGATGATACGATGTATCTGGAGGTTGGTGGGGTGGTAGGTGAGGAAGTGGAGGAGATGCGGTTGAGAGCATCATCAACCACATCTGAGGGGAAATTGCGGTCTTTGAAGAAGGAGGCCATCTGGGTTGTTCGGTATTGGAATTGGTCCTCCTGGGAGCAGATGCGGCAGAGGCGAAGGAATTGGGAATATGGGATGGCGTTTCTACAGGGGGCAGGGTGGGAGGAGGTGTATGTGAGGTCTGCAGATGCTGGAGATCAGAGCTGAAAATGTGTTGCTGGAAAAGCGCAGCAGGTCAGGCAGCATCCAGGGAACAGGAGAATCGACGTTTCGGGCATCCTGAAGAAGGGCTTATGCCCGAAACGTCGATTCTCCTGTTCCCTGAATGCTGCCTGACCTGCTGCGCTTTTCTAGCAACAAATTTTCAGCTGGGAGGAGGTGTAATCTAGGTAGCTGTGGGAGTTGGTCGGTTTATAGTAAATGTTCATGTTGAGTCGGTCGCCTGAGATAGAAATGGAGAGGTCTAGGAAGGGGAGGGGGAGTCTGAGACAGTCCAGGTAAATTTGAGGTCGGGGTGGAAGGTATTAGTGAAGTGGATGAACTGTTCAACCTCCTCATGGGAGCACGACGTAGCGCCGATACAGTCATCGATGTAATGGAGGAAAAGGTGGGGGTTGGTGCCAGTGTAGCTGCGGAAGATGAACTGATCTACATATCCGACGAAGAGGCAGGCATAGCTGGGGCCCATGCGGGTGCCCATGGCTACTCCTTTGGTTTGGAGGAAGTGGGAGGATTGGAAAGAGAAATTGTTCAGAGTGAGGATCAGTTCAGTCAGTCGAAGGAGGGTGTCAGTGGAAGGGTACTGGTTGGGTCGGTGGGAAATGAAGAAGCGGAGGGCTTTGAGGCCTTCGAAATGGGGGATGGAGGTGTACAGGGACTGGATGTCCATGGTGAAGATAAGGCATTGGGGACCAGGGAAGCGAAAATAATGGAGGAGGTGGAGGGCGTGGGTGACGTCCCGAATGTAGGTGGGAAGTTCTTGGACTAAGGGGGACAGGACAGTGTCGACGTATGCAGAGATGAGGTCGGTGGGGAGGAGCAGGCTGAGACAATGGGTCGGCCGGGGCAGTCAGGTTTGTGGATTTTGGGCAGGAGGTAGAAACAGGCAGTGTGGGGTTGTGGAACTATGAGTTGGATGTGATGGATGGGAGATCCCATGAGGTTATGCCCAAAATCCACATTCCTACCACCCCTCCCCCAAGTCCCTCCTCCCTACCTTTTATCTTAGCCTGCTTGGCACACCTTCCTCATTCCTGAAGAAGGGCTTATGCCCGAAACGTCGATTCTCCTGCTTCTTGGATGCTGCCTGACCTGCTGCGCTTTTCCAGCAACACATTTTTCAGCTCTATGGCAGGTGGTGAGGGAACCAATAAGAAGGAACAACATACTTGACCTCATCCTTACCAATCTGCCAGCTGCAGATGCATGATAGAGTCCTGCCTTCACAGTGAGAATAACTTGCATCGTTTTGTGTGGTACTGTCATCGTGCTAAATGGCAAAACTTCGAACTGATGTGCCAACTCAAAACTGGGCATTCATGAGGCGCTGTGGGCCATCAACAGCAGCAGAATTGTACTCCTGCACAATTCCTAACCTCGGCCAGGCATATCCTCCATTCAACCATTAAGATCAAGCCAGAAGATTAGATTAGATTACTTACAGTGTGGAAACAGGCCCTTCGGCCCAACAAGTCCACACCGACCTGCCGAAGCGTAACCCACCCAGACCCATTCTCCTACATTTACCCCTTCACCTAACACTACGGGCAATTTAGCATGGCCAAGTCACCTAACCTTCACATTTTTGGATTGTGGAAGGAAACCAGAGCACCCGGAGGAAACCCACGCAGACACGGGGAGAATGTGCAAACTCCACACAGAGAGTTGCCTGAGGCGGGAATTGAACCCAGGTCTCTGGCGCTGTGAGGCAGCAGTGCTAACCACTGTGCTACCGTGCCGCCCACCAAGATCAACCCTGGTTCAATGGAGAGTGCAGGAGGGCTAGCCAGGTGCAGCACCAGGTATACCTGAAGATGGGGTGTTAATCTGGTTAAACCACCAACAGGCCTACTTGCATACCAAACAACATAAACAGCAAGTGATAGGCAGAGCTAAGCGATCTTACAACCAATGGATCAGATCTAAGGTCTACAATCCTGGTCTACAATGGTTGTGGACAATTAAACAACTCACTGGAGGAGGAAGCTCCTCAAATATTCCCATCCTCAATGATGGAAGAGCCCAGCGCATCAGTGTAAAAGATAAGGCTGAAGCTTTCGCAACGATCTTCAGTCAGAAGTGCCAAGTGGATGATCCATCTCGGCCTCCTCCAGTGGTCCCCTGCATAACAAATACCAGTCTTCAGCCAATTCCATTCACCCCACGTGATATGAAGAAATTGTTGGAGACACCAGATACTGCAAAGTCTATGGACCCTGACAACATTCTGTACTCCAGAACTTACCACTGCCCTAGCCAAGCTGTTCCAGTACAGTACTGGCACCCATACAACAATGTGGAAAAATGCCCAGGTAAGTCCTATACTTAAAAATCTGGACTAATCTGGCCAATTACTGCTGCATCAGTCTACTCTCTATCATAAGTAAAGTGATGGAAAGTGTCATCAACAGTGCTATCAAGCAACATCTGCTCAGCAATAAACCGCTCAGTGACCTCCAATTTGGGGTCTGCTGGGGCCACTTGGCTCCTGACCTCATCACAGCCTTGGTTCAAACATGGACAAAAGAGCTCAATTCCAGAGGGGAGGTACGGGTGACAACCTTTGACATCAAGGTTGCATTTGACCAAGTGTGGCATCAGGGAGCCCTCACAAAACTGGGATCAATGGGTATCAGGGGGCAAATACTCCAGTGGCTTGAGTCATACTTGACACATGGGAAGATGGTCGTGGTTATTGGAAGTGAGTCATCTCAGCTCCAGGACATCCTCAGTATAGTATCCTAGGTGCAACCATCTTCAGTTGCTCCATCAGTGATTTCCCCTCCATCATGAGGTCAGAATTGGGGATGTTCGTTAATGATTGCACAATGTTTAGCAGCATTTGTGACTCCTCAGATATTGAAGCATTCCATGTTTAAGTACAACAAATCTGAACAATATCCAGGCTTGGGCTGACAAGTGGCAAATAACATTGGCACCACACAAATGCTAAGCTATGATCACCACCAATAGGAGACACTATAACCACTGTCCCAGGCTCCAGTCACACAAACAGAATTCTACCATTATCCTCTGTCTCCTGTCACTGAGTTAATTTTGCATCCAGCTTACCAGATAGCCTGGATTCCATGAGCTTTTACCTTCTTTATCAATTTCCTATGTGATACCTTGTCAAAGTCCTTGCTGGAATCCACGTAAACTACCTCAACTGCCCCACCCTCATCCAAACACTTGGTCACCTTTTTAAAAAATTTAACTAGTTTTGTTAGGCGTGACCTCCTCCTGACAAAGCCATGCTAACTATCCCTGATGAAACCTTGACTCTGAATGGAATTCATTTCTTCTTCACAATTTTCTGCAATGGTTTCCCTACTACTTATGTTAGACTCACTAGTTTAGAGTTCCCTGGTCTATCTTTAGCTTTTTATAAAGTGGGATCACACCAGCTGTCTTCCAATCCTCTGGCACCTCTCCTGTGGCCAGAAATGATTTAAAACTTTGGATCAGGGACTCTGTAATTTCCTCCTTTGTCTCTCGCAATAACATGTAGACAACTATCTGGATCTGGGGATTTGTTCACTTTTAAATTCTCCAATACCTCTTTGCTTGTTCTGTCAATCTGCACAAAAACTTTACAGACCATCTACTCAAATTACAAGTTCCTCTTCCCAGGTAAAGAGGGTGTGAAATATTTATTTAACACTTTCAGCTTCATGCACCAATTGCCCCTTCAGTCCTAATGGGCCTTACACTTTGCATGGTTATGCTTTTCCCCTTGATATACTTGAAGAATATCTTTGGATTCTCCCTCATCTTGCTCACCAGCAGTTTCTCGTACCCCCACTTTGCTCTCCTAATTGCTTTCTTGTGTTTTCCTGACACTTCCTCTACTTCTCTAAAGCCCCTGTTGTTTTGCCGCCTTTGTTATACAGCTCTCTGCTTTTTAATTCAGTCCTGAATATTCCAAGACATCCAGCATTCTAGGTGTTTGTTGCTCTGACATTTCACTCTAGAGGGAACATGTTGGGCATACATTCTCCCCGTACCTTTTTGAAGGACTCCTATTGTTCTGCTATAAATTTACCTTCAAGTAGTTGTTTATTTTGGCAAGATCCTGTCTTATTTTCATAAAATCTGCCTTACTTCAATCCTAAACTCTCTTTTTTTGCAAACTTTGTTTCCCCTTTTCCAGAACATAAGTAGTACTCTAACAGAGGTATTTAAAATAGAATAGGGTGAATTTGTACTTGTAGAGTTACATTGTACTTTGCTCAAAAATTGCATGAATCCATGTAAGACTCTGTTAACTCACGTTTTAGATTAGAATCAGTCTAAACATCATGGTACAGACAGGGAACACAGGGCTAATACCTTCAACAACCTGTGCTGACACCAATTGTTACAGTTAACATGAGAATGTAACTTTTAAAAAATGTTTTGTGATTTACATATGAAAGAAGTGAAACTATCATGGTCACTCTAACAGATGAGAGACTTAACAAACAATCAAGGTATTTTTCAATGTATAATTTCAGTTACATCACACTATAAACTTCTGCTCTAAATTCTGTGTCTTACAATTGTGCACTCCACAACCACCTGATGAAGGAGCGTTGCTCCAAAAGCTAGTGCTTCCAATTAAACCTGTTGGACTATAACCTGGTGTTGTGTGATTTTTAACTTTGTACACCCCAGTCCAACACCGGCATCTCCAAATCAAAAATAGAGAGATTTTGCTATAGCCGGTTGAAATGATTTATTCTCGCAAGTGTGTAGAAAATAATGGTCATAGATTGAAAATAATTGTCAAAAGAATTCAAGGACAAATTAGAAATTCTTTCACACAGGGATGTTGAGATCTGGATGAGACTGCCTGAAAATATCCAATCAGATTCCATATTACTTTCAAAAGCTAATGGACACTTGCTTGAAGAGGAATAATTTGTTGAGTTATCAGGAAAACGTGAGGTGTGGAGCTGATTTACACTGTTCTTTCTCTGATATTATGGCTTTCTGTATGTTTAACATTGCAATAATTTTATTAACAAACACAATAAGGAACTTGGGAGAAAATTCTTTACTCAGAGAGGTTAATATGCGAAGCTCATTATCTCAATGATTAGTTACTACATTTAACATTTAAAGAGAAGCTAGATAAAGATGAAAATAAAATATGATATATTAATGGATTTGGATGATGAATGGAAGGAATTTTGTGCACAGGAAAGACAGTAGCGGAATGACTTATTTTTATGCTGTAATTGCTATACAATATGATAAGAAATATTCAACTATTTTACCCTATGTTTGAATTCACCACCTTCATTTACATCTTCAAATAGCACCAGCTCCCAGTATTGAATTGAGTTATATTGAATTGAATTAGCGTTATTGTCACATATGTTGAAATGAATACAGTGAAAAGTTTATAAGTCACCACTTACAGCACCATCTTAGGTACACAGATACCTAGGTACAATTTCTTCAATTACAAGATTAATTACAGTGTAACAATGTCACCAACACACAGTGCCATCTTAGGCACAGAATTACCTCGGTACAACCTGTAGTTACAGTGTAGAGAAATGAAGAAAAAACAAGGTACATTACAGCTATACACAGTAGGTCAGATACTGGGTTTGAAAAACAAGAAGCGAAGTTAAAAAGACAAACATCACAGTCTCTACAAGGGCTCTTCACAGCAGACCAATGCAGGGGGCCTCAATGTGGTCTGACCGTCGGTTGCCATAATGCTCCACACTGGGCAGCTGCTGCTGCTGCTTTGCATCGCTGGTTGCTGGCAGCCTGGCTTTGGGTCACGAACTTGTTACCTTGCTTTGGAGGCTGGGAATCAGAGTCTCGGGCTGGCTGTTCGAGGCCAAGAGAAGGGTGGAAAAGAAGGAGGAAAAAGAAAAAAGAATGGCAAGAGTGGACAAGCTCTGGCTGGAGCATCCTACTTTGCTGCCATGTTATCGGAGTAGGGTCCATTTCTATTAGATGCTTCTATGCAATATGTACTGAAGTTTACAACTTTCCTTAATGTGATTTTTTTTAAAATATAGATGTGAATATAATTGTTTTCCTTGAATCTAATTTTACAGGCCTGTTTCCTTAAGAGTTATAGTTTCAATACTTAGGAAGGGGATATTCCTGAATTCAGTAATCTTGGGAAAGTTAAATTCAGCCAAAGCCAATTAGTCTCACTTTGCCTTTGTTTAGTCCATGTTGGACTAATTCTGAAATGAAGATAAAAGCTGAGTGGTTCTGATGGAATACACAGCATCAGTGAGCAGGTTATTGCTGAGCGAGTACAGCCTGGTAGCACTGTTGTTACTTCCTTTCATGACTTTGCTGATGATGGAGCGTTGATTGACTGGAGTTAGGTAATGGGTGGGGTTGGATTTGTCCTGCTTTTGTGGACTTGATGTAATTGGGCATTTAAAAAAAAATCTCAGTCAATCTAAATATCTAGGCTGATTGCGGAAGTGGGAGCAGGGCACTGAGTATGATAACCATCCATTTTCATCATGATTTGGATGTGAACATAAGAGGTATAGTTAGTATATTTGCAGATGACACCAAAATTAAAGTGTAGTGGACAGTGAAGAAGGTTACCTCAGAGTACAATGGGACTTTGATCAGATAGGCCAATGGACTGAAGAGTGGTAGATGGAGTTTAATTTAGATAAATGTGAGATGCTGCATTTTGGAAAGGCAAATCAAGGCAGGACTTACACATTTAGAGGTAAGGTCCTGGGGAGTGTTACTGAACAAAGAGACCTTGGAGTGCAGGTTCATAGTTCCCTGAAAGTGGAATCGCAGGTAGATATGATAGTGAAGAAGGCTGTTGGTATACTTTCCTTTATTAGTCAGAGCATTGAATATAGGAGTTGAGAGGTCATGTTGCAGATGTACAGGACATTGGTTAGGCTGCTTTTGGAATATTGTGTGCAATCCTGGTCTCCCTCCTTAGGGAAGGATGTTGTGAAACTTGAAAGGGTTAAAAAAATATTTACAAGGATGTTGCCAGGGTTTGACCAATAAGGAAAGGCTGAATAGGCTGGGACTGTTTTCCCTGGAGTGTCGGAGGCTGAAGGGTGACCTTACAGAGGTCTATAAAATCATGAGAGGCATGGATAGGGTAAATAAACAAGGTATTTTCCCCAGATGGGGGGAATCCAGTACTAGAGGTCTTAGTTTTAGGGTGAGAGGGGCAAGACTTAAAAGGGACCAAAGGGACAACTTTCTCACTCAAAGGGTGGTGCATGTATGGAATGAACTGTCAGAGGAAATGGTGGAGACTGGTACAATTACAACATTTAAAAGACATCTGGATAGGTAAGTAAATTGGAAGGGTTTAGAGGGATATAGGCCAAGTGCTGACAAATGGAACTCGATTAGATTAGATTACATTACAGTGTGGAAACAGGCCCTTCAGCCCAACAAGTCCAAACCAACCCGCCGAAGCGCAACCCACCCATACCCCTAACCTAACACTACGGGCAATTTAGCATGGCCAATTCACCTGACCTGCACATCTTTGGACTGTGGGAGGAAACTGGAGCACCTGGAGGAAACCCACGCAGACACGGGGAGAACGTGCAAACTCCACACAGTCAGTCGCCTGAGGCAGGAATTGAACCCGGGTCTCTGGCGCTGTGCGACAGCAGTGCTAACCACTGTGCCACCGTGCCGCCCACCCGATTTGTTTCGGATATCTGGTCAGCAAGGATGAGTTGGACTGAAAGGTCTGTTGTCGTGCTGTACATCTCTACACATTGAAGTACTTAAATCTTATGATTGTTTTTATCTCTACACCCTTACAAGCAGTAAGTTCCAATTTAAAGACTTTTTCTCCAACTTCTTAAAGTCTTTTTCTAAAACTCCTCTAAACATTCTGCCTTTACCCTAAATCAATGCCTCATTGATACTGGTTTCTTCTTGTCTACTCTATTAGCCGATTATGGATCCAGTTTGCCAAATTTCCTTGGATCCCATAGAGGCCCAAGTAGACTACATCAAAAACATTTCTCTCATCAACACACCTGGTCAGCTATTGCAAAAATTCAATCAAGTTGGTTCGACATGACCTCCCCATAACAAACCCTGGCTTCTGATATCTCACTTGCCCAGTATTGCCATTAGCTGAGGCATAAAACCTGGACACAGTGTCTTAAAAAATGGCTCTGAGTCATATGATTAGTCTTGTTAATTCAGACAAAAGGCAGTCAGACTGGAATGTCTTCCCAGCTTTAATTACAAAGCTGTCAGGGTGGGAAAATTCAATGTCCATTAGTAGGAGTGGCACCTAATGGCAATGTATCTACATCACATAGACTGCTTCAACACAATATCTTACCAGCATCTTGTCAAGAGTAATTAGAATTGTACAATGAGTGTCCAACTTGCAATGCCCACATTCCATGAATGAAGAAATGAAGGCAAATATTTGTACACTTCAAGTTCCCGCAGGCAATAATTAGATAAATGACCAGATATTGGTCATTGGAGATAGAATATTGGGGAGAACTGTACTCCAAATTGTCTAATAGGATCTTTTACATGCACTTAAGAGAGGCAGACAGAACTTCTGTTTCAGTGTCATCCAAAACACAGTACCTCCAGCTTTCCTTCAGTACTGCATTGGAATGTCAACCTAGACCTAGTGCTCAGATATCAACAGTGAAACTTAAACCCAAAGCCTATGACTCAGAAAATAGTTCTACTATTGAATCAAGGTTGACACCTGTTTTGTAACTAAATAATAGGATACAACAAGACTGACTGGAACTAAAACATCCCTAGAGCACTGACTCGGCCAGCATGTGAACAACTAGATGGACAATCTTCAACCTGTACTTCAAAATAATGTGTTCTCATTTTCTCTGACTTAGGTATTTTATTTACAATACAAACAACTCCTCTGGGCACTGTCAAAGTTTGTGTTTTATTACAAAATATTTGCGAAACATGCTGCTGACAGTTATGGTCAGAGAACACCACTTTCTTGTCAGAAGGCCCACCCAGAAAGCTGAGATGAAACTTGTATTAGGGGGTTTAAAATTCTTAACTGATTCCCTGGCCTTACATTTTAGCAATGCTACTGTGGATCTCTGGTCAATCTTGAAAATTGGCTCCATGATAATATGTTTGGCTTTCAGTAATGCCTGGGAGAATGAGCAAAACTCAGTATCTCAGCATTTACTATTCAGGTTTACAGACCATTTCTTAGATTGGCTTACTTCTGATGAGTTACTGGCTATTGTGTAGTTAGACTCAGCTAGTATGGCATAGAGGTTTTCCACACCTCTGCTGGCTCTTTTCAGGTGGTGTCCAGTTAGTCCCACTCCCTCCTCTTTCTCCTAGCCCTACACATGTTAACCTTGTCAGTTATATCATCAATTCTCTTTTGAAAATTGTGAATGAATCTACATGCACCACAATTTTGCCATGACAGTCAAAGCATAACCACTGACTAAGTGAAAGAAATTCATCTCATTCTTACATGTTTGGAAATTATCTTCAATTATGGCTGTTAACCTTCTTACCAGTGGAAGCAATTTTTTTTTTCTCATTTACTCTATCAAAATCCCTCATGTAGTGATTGGAACGAGGACCAGGTGGATCTCATTGATCATGAGATCCTTGATTAGGTTTGTTAACCTGGGCCAATCAGGGAGTCCTGGCTGACAGGGATAAACAGCAGATTCAGAAGATCTCCTCCGTCTGGAGACTGGCTTTGAGCTAGCTTGTCAGAGCCCATGTACTGCGCACATGTAAATTAAGGGTGACTTGGTGACAGGATACTAGCCTCTGTGCAGTTATTTCACTTTTCAACATCTCTATCACATGTTCCCCAACATTTTACAGCTCTTAGAAAACAATCTGAACTTCTCTACTCTCTTTAGTGGAGTAGCCTGTCCACCGTCTACAAGAGACAAATCAGAAGTGTGATGGAATACTCTCCATTACCTGGAGGGGTCACAACAAAATTCAAGAGACTTAACACCATCCAGAACAAAACATCTTGATTGGCACTCCATCCACTACCTTCAGCGTTCACTCCTTTTATCACCAATACGCTGTGGTAGCAGTGTGTACCATCTATAAGATATATTGTAGCAATTCATCAAAGCTAAATCGACAGCACCTTCTATAATCATGCTCTCTACCACCCAAAAAGACATAGGTTGCAGGTGCACAGAACTACCACCACTTGCAAGCTTCCCATGTGCGTCACACACCATCCTGATTTGGAACTATGTTTTCATGGATGATGACTTGGAGGTCCCTTCTTCTCAGCACTGTAGGTGTCCCTACACCCCAAGGTATGCTGCAGTTCAAGAACGTAACTCATCCTTACCCATTCCAGACCAATTAGGGATGGATAATTACACTGGCCTGTCCAGCAACATTCAACACCTAATGAATGAATATAACATATATCCATGGTACCATTCTATTCTATGGTACCAGTGCATGCAATAAAGAATGCTGATAGAAATAACAGATTTCAGGAAGATAGAAACAGACTTGATGTAATGGACAGATACATAGTAATTGAAATTGAGTATGAGGTGAAACATTTTGGTAAAAGAATGAGGAGCAGCAATACAAAGTAACTGGTGTGACATAAAACGATGAGCGGGAAGACAAGGAGGTGTCTGCACTCAAACATTAATTACACAGAACAAGTGGAGAAGGCAAGCAAGCAATTTGTGATTTGCAAGGAGAAACAACTTCCAGTAGCAGAAGGGTCAACAGCTGAAGGACATAGATTTAAGGAAAGGGATTGATTTTATGCAGTAACTATTATAATCGAGAATGACTACCTGAAAGAAATCAAACTTAAGGGATAACTTTCAAAAATAAATTGGATAAATTCTTGAAGGTATAATATTTATAGAACTTTGGAGAACAGCCAGGAAGAGGGACTGGTGGAATACCTTTACACTCCAGCACAAACATGAGATGTGGGCATCCCTGGCTAGGCCAGGATTTATTGTCCATCCGTACTGCCCAGAGAGCAATTGTTCAGACTCAGCCACATTGCTGTGGGTCTGGAGACACATACTGGCCAAACTAAGGATGGCAGATTTCCTTCCCTAACAGACATTACTGAACCAGATTTGTTTTTAACTCTAAATGTTCTGAGGATAGGCTGCCTTACTGAAGTCTGGCTTTGTCTCAACAACAGATAATAAACTGATCCTTTTTTGTATTTGGATAGCAGTGTGGTTGGCTAGTCAATGGTGATTATTTGAAATAGTTATTTTATTAAAGGTAATCAGTGTGAAATTAACTCTCTCACCATCTTAGTGCACCACAGATCATTAACCCATTAACGCTGTACCTCACAGGAACAAAAGAGTTTATGGGTGTCTGGCAGAACAAGTGGAGAAGGTATTGCAAGCAATTTGTGATGTGATTTGTAAAAAAGTGTTTTTTTTTACTGTTTTTTGCTGTTGGTCTATCTTTATACTTTTTACAGAATGCACTTTACAGCAATAATTCTTCCACAGCTGAAGTATGAAAATTACTTTCTGCTCTTCCAAAAGCTAATTTTTCAAAATATAACAATGTATATTTAAATTGTTAGTGGGATCTTACAGAATTCAAATGGGTTGCTAACCTTTATCTATATTAGAAGAAGCATCACTTCAGTAGTGACTCATATGATACACTGAGTGACATTTTTCTGTATCTGATTATTATCTAGTGACCTCTGTTAGACAGCATGTCTGCATAATGCTGGTGAGGGCAAGGTCAGACTAACTGTGATTACACCCGTAAACCACTTGAGACAATTCCTGACACTTACTGTCCTGGCTTACACAAACAACTTGCATTTATATAGCACCATTATGTCCCAATGCATTTGATAAGATAATAAAAGTTGACATTGAGTCAAATATTGGGGCAGATGATGAAATGTAGGCCAAAGAACTAAATAAGGGATGTCTTAAATGATTTGAAAAGACAGTTAAAAAGAGCACTGTAGAAACTAAGGCCAAAGGTGATGAAAACACAGCTACCAGTGGTGGGCTGCAAGGGGTGGGGGTATATAAAACTGAGTTACAGAGTTCACAGTGTTCTCGGAGAGGTGTGGAGCTGAAGGAGATGGGGAGGGGCAAACACCAGAAGCCAGTGTAGACCAGTGAGCGTAGCATTGGGTGAACAGGTCCTGGTATGAATTAGGATACAAACAGCGGAGATTTCCATCCGTTCAAGTTTATGGAAAGTGGGAGGCTGACCGAGGCACACATGAGTCTGAAGATGATGAAATCATGAATTTAGGGAGTCTAGTGGCTGCACCGACTGGTGAGAAGAAAATGATGGAGAAAAGAGGAATAAGGAAATAAAGTAAATGTGTAAATGTTTTCTAAGCACTTTCTCCCTCCAGCCAGTACCCTTGATAATTGATTGATAATGCAACCTTTCTCAACTGACTGCATGAAAAGCAATTGAGAGATGAAAGAGGAGCTGAGTCAATACATTGCGCAGGCTACAGTGGGAGGTCCTGCTTGAAAGGTTATTTCCTATTTTATGAAAAGCCTTCAGGGAAGCAGTGACTTGGGTCATGAATAAAGTATTGCTTCGTCCCACTGACCACTGGACATGCAAAATAGATCGGTGGTGGGGCGGGGGTGGAGGGAGTGGAGGTGTCGGTTAGAGGTATCCTACAGGAAAAGTTGATTTTCATGGTTACACTGTCTTCATTTATCTTGTCTACCAGAGGAAGGAAGTAAACTGGCATCTGTACAGGACCTTCCTGACCTCAGGATGTTCCAAAACAACTCCCCAGCCAAAGAATCGTTATTCAAGCATAGTTGTTGTTACAAGAAAATGTACTAACAAGTTTGTGCAAGTGAATGCCCCATAAACAGCCACATGACCAAGGGCCAGACCATTGACCTTTAGTAATGCTGATTAACAGATAAGTGTTGGCCTGGAGATAGCTACCTGGTAAGTGTCGCCAAATCTTTCAGGTGTGTTGAATCTTGCAAATGGTGCAGTGTTAGAGTCCCTACCTCTAATCTAGGAGACTTGGGTTCAAGTCCTACCTATTCCAGAGGTGTGTCATAGCATTTTTGAGCAGGTTAGTTAGATATATCAAGTAACTAATAAGGGTGCTTTCAATGAGGCAATTCTAACTTTACTACATTGCCTCAGCATGGGGAAATATATGCTGATATCTAGGATTCAACATGTTCCCCTTCCTTTCTATATAATTGGCATGGATTCTGCAGTATTGCACAGTTTAAACTGAATGTTTGATATGATGTAATCTCATGATAGGGGACGTGCTGCAGACTGTCATCACAATAATAGAAAAAATTGGTATTGGTTATAAAGTTGTATTTGTTTTATATTCTCCAACTCAAGCACATTTAGTACATTTTTTTGCAAGCTTTGGCATATTTCCTGGTCAGTAGTGACTATCCTGTTTATATCCAGGAATATGCCATTAATTGGTAAACAAATGTACTGAATGTGCTTGAGTTGGAGAATTTTAAACAGAAAATATTCTCCAGTTTAATCATTCATTGACTGATATTGTATTGCATGTCAGCAATTATAATTAATGAAAACAATTGGCTAAATAAACACTGAATACCAGAATCTTCTCTCTTCTGTGTTTGTTCTAGTGACTCTTATGATTCTTATGTCCTGCGACAGTTGTTTTTCTTTCTCAGTGATGAGTTGTTGACATCTTTGGCCTAGACCAGCATTTATTATCTATCCTTAATTGCTCAGAAGGTTGGAGGGGAGTTGCCTTATCGAACTGCTGCAATCCTTGTTAGTAGGGATGACCACAATGATGTTCAGAAGAAAGTTCCATGACTTTGACCCAGTGACAGTAAAGGAATGGCATTATATTTTGAAGTCAGGTTGATGAGTAACTTGGAGAGGAACTTTGCAGGTGGTGCCTGCATCTTCTGTCCAGGTAGTAATGGTCACAGTGTGTAAGGATCTGCACGTGTTATTGCTACTGTGCATCAGTGGTGATGGGAGAGAATTTTGAAAGTTGTGGTTGTCATGCCATACAAGCAGACTGCTTTGTCCTAAATGGTGTTGAGAGTGATTGGAGCTACACCCAACAAAAGATGTGGACAGTATTTTAACGTATTCCTGAATCGTAGGTGAATGAGCACTGGGAAGACATGACTTAAGCGATCATAATATGGTAGAGTTCAGTCTGCAGTTTGAAAGAGAGAAGGCAAAATCGGATGTAATGGTGTTACAGTTAAATAAAGGAAATTATGAGGGCATGAGAGAGGAACTGACGAAAATAGACTGGAAGCAAAGCCTAGCAGGGAAGACAGTAGAGCAAAAATGGCAAGAGTTTGTGGGTATAATTGAGGACACTGTACAGAGGTTCATCCCCAAGAAAAGAAAGATTATCCGGGGAGGGATTAGACAGCCATGGCTGACAAAGGAAGTCAGGAAATCTATCAAAGAAAAAGAGAGAGCCTATAAAGTGGCCAAGAGCACTGGGAAATCAGAAGACTGTGAAAGCTACAAAAACAAACAGAGGATAACAAAGAGAGAAATAAGGAAGGAGAGGATCAAATATGAAGATAGGCTAGCCAGTAATATTAGAAATGATAGTAAAAGTTCTTTCAATACATAAGAAACAAACAACAGGCAAGAGTAGACATTG
>NC_057742.1:34742227-34755172 GCF_004010195.1 Chiloscyllium plagiosum | reverse complement strand
AGAACAGAAATGCGGAGATATTTCTTCAGCCAGAGAGTGGTGGGCCTGTGGAATTCATTGCCGCAGAGTGCAGTGGAGGCTGGGACGCTAAATGTCTTCAAGGCAGAAATTGATAAATTCTTGATGTCACAAGGAATTAAGGGCTACGGGGAGAATGCGGGTAAGTGGAGTTGAAATGCCCATCAGCCATGATTGAATGGCTGAGTGGACTTGATGGGCCGAATGGCCTTACTTCCGCTCCTATGTCTTATGGTCTTAAGTTACTGACTGCAGAATTCTGAGCCTCTGACCTGATGTTGCGAACAGTGTTTATGTCACTGTTCACTTCTGTACATAGTGGGCGGCACGGTGGCACAGTGGTTAGCACTGCTGCCTCACAGCGCCAGAGACCCGGGGGTTTCCTCCCACAGTCCAAAGATGTGCAGGGTCAGGTGAATTGGCCATACTAAATTGCCCGTAGTGTTAGGTAAGGGGTAAATGTAGGGGTATGGGTGGGTTTCGCTTCGGCGGCTTGGTGTGGACTTATTGGGCCGAAGGGCCTGTTTCCACACTGTAATCTAATCAAATCTAATCTACATCAATTATTCCCAGTCTGTTAATAATGAAGGATTCATCAACAATAATGCAACTGAACATCAAATGGTAATGATTAGTTCACCTCTTATTGGAGATAGTCATTGCTTGGCACTTTTGTGGCAGAAATTTTACCTGCCCCTCAATAACCTAAGCCTGAATGTTGTCTAAGTCTTGTTACATTTGGACCCAGTTCAGTTATGTACCTGAAGAGTAGCAAATCATACTGAAAATTGTGTAACCATTCCCATTCTGATCTTATGATTGAGGGAATGTCATTGATGAAACAGCTGAAGATGGTTTGGTCAGGCCACAACCCTGAGGAGCACCAACAGTGATGCCCTAAGTTGAGATGATTGAACTCCAACAACCACAACTATCTTCATTTGTGTCAGGTACGACTCCAACCAGTAGAGAATTTTCCTTTTAATTCCCATTGACTCCAATTTTACCGAGACTCCTTGATGCCGTTCTTGGTCAAATGTTGCCTTCATGTCGTAGGAAGTCAATCCTACTTCAACACTGGACTTCAGCTCTTTCATCTGTGTTTTGGATCAAGGCTGTGATCTGGAATAGAGTGGGCTTAACAGAATCCCATTTGAGCATCAGTGAGAAAGTTATTCGTTTGCAAATGCCACTTGATAGCACTGCCATTGATCCGCTCCATCATTTTTCTCATGATCAAGAGTAGATGAAAGGGTGGTATTTGCTTGGGTTGTAGCTGTTCTTTTTGTGGACAGGGCATACCTGAGCAATTTTCCACGTTATAGCATAGACACCAGTGTTTTAGTTGAACTGGAAAAACATGGTTCAGGATGCAGCCAGTTCTAGAGCACAGAACTTTGGTACTATTGTCAGTATGTTGTCGGGACCCATAGCCAACATGTCTTCAATTATGATTTGGAGATGCTGGTGTTGGACTAGGGTGTACAAAGTTAAAAATCACACAACACCAGGTTATAGTCCAACAGGTTTATTTGGAAGCACACTAGCTTTCGGAGCAAAGCTCCTTCATCAGGTGATTGTGCATACATTCATACATTCATGTAGAACTCTGAGCTCAAAAACTGCATGAATTTATGTAAAACTCGGTTATCTCACTTTTTAGATTAGAATCAATCTAAACATCAGGTCATAGACAGAGAACACAGGGGACTAACACCTTCAACATATTGTCTAGCTATCACCATTGTCAACAACTAACCCGAGAATGCAACTTTAAAAAAAAGGGTTTTGTGATTTACACATGAGAGAAGTGAAACTATCTCTGTATTCTAACAGATGAAAGGCTTAGCAGACAATTAATTTTTCAATGTATAATTTCAGTTACATCACACTGCAAATTTTTGCTATAAATTCTGTGTTACGATCGAGCCCTCCACATAACCTGCAATGGATCACCCCATCTATGCTTCAGCTTTGTCTTTTGTACTGATGTGTTGAGCTCCATCTTTAAAACTGGGGATATTTGTGAAGCTTCGATCTCTTGCTAGTATTTAATTAACCACTCCATTCATGACAGATTGTGACAGTACTGCAGAACTCAGATCTGATCTGTTAATTGTCAGATCACATAGTTCTGTCATTTGCATGCTTTTTCCATCGTTTGGCAAGTAGTCCTGTTTGGTGTAGCTCCTGGCATGCTCTCCTGACCTCTTCATTAAGTCAGGTTGATCTTGTGCCTTGATGACAATAGTAGAGTGAGGGATATGCTGGGCCACAAAGTTACTGATATGGCTAAGCATGGCTCCCACATCTCATGGAAACCTAGTTGAGTTGCTTGATCTGTTCCAATCTATCCAATTTGGCACAGTGAGAGTGCCATGGTAGAAGGTATGTTCAATGTGAAGGTAAGGCCTTATCTCCCCAACGACTGTGCAGTTGTCACTTGGATCAATACTGTCATGGACAGATGCATCTGTTACAAGTAGACTGGTGAGGATGGGCTCAAATATATTTTTCCTTCTTGTTATCTGTCACAGCATTGTTACCTTAAAAACGAATGAGGTCAACCACAGAATTTCCTGGTTTTACAGTCAATTAAATACTTTTGAAATGCAGTCACTGTTATAATGTAAAAAACTCAAATACTGACTTGTGTGCAGCAAGCTCTCTCAAACAGCAATGGCTCAGTCACCAGTAAATCACCTTGCTAAGAGAGAAGTAATGCTCAGGAGTCATTTGTTTTCATTTATTCTTTCATTGGATGAGAGTGTGCCTGGCAAAGTTAAGATTTGTTGCCCAACCCCAATTGCCATTTGGGTTAGAATCAAAGAATTTCTATAGTATGGAAACAGGCCATTTGGCTCAACAAGTCCACACTGACCCTCCAAAGAGTAACCCACCCAGACCTATTCTCCATACCCTATATTTACCCCTAACTTATGCACCTAACCTATACATCCCTGAACACTATGGGCAATTTAGCGTGGCCAATTCACCTAACCTGCACATCTTTGGACCATGGGAGGAAACCTGAGCGCCCAAAGGAAACCCACGCAGACACGAGGAGAATGTGCAAACTCCACACAGACAGTCAACCAAGGCTGGGACTGAACCATGATCTCTGGTGCCGTGAGACAGCAGTGTTAACCACTGAACCACCATGCCTTTGATCTGACAGGCTTGCTAGAAGGTATTTAAGAGTCAACTACATTGATCATAGCACCATATAATCTTTTACATCCATATATGAGGGCAGAAGGAATCTTGAATGAATGTTTCATCTGGAAGCATAGACCTCTGACAGTGCTACGGTCCCTGGACAGTGTACTGGGAACCTAACCTAGATTATGGGACTCACAACCTTCTAACTCAATATACTACATGCTACCAATGAGCCGCACTGACATATACTTTTGTGAAGCTGTGTTAATTAGAGAGAGATCAGGAGCAGGAACCCTAGCCGGTTTTCAAATCCCGAGCTGGAGGCGCTGAATCTAAATATAATGGAATGAATCAACTGGGATTTGAAGAGGAATTTTGTGGCACAGTGGTCGTGGTCCAGTCAAGTCCTATCTCTGCCAGAGGTGTGTCATTACATGTCTGAACAGCTAGAGTTAAATAATTTACTAAACTTGGGATTTCTGATCTGTGTCTCCCTTATTAGTTGATGAATTATATTTTTCTCTTATTAGGCCACGGCATGTGTTTCACTTGTTTGATCTTTTCTTTTGAAAAAATTCCTGATCACAGCACAATGTCCGTTTTACAATGCATATTTTATACACCCCAGCCTTTCAAGTCTTGTCTCCGAGCCCAGCTGATTTTTATTGTTTCATCTGCAACATGAAAGGAAGTTTCAAAACAGTGGTTTTCACCTACCTGATGACAACCATTAACAACATGAGAGGTTGTTAGCAGCCCCTTGATAATGATGGTGGGTTACCTTCACGCTACCTCGATCCCATGGGAATCATCAACTTCTCTCTGACTCATGCTCTTTCTTGTTTATATTATTGAATATTTAATTGCAGAGGCTGAGCCTCTGACTCAGTGTTTAGCACTATGCTCTCTGTTTGAAAAAGTGCAGCTTTAAGATCCTGCTCTGTATAGACCCAGAGAATGGAGGCTATATCTCCACTCTGAATTCTGGATTGAAACTTAGTGCAGTTTGCAGTTGGAGGGTCCCTCTCCTCATCAGAGGGGATATAAAACCCCCAAACAACATAAGGATGAACTATCATGGTTAGTACAAAAGATGACTGTGGCCAGTGAGCTTGGAGCCATATTGCTGTTCCTTTGCTATTGCAAAGTCAAAATCCTTGTAGTTCGTAGGAGTGGGAGTAGGCAACTCAGCCCTTCAAGCCCACTTTGCCACGATCATGGCTGATCTATCCCGGTTTCAACTCCACTCTCCTGCCTGCTCCCCATAGCCCTTATCCCCTTTCATCAGAAATGTATTTCTTTCTTTCTTGAATCTATTGACTGATTCTGCCTCAACTATACCATGGGGCAGTGAGTTATGCAGATTCATAATCCTCTGAGAGAAATAGTTTCTTCTCATCTCAGTTTTGAACCTACCTCCTCTGACTCTATATCTATGACCTCTTGTTCTCGACTGTCCCACATGAGAAACATCTGACCAACACCCCCTTAGCATTTTATATTGCTCTATCAGTTGCCTCTCATTCTTCTGAACTCCAGTGAGTACAAGACCAAGCTATTGAACCGCTCCTCATACAACAGCTCTTTCATCCCTGGAATCAACCTGGTGTACCTCCTCTGAACTGCCACCACATCCTGCCTCAAGTAAGGAAACCAAAACTGGACACAAATTCCAGACATGGTCTCACCAATGTCTTATATAGTTGGAACAAGACTTCTTTATCTTTATAATCTAGTCCTTCTGCAATAAATGCCAGGATTCCATTTGCCTTTCTTTTTATATGCTGCAACTGCATATTCACTTTCTGCTATTCATATGTGATTCAAATGAAATTATGCAATTTCCTTCACATCATTGTGGGTGTAACTACACCATTTGGACTGCAGCAGTCCATGAAGGTGGAAAACCTTCTCAGTAGCAATCAGGAATGTGCAACAACAGGGAGCGATGAATGTCTGTTAGATTAAATTGCATCCATTTCAAAGCAAGAGAGCTGACAGGTAAGGCTGATGAACTCAGGGCATGGATAAGTACATGGGGTATTATAGCCATTACAGAAACATGGCTAAGGGAGGGACAGGACTGTCAGCTTAATCTGCCAGGGTACAGGTGCTTTTGGGAGGACAGAGGTGGTGAAAGGAGGGGAGGGGGAGTTGCATTTTCGATTAAGTCGAGTATTACAGCAGTAATCAGAGATGAAATAACTGAAGGATCATCCAGTGAGGCTTTGTGGGTGGAGCTAACAAATAGAAGGAAATGGTGACATTATTACAATTGTACTAATAGGCCCCAAACAGTCAATTAGAGGAATTAGAGGAATAAATATACAGGGAAACTGGGGAGACTTGCAGGAACAGTAGGGTTGTCATAGCAGGGGATTTTAATTTTCCTAATATAGACTGGGACTGCCAGAGCATTAAAGGCTTAGATAGGGTGGAATTTGTTAAGTGTGTTCTGGAAAGTTTCTTCAAGCAGTAGAAAGAGGGTCCTACGTGGGAAGGGGCAAAACTTGTTCTAATCTTAGGAAATAGGGCAGGCCAGGTGATGGAGGTGACAGTGGAGAATCACTTTGGGACCAGTGACCATACTTCTATTAATTTTAAAATAAATTTTAAAACTGGTCCACAGGTTCAAATTCTAAATTGGGGTAAGGTGAATTTTGATGAAATTAGACAGATCTTGCAGGGGTTGATTGGAGTAGTTTGTTCGCAGGCAGATGTACTTCCGGGAAGTGGGAGGCCTTTAAAAGTGAGATAGCTGGAGTTCAAGGTCTGTATGTTCCTGTGAGGATGAAGGGCAAAGTTGACAGGAATAAGGAATCCTGAATGATTGATGCTTTGACCAGAAAAATGAAGGAGGCATGGTTCAGGTACGGGCATAAGGGATCAAGGGAATCCCTGCAGGTATATAGGGATACAGGAGTTTACTGAACAAGGAAATCAGGAGGACAAAAAAGAGGCACAGGATAGCCTTGGATGATAAGGTTATGGTGAATCCAAAAAGCTTCTTTAAGTATATTAAAGGAAAAAGAATAACTGGGGAGAGAATAGGACCCCTCGAAGACCAAAGTGGACAAGAGTGTGTAGAACCGCAGGAGATGGTCGAGGTCCTCAATGACTATTTCTCCTCTGTGTTTACCATGGAGAAAGACATGAAGACTTGGGAACTTGGGGAAGTTAGTGGTAATACCTTGGGATGGACAAGTTCACAGTTGAGGAGGCGTTAAATGTATTAGAATGTATGAGGTTAGATAAACCTCCTGGTCCTAACCAGTTATATCCAAGAACACTGCAAGAGGTTAGAGGAGAAATTGCGGGACCCTGGCTGATATTTTTGTATCATCATTAGCCACCGGTGAGGTCCTGGAACACTGAAGGGTAGCAAATGTTGTGCCCTTGTTCAAGAAGGGCTGCAAAAGAAAGCCTGAGAACTATAGACCTGTAAGATTAACATCTGTGGTGGGTAAGTTGCTTGCGATGACTCTGACGGATAAGATGTACAAGCATTTGGAAAGACAGATTTTGATTAGGAGTAGTCAGCATGGCTTTCTGCATAGGATATTGTGCCTCACAAATTTAGAGCTCTTTGATGAAGTGACCAGGAAGGTTGACAAGGGTAGCGACGGTAGACCTAGTCTATATGGATGTCAGTAAGGCCTTTGATAAGGTTTCACATGGTAGGCTGCTCTGGCATGTTAGATCGCATGGATTCCAGGGAAACTAGCAAATTGGATACACAGTTGGCTTGGAAGGATGTCAGACTGGAGACCTGTGACTCGTGGTGTACCTCAGGGCTTGGTGCTGGGCCAATTGCAGTTTTTTATCTATATTAATGACCTGGATGAGAATGTACAAGGCATGATTAGTAAGTTTGAAGATCACACTTAAATAGGTGGTATTGTGGACAGTGAGGAAGGTTATCAGAAATTGCACCAGGACCTTGTTCAGCTGGGGAAGTGGGCTGAGAAATGACAAATGGAGTTTAATATAGATAGGTGTGAGGTTTTGCATTTTGGAAAGTCAAATCAATATAGGAGTTTCATAGTGAATGGTAGGGCCTTAAGGAGTGCAAGAGAACAAAAGGCCTTTGGGAGTTCAGGTGCACGGTGTTTTGAAAGTGGACTTACAGGTAGACAGGGCAGTGAAGAAGGATTTTGGCATACTGGCCCTCACCAGTCAGGGCATTGAGTATAGACATTGGGAAGTTATGTTGCAGTAATACAGGACGTTGATGGGGCTGCACCTGGAGTTTTATGTTCAGTTTTGGTCACCTTGCCATAGGAAGGATGTTATTAAACTGGAAAGAGTGCAGAAGAAATTTACAAGGATGTTGAATGGACTTAATGATTTGAGTTATAGGGCGAGGGTGGACAAGCTAGGACGTTTTTCTTTAGAGTGTAGGAGACTGATGGGGGACCTTATAGAGGTGTATAAGATCATGAGAGGCATGGATAGGTGAATGCACCTAGTCTTTTTCCCATTTTTGGGTAATCGAGGAATGGAGGGCATAAGTTTAAGGTTAGAGGGAAAAGAATAAAAGGGAACCTGAGGGGCAACTCTTTTACACAGACGGTGGTAAGCATATGGAATGAGCTGCCAGCAGATGTGATTGAGGTGGGTACGTTAGCAACATTTAAAAGGCATTTGGACAAACACATGGATAGGAAAGGTTCAGAAGGATATGGGCCAAGTGCAAGGAAATGGGATTGGCATGGATGGACATTTTGTTTGGCATGGATCAGTCTGGGCCTAAGAGCCTGTCTCCATGCTGTAGAACGCTAAGACTCTATGACTAACCAATGATATCCACATCCTGTGAAAGAATAAAATAATTACAGGGCAGTTTCACAGCCAATAACTTGTACTGATTTCACTGTCATAGGTAATTACAGAAACCCTAACATTGTGGGAGCCATTCGTCCCATCATGTTCACACTGACTCTCTGAATAGCATCACATCCAGACTGCAACCCTGCATTTCCCATGGCGACCCACCTAGCCTGCACATCTATGGATACTATGGGCAGATTTGGAATGGTCAATCCAACCCACTTGCACATCTTTGGACTGTGGGAGGAAACTGGAACTCCTGGAGGAAATCCACGCAGACACAGGGGGAATGTGCAAACTCCACAGTGACAGTTGCCTGGGAGTGGAATTGAACCTGGGTCCTTGGCACTGTGCAGCACCAGTGCTAACTACTGAACCACCGGAAGGCACATTGCAAAGAAACAAAGAGTACACCAGCAAGTAGGGTCAGAGTTGGAAAAATTAATAATAGAAAGACAAATTTAAAGGCTGAGTGCATGTAGCATTCATAATAAGACATGAATTATTGGCAGAAATAAAAATAGATGAATATCATTGGATAATCATTAGAAGGATATAGTTGCAAGATGCTCAATGCTGAGAATTGACTAATCAAGGGTATTGGACGTTTCAGATCAAGACAAAAGGAAAAAGGTGGGTGTCTTACATCAGGACACTGAGTTGGAAACATGGATAGATTTAGGGAGGGAATTCCAAAGAGTTTTGGGACAGGCAGCCTTAGGTGTGATCAGGAATGGTAGAGCCTTAAAATTAGGGATGCAAAAAGGCCAGAAATTGAGGAGTGCAGAGACCTCAGAGTTATGAGATTGGAAGGAGTTCCTCGGCAGTCCCTCAGGATTAAAGACGATGTTTTTCTTCTCTGGTGTCATGAGTTCTGAGGTGGCTAGACAGGAAGAGATTAGTTAGAAATGAGGAGCAACAGGCTAGGAAAAGACTTTTGGACCAAGGATGACAATTTTAGTATGGAAGTGTTGCTTAACTTGGAGCCTATGTAGGTGAGCAAGTATAAAGGAGTAGGGGAACAGGACCTTGTGCACACTAAGACTCAAGCAGCAGGGTTTTGGATGACCGTAGGTTTACAGAGCTTAGAATATAGAAGACAATCCAAGACTGCATTGGAACATCTGAGACTAGCAGGGACAATTACCTACTCCAAATTCTCTGGTTGTGCTGGTATGCCAGCGGGTGTTAATATTAGCAGCAATATCCCACTTCCATGCTGTAATAGAAATCAAATAGGGCTTGTTGTACTTGCAAATGTGGCCTTCAAGCTTAGTACAAGCTCCATTCTAGTAGGATGCAGCTGAAAACCTATGGTCAGTGAGTGAACATTTCAAGTATTAAAATCTTTGCTCAATTTCCCTAGCAGTTGAAAACCAGGAAACCAAAGTTGTAATTAGAATTGCTAAGGCTCATATTTGAATCTTTCCATTAAGCTCCTCCTCACAGTGGTCTCTGTAACCTCTCCCAAACCAACAATACTGAGGGCAGACGCTAACAGACCTGAGGAAGGTTCCACAACATCAGAAACATTCTGACATGTTAAGTTTCATATGAAATGATTGTCAACAGTGTAAACACCTCATGGGTTAGTTCATGCATTTTAGTGATGTAAGTCATCTTTACCTGGTTAATCACATTAAGGTCTTGTTACAATTTAGACACAATCACGTGGGGAGCTACTAGCCACAAAATTGATTGCTTTCATTGGAAGTACCTGCAGCACCACATTGTATCAAATTGCTCAGATGATGGCAAACTTGAAAAAACATTTTTCATTTAGCTTTACCTGAGTTTCATACTGGAAAATGATATCAGGGAAGAAAATGGATCATCCAGAACCCACCATCAGAATTCAGCCTTTATCAGGTTGGTAAATAGCCAGGAGGAGTTGGTCAGGAATAGCTAGAGTGTGATTCACTCCCTCCTTTACCTGATTTCCAAGAAGTAGTTTGAGGTCAGAGAAAATAATTAATGTACAAATTAGGAGTACGCATTTGACCACTTAAGGTCACTTCAACTCCTCATTTCCTCTAATCCCCAATAACCCATGGATTCCCTTGTTAGTGAAGAATCTAACTGGACCTTAACAAATATTCAATGATCCTGTCTCCACTTCTCTCTTGAGAAGATAGCAGCCTCTGAGAGAAAAAAATGCTTCCCATCTCAGTCTTAAATGGGAGATTCCTCATCCTCGTCTCTCCTCACAAAGGGAAGCATCCTTTCAGCATCCACCCTTTTCAACAAATCTCAGCAGATTATATATCTCAATAAGATTGCTTCTCATTCTTCTAAACTCCCAGCTGTCCAACCTTTCCTCACAAGTAATTCCCTGAATGAGGAATTGGTCGAGTGAAACTTCACTGAACTGCCTCAAATGCAATCACAACCTTTGACTGACCCTGTACGCTGTATTCTAGATATGGTCTCACCAATGCTCTACTCAACTGGAGCCAAACCTTTCTGTTTTTATATTCCATTCCTCACACAAAAATGGCAACATTTCATTTGCCTTCCTTGTTGTAACTGGATGCTACTTTTCTTCTGATTCATGTACCACAGCAAACAAGTCCTTCTGTATCTTAAGAGTTCTCGCTCCACTTAAGTATTCTGCTACTTCCTGTCAAAGTGGACAAATTCACATTTTCCCACATTAAACTCCATATGCTGGTTTTATTCCACACTCAGTTAACCAGTCTCTATCCCTTGGCAGACACTTTATGTCCTCTTCATAACTGTATTTCCTTCTTACATTTGTATCATCAGCACATTTAGCTCCTGTACATTCAATTCATTCATTCAAGACATTATTATAAATTGTAAATAATTAAGACCCTAATACTAATTCCTGCAACATACCACTTGTCACTTCTGCCAACCTGAATATAACCCATTTATGCCCACCCCGTTTCCTAGTCACCAATCATACTCTATCCACAATAACATGTTACCACTTACACTAGAAAACCTTGCTGCTGTTCCAGTGTATACTACAAGGCAGTTGCATCACACAGAGCAGCAGGTAAATAATGTTGGCAATTGAGATTCCTTAAAAGCTGAATTTTCCTGGTATTTACTGTGTCACATGAGAGTTCATTTAACAGCTATTACAGTAATGTATACATCTCCAAAATTCTAGCATGGAAAATCAAAAGGGAAGAATTACGAAAAACGCTGATGTTTGTTAAATGGTATCAACAATTTATCTGATGCCAAATGCACCCTAGTATCCGTGTAAAAAACCAAAACTGTAGATGCTGTATATCAGAAACAAAAGCAGAAATTGCTGGAAAAGCTTAGCAGGTCTGGCAGCATGTGTGAAGAGAAATCAAAGTTAACGTTTAGGGTCCAGTGACCAGTTCTGCGGAAAGGTCATCGGACAGGAAACATTAACTTTGATTTCTCTTCATTAATGTTGCAAGACCTGCTGAAATTTTCCAGTAACTTCTGTTTTTGTTTCTATTATCAATGTTGTTTACAAAAATAAGAAGTATTATGTTCTTAGAAAGAATAGTAAATGAACTCTTAGATGAAGCAGGTAAAGGGGACAAAGGTCATCCAACAGTCATGAACAGTTGTTCCATTGGCCAAAAGCATTTAGGCAATTCATTGATACAGAGTAAGTTACCTGCCCCGAGAAATATGATATGACAATAGTGCTAGGGGTAGAGGGGAGTTCTCATCAAATGATCCTAAATAATAGTTTCCTACAATGGAAGATGGGCCAGAAGAAGAGAAGGAAGCCTCAGGGAAGGGTTCTCTGATATTTCAGCCAGAGAGCAGGATTCTGCCCTTAACAAGACCAACTCATTCCACAGCAACTCTCTATTTGTCCTCTGTTATCAGTGAACCATCCTTAATTGTCATGGTTGTATAATTTGTTTAACTAATTAATTAATACATCTTTGGGAGCATGAATTTGAACCACACTACAACAAATGGTGAAATTTGAATTAAATTAAAAAATGGTTTTAAAATCTATTCTAATGGTATCATGGAGCCATTATTGAGTGTCGTAAAAAAAAAGCCCATCTGGTTCATAAATGTCATCCTTAGGTGTGATAGATGTGTGACTCCAGATTCAGAGCAAATGGTTGACTTTTAATTGTCTTCTGAAATGAAGGACAAATAGAAGTGGGCAGCAATTGCCAGCCTCGCAGGGACATCCACATCCTGGATAATAACGGATGGGTAATGGCCTAACTCCTTCGGGTTCTGTCCTACCCTTATGAGATGTGAGGCAGCACAGTGGCTCAGTGGTCAGCACTGCTGCCTTCAGCGCCAGAGACCTGGGTTCAATTCCAGCCACTGGGAGAATGTGCAAATTCCACACGGACAGACATTCTCCCAGTGGCTGCATGGGTTTCCTCCGGGTGGTCCTGTTTCCACACTGTAGGGATTCTTTCAGCTTTTCGCAACAGAGAGCGGCGGAAGTTCAGGCGGAGCGCAAAGCCGGTTGGGAAGGTAAGTGATTACTATATAAAGAACTTACCTCGACGCCAACAGTCTTTTCGCAACAGAGAGTGGCGGGAGCTGGGCGGAAGTTCAGGCGGAGCGCAAAGCCAGTTGGGAAGGTAAGTGATTGCTATTAGAGTGGGTGTGTTCTAAACCACAGGTCCTACAAAGTAGGGTCTCCCTCCCTCCCTCCTTCTCTTACCTTAATTAAGAGTCCACAGACGTGCCACAAAAAGAGGGTCTAAGGAAGTTTAGAGCGAAGAGTGAGGCTTCAGCTCAGGACTCTTTGACAAGGAGGTTGAGTGAAGTGATTACACCACAGTTGAAGAGGGTGAAGACATGACTGCCCAGCTGGTTCAGTGCGCTACGTGCTTGATGTGGGAGGTCAACGACTCTGGTGTGTCTGGCTCGTATATGTGTGGAAAGTGTGTGCACATTCAGCAATTGACTGAGCATATTGCAGCGCTGACGAAAGAACTC
>NC_057742.1:34734071-34738554 GCF_004010195.1 Chiloscyllium plagiosum | reverse complement strand
TTCATTTAAGAAGGAGTTGGATAGAGCTCTCAAAGATAGTGGAATCAAGGGTTATGGAGATAAGGCAGGAACAGGATACTGATTAGGAATGATCAGCCATGATTATATTGAATGGTGGTGCAGGCTCGAAGGGCTGAATGGCCTACTCCTGCACCTATTGTCTATTGTCTATTGTCTATTGACACTATGGACCTGCCTTCATCCCTATTTAATTCAGCCATCCTAAACTTCATGGGTTTTCATGACTGCTGTACTGTTTCTGAATCTCTCTCAGTTCCCAGTCTCCATGCGTCTCTTCATGATGATTTGTCTCAGATAACCATCTTTGAGCCATCCCAAACCTCAAGAGCTCTATTGTGCCTTAAAGGGCTTTGGAACCTCTGTCAGTTCTTAGCCTTCTGCTATTTACTGCTAGCTTTCTCCAGCCTTTCCAGTCTCTTCTGCCCTTTTCTATTTGGGGATGGGGGGAATAACCTGCTATCAGACAAATTAATCCCACCAAAAATATTCACATCATCATTGCCGTTAGCAAGCTTATATCCAGTCACAAAGCTTAGTACAAGTTTATTTTGCATATAAACTGCAACTAGTGGCATCTCTATACTCTTTCCAATTATCCCTTTTGTCAGCATGCAAGAAATTAACTTATTTCCTGGTAGAAATTCATTTATTTTTCCCCATAAATAAAGTCTGGGAGTACCCCCTATCTCAGAGAATAATGTCTTATCTCTTTGGCTGTTTAAAATAGTCTGTGATCATCGTATCTTTAGACACAAATTGCTGATTACCATCCTTATCAACAGTTATATTGGAGAAGCACTTGTTGCAATTTCTCACCTGTCTCCCATCCTGATCTCTCTTTTTAATGGTCAGCAATGTCTGCAATGTTTTCTTTAATTTGTTTACAGGATGTGGGCATCGCAGGCTGGACCAACACGTATTGCCTATCTGTGGTTGTCCCTAAGGAGGGAGTATTCAGCTGTCTGTTGAACTGCCATTTGGCCCATTGACTCTGCACCCATCCTCAGAATGCATCCCACCCAGACGCTCCAACAGTCTCGTCATGCCGGAGCACAATTGTGGACTCTGCTGGAACTGCAGGCAGACCCACTAAGGAGGCCTGAGCCATGGTAAATAGGTATATTAAATTGGATTTGCCTCCAAATGGTCATATTGAATGGCACAGTTAACAGTGGTGGCCAACTATAAAACAGACTCCAACAGCTTGTTGATAGATATTTGGAAATCTGATTGAAAGCTGATGAGACAGCAGCATTGGATGTTTGAGAATTTGGACAATCAGAAGCATTAGTTTATGTGAGTATACACAGCTATATAGATTTGTAGATATTGTATTAATCATCAAGAAGACATAGTTCATTTCTTTTTGTTTAGAATGAAATTTATTTCTATATACAAGAAATTTCTAAGAGTGCCTTATTTAAACATAAGCATTAAATATAAACAGACTATTTTCAGTTTATTCAAAGTCCTGGATCAGACATCATCTAACAACAACCACAATACACAGACAAACCAATTCAAGACGTGTACTAACTAGTGAGTGATCTACATCTTATGTTTGCCCTGGTATCCATGCTCAGAC
This sequence comes from Chiloscyllium plagiosum, assembly GCF_004010195.1. Classification (NCBI taxonomy): domain Eukaryota; kingdom Metazoa; phylum Chordata; class Chondrichthyes; order Orectolobiformes; family Hemiscylliidae; genus Chiloscyllium; species Chiloscyllium plagiosum. The sequence goes on along the minus strand of NC_057742.1, from coordinate 34,736,948 downwards.
AGTCCAGCAGAACAAATGGTATGGACTATAAATCAATGATTATTAAGATTTTTTACATTGCATTGCTGCATCTCAACACCAATGGAGAAGGGATTACCATCTCCAACACAAATTATGCTCAGAAGGCTTTTGAGAAAACCCCACCAAACAACTAATTGTCCAACCATTCTGAGACACACGGCATTCTTCTTCAAAGATAAAGGAAAGTATTCATAATGAAAAGCAGGTAGAGACCTACTGAAACAGAGCATAGGGAAGAGAGTATGAATTTGAAAGAGAAATACTCTCTTTGAAAGAGAAACCAGTAAAGGTATCTAAAATATGCAACCAGCCAAGATCATACGAAGTCATTACTGATTATGTTGCTGCACTATGAAGAAGCAGAAGTCAGTTTAGACTACAGTCACAGAATCATAGAGATGTACAGCATGGAAACAGACCCTTCGGTCCAACTCATCTGTGCCAAGCAAACATTCTAAATTAATCTAGTCTCATTTGCCAGCATTTGGATCATATAGGGCAGCACGGTGGCTCAGTGGTTAACACTGCTGCCTCACAGCACCAGGGTCCCAGGTTCGATTCCAACCTCGGGTGACTGTCTGTGTGGAGTTTGCACATTTGCTCCAGTTTCCTCCCACAGTCCAAAGATGTGCAGTTTAGGTGAATTGGCCAAGCTAAATTGCCCAGTGTGAGGTGCATTAGTCAGGGGGAAAAGGGGTGTGGGTGGGTCATTCTTCAGAGGGTCGGTGTGGACTTGTTGGGCTGAAGGGCCTGTTTCCACACTGTGGGGAATCTAATCTAAACGCTTCCTATTCATGTACCCATCCAGATGTCTTTTAAATCGTATCAGCCTCTGCCAGCTTGTTCCGTACAAGCACTACTCTCTGCATGAAAAAGTTGATCCTTAGGTCCTGTTTAAATCTTTCCCATCTCACCTTAAACTTATGCCATCTAGTTTAAATGTGTGGCATACCAATCATGCAAGAGGAAAGTGAGGAAGAACGCTTTGACAATACTAGTTGCGCAGTGATGCTAAGTGACAGTTATGAACAGCAAGACAACCAACTTGCCAAAGAAGTGTAACAGAGAACACCTCCCCAGATGAGTATAGGATCAACAGATCAGGATGGGTTGTTATGTTGAAATCTGAAATGTTAGTTTTTAGCTTTGGTTTACCTGTATGAATGATTATTGAACTGACAAAATATGCTTATGTGCAGCTATGCATATCTATTTGGGCTAATTTTTACCTTTGAAAAAGGGAATATATTATGACGCAAAGTAATTAGGTCAGTATACCTTTAAGAGACATGCTCAGGATATCAGCACCACAGCATATGACCTCAGAGTATAAAAGTCTCATACTCCATCTTACTCTTTGATTACTTGAAACATAACATGCTACTGGAAGTGTGGTGCTCAATGATACTTTTATAGCTTATTGTTAACCCAGATACTGAGATGCCTATGAATGTAGTTTGTGCATAATAGTTAGATATTATGAATGTCTGCTGGATTCTTCAATACCACAATTTCCAATATCGATAGCATAGATAACATAAGGACTATCACATCAGGTCAGTTACTTTGTGAAAATCGTATCAACTGGAGATGCTGGAAATCTAAAATAAAACAGAAAGTTCTGGAAATACTCATTAGGTCTGGCAGCATCATTGGAGACAAAATTAGAGTAGTGGCCCAGATCTTTCAAGGGCATCAGAGAATGTGTCTCGATACTGATTGCACCACCTCACCTTTCAGATTCTCATACATGTTGCACCTGCCACATGGTGTGGTTTAAATCTAGCAAAAGAACTGTGTTGACTCTTAATAATAATAAACAATAATATTCATTTATTTGACACAATTAACACTGTCACAACAAAATACACTATAATTTACAATTTACACTACAAATGCCATCTTGTGCTTTAACCTAACTCTGGATGATCATTTAACATCACGTTAAATAACTTGGTCTTGCACCATGTGATGATGTTGTCTGGCCTTCTCCCATTGATGTCAGGGGTTCTCTTCTTGGTAGCTATTCTGCAATTACCGCTCTCCAGTTACTGCTCGAGTTACCACTCCTGAGGGTGGTGTTGCATCGATTCTTATACTCCAAAGTCTTCGCTCCCTTTTGGAAGGAACTTGACTGTCCTCCAATAGATCAATCAGGTTCAATCGCCCTGATCAATTGGATACAAACAGGCGTTGACATGTTGATGGCAGAGTGGTCCTTAGGCCACCATTCCTGGTGGTGCTGGGCACATGTAGCATCCTCCAAATAAGAGTGTGAGGCACCTCTGTGCCTGGTGTTTCCATTTACCCTGAGGACAATGATCATTGCTTCCATTCAAACCCAAATTTGGGTGCATATCTCCTTCCACATCTGACAGAAATTTACCTGTACTTGCACACTCGTCATCTACTGTGTAGTTGCAGCTGATGTGGTCTCCTCTGCATCGGGGAGACAGGACGCTAACTTGCGGATCATTTCACAGAACATCTCTGGGACACCAGCACCAGCCAACCCCAACACCCCATGGCTAAACACTTCAACTCCCCCTCCCACTCCACCTAGGACATGCAGGTCCTGGGCCTTCTCCATCACCGAACCTTAACCACCTGATGTCTGGAGGAAGAATGACTCATCTTGTGCCTGGGCTCCCTGCAACCACAGGGGGTCAATGTGGATTTCACCAGTTTCCTCATTTCCCCTCCCCCTACCTTATCCCAATCCCAAGCCACCAACTCGGCACTGCCCTCTTGACCTGAATATCGTCCTTCCTACCTATTTGTTCCACCCTCCTCTCCAACCTATCACTTTCATCCCCACCTTCATCTACCTATCACATTCCCAGCTACTTTCCCACC
>NC_057742.1:34729565-34734036 GCF_004010195.1 Chiloscyllium plagiosum | reverse complement strand
ACCCCAATCCCACAATTATCTCTCAGCCCCCATGGCCCACAAGCCTCATTCCTGATGAAGGATTTATGCCCGAAACATTCCTTGGATGCTGCTTGACCTGCTGTGCTTTTCCAGCACCACACTCTCGGCTCTGGTGTCCAGCATCTGCACTCCTCATTTTCTCCAGATTCGGGTGTGTATTGTAGGGCCTACAGCTACCAGGTTTGCTTGCAAACTGTCTGTTGGTAGCTGCAGCCTGTCTGGATTCTGCAGCATGTTGACTAGCACAATCACTTCGATCAAGGCTGGTTTCCATTTCCAAGCATGCTTTAGTCCTTGTCTATTTTTCATCAAATCCATCATAAACTTTATCATTTCGGATGGCTCGTCCGGCCACACTCATGTTTGCAAATTTCTATACAACCTCCATTTGGAATTTCCCCCAGCCTGAGAAACCCACCTTGACCTCTAGGGCTCTGCCATCAATACTCTTATTCTGGTCACTAATGCAATCTCAAGCTTCTCCATAAATATCTCTGTGAAGATTTTGGATGCGTGTTTATGATATCGTTATATGGACAATATTCACATGCTGTTTGGTAATCCTCCTTTGAATTGCCTTGGCACATTTTGCTGACCAGAAATAGATTATTTGGCCCAAGTTTGCGCCCCTATTCAATGATTTGATAATCCCTTACACCCACTTTCCTACTTCATCCTCATAACACTTGATTCTCTTACAAATGAGGATGGGAACAATTTCGTTCTGTAACAGCTGCTTCTTTTTTGAGGTATTTTAGATGCTGAAGGTGATTTCCTCAAATTCCAGGAGCAGCAATTACTGTTTTATGTGCTGTTGCATTGTTTTGGAACTCTGGGAAAAAAAAGTCAAAACAACAGCAGTTTTAAAAGGGAGAAGAACAGACAAAGGAAGCAAAGGTGAGGACAGTGCAGGGGAGACAGAGAGAGAGAACCTGCACAGTTACTGCCTTTGCTGTTTTTGAATTCATGTATCGCTGAACATCAGAGTGCGTCTGGGAAAATTAACAAACAGTGAATTTCACAACTAATCTTGGAGGGTCCTGTTTGGGCAAAGTTCACAACACAGAATCAGATAAGTTAATCATTGTTATAAGTCTGTCCAAGAGAAAGGCTGCAGTAGTGAGTAGAGTGGGTTTTTTCTTGATTATATGTTTTTGGAGATATGTATCTTGATTAAACTTCAAATATAAGCCATAACTATTAATTTAACCTGGGATAGTGTTTTGTAGAAGAATAAGACGGTATTATTTTCTGGATCTGTAGATTGTGAAGAAGCAAAAATGGCCTTTAGTACAGTGATATGTACTTCTTGTCAGATGTGGGTGTTTAAAGAGAGTTTAAGGGTTACTGCGGATTATATCTGCCATAAATGCTGTTGGATGCGAATCTTATCAGATCGAGTGGATTGGTTGGAGAGAAAGTTAGAAGCGATGAGAAATTTGCAACAGCAACAGTATGTGATGGATGGCAGTTATAGAAAGTCTCAGATACAGTCACATTGATGGGTTAACTCCAGGAAAGGTAAGCGAGTTAGGCACCTAGGGCAGGAGTCTTTTGTGGATATACCCATTTCAAACAGGTATGCTGTTTTGGAAAATGTCGGGGGTGATGGATTCACAGGGGAATGTAGCACGAACAGCCAAGTTTCTGGTATTGAGAGTGGCTCTAATGTCGGGTTCCAAGAGATCAATTGCGTTAGGGGATTCTGTAGTCCAAGATACAGACAGACGTTTCTGTGGCAAGCAGCGAGAAAGCAGAATGGTGTGTTGCTTCCCTGGTGCCAGGATCAAGGATGTCTCAGAGAGGGTGCAGACTGTTCTCACGGGAGAGAGGGACATGCAAGAGGTCATTGTCCACATTGGAACCAACGATATAGGAAGGGAAAAGGTTGAGATTCTGAAGGGAGATTACAGAGATTTAAATTTAAAAAGGAGGCCCTCAAGGGTAGTAATATCTGGATTACTCCCAGTGCTACAAGCTAGTGAGGGCAGGAATAGAAGGAAAGAGCAGATGAATGCATGGCTGAGGAGCTGGTGTATGGGAGAAGGATTCACTTTTTTGGATCATTGGAATCTCTTTGGGGGTAGAAGTGACCTGTACAAAAGGATGGATTGCACCTAAATTGGAAGGGGACTAATATACTCACAGGGAAACTTGCTGGAGCTGCTCGGGAGGATTTAAACTAGTAAATTGGCAGGGGTGGGACCCAGGGAGATTGTGAGGAAAGAGATCGATCTGAGACTGGTACAGTTGAGAACAGAAGCAAGTCAAACAGTCAGGGACAAGGTAGGACTAATAAATTAAACTGCATTTATTTCAATGCAAGGGGCCTAATAGGGAAGGCAGATGAACTCAGGGCATGGTTAGAAACATGGGACTGGGATATCATAGCAATTACGGAAACATGGCTCAGGGATGGGCAGGACTGGCAGCTTAATGTTCCAGGATACAAATGCTACAGGAAGGTTAGGAAGGGAGGCAAGAGAGTAGGGGGAGTGGCATTTTTAATAAGGGATGGCATTACAGCTGTGCTGAGGGAGGATATCCCAGAAATACATTCAGGCAAGTTATTTGGGTGGAACTGAGAAATAAGAAAGGGATGATCACCTTATTGAGATTGTATTATAGACTCCCCAATAGTCTGAAGGGAAACTGAGAAACAAACTTGTAAGGAGATCTCAGCTAACTGTAAGAATAATAGGGTGGTTATGGTAGGGGATTTTAACTTTCTAAACATAGACTGGGACTGTGTTAAGGGTTTAGATGGAGAGGAATTTGTTAAGTGCTTACAAGACAATTTTCTGATTCAGTATGTGGATGTACCTACTAGAGAAGGTGCAAAACTTGACCTAGTCTTAGGAAATAAGGCAGGGCAGGTGACTGAGGTGTCAGTAGGGGAGCACTTTGGGGCCAGCGACCATAATTCTATAAGTTTCAAAATAGTCATGGAAAAGGATAGACCAGATCTAAAAGTTGAAGTTCTAAATTGGAGTAAGGCCAATTTTGACGGTATTAGGCAAGAACTTTCGAAAGCTGATTGGAGGCACTTGTTTGCAGGTAAAGGGACGGCTGGAAAATGGGAAGCCTTCAGAAATGAGATAACAAGAATCCAGAGAAAGTATATTCCTGTCAGGGTGAAAGGGGAGGCTGGTAGGTATAGGGAATGCTGGATGACTAAAGAAATTGAGGGTTTGGTTAAGAAAAAGAAGAAAGAATATGTAAGGTATAGACAGGATAGATCGAGCAAATCCTCAGAGAGTATAAAGGAAGTAGGAGTATACTTAAGAGAGAAATCAGGTGGGCAAAAAGGGGACATGAGACAGCTTTGACAAATAGAATTACGGAGAATCCAAAGGGTTTTTACAAATATATTAAGGACAAAAGGGTAACTAGGGAGAGAATAGGGCCCCTCAAAGATCAGCAAGGCGGCCTTGTATGGAGCCGGAGAAAATGGGGGAGATACTAAATGAGTATTTTGCATCAGTATTTACTGTGGAAAAGGATATAGAAGATATAGACTGTAGGGAAATAGATGGTGACATCTTGCAAAATGTCAGATTACAGAGGGGGAAGTGCTAGGTGTCTTGAAACAGGTAAAGGTGGATAAATCTCCAGGACCTGATCAGGTGTACCCGAGAACGCTGTGGGAATCTACAGAAGTGATTGCTGGGCCTCTTGCTGAGATATTTGTATCATCGATAGTCAGAGGTGAGGTTCCGGAAGACTGGAGGTTGGCAAACGTCGTGCCACTGTTTAAGAAGGGCAGTAAGGATATGCCAGGGAACTATAGACCGGTGAACCTGACCTTAGTGGTGGGCAATTTGTTGGAGGGAATCCTGAGGGACAGGATGGACATGTATTTGGAAAGGTAAGGACTGATTAGGGAGAGTCAAATGGCTTTGTGCGTGGAAAATCATGTCTCACAAACTTGATTGAAGAAGTAACAAAGGGGATTGATGAGGGCAGAGCAGTAGATGTGATCTATATGGACTTCAATAAGGCATTCGACAAGATTCCCCATGGGAGACTGATTAGCAAGGTTAGATCTCATGGAATACAGGGAAAACTAGCCATTTGGATACAGAACTGGCTCAAAGGTAGAAGACAGAGGGTGGTGGTGGAGGGTTGTTTTTCAGTGACCAGTGGAGTGCCACAAGGATCAGTGCTGGGTCCTTAAGTTTTTGTCATTTACATAAATGATTTGGATGTGAGCATAAGAGGTACAGTTAGTAAGTTTGCAGATGACACCAAAATTGGAGGTGTAGTGGACAGTGAAGAGGGTTACCTCAGATTACAACAGGATCTTGACCAGATGGGCAAATGGGCTGAGAAGTGGCAGATGGAGTTTAGTTCAGATGAATGAGAGGTGCTGCATTTTGGGAAAGCAAATCTTAGCAGGACTTATACGCTTAATGGTAAGGACCTAAGGAGTGTTGCTGAACAAAGAGAC
>NC_057742.1:34708810-34729527 GCF_004010195.1 Chiloscyllium plagiosum | reverse complement strand
CTTTCCTTTATTGGTCAGAGTATTGAGTACAGGAGTTGGGAGGTCATGTTGCGGCTGTACAGGACATTGGTTAGGCTACTGTTAGAATATTGTGTGCAATTTCAGTCTCCTTCCTATCGGAAATATATTGTGAAACTTGAACGGGTCCAGAAAAGATTTACAAGGATGTTGCCAGGGTTGGAGGATTTGAGCTGTAGGGAGAGGCTGAACAAGCTGAGGCTGTTTTCCCTGGAGCGTTGGAGGCTGAGGGGTGACCTTATAGAGGTTTGCAAAATTATGATGGGCATGGATAGGGTAAATAGGCAGTCTTTTCCCTGTGGTTGGGGAGTCCAGAACTAGAGGGCATATGTTTGGGGTGAGAAGGGAAAGATATAAAAGAGACCTAAGGGGCAACGTTTTCACGCAGAGGGTGGTACGTGTATGGAATGAGCTGCCAGAGGAAGTGGTGGAGGCTGGTACAATTGCAACATTTAAGAGGCATTTGGATGGGTATATGAATAGGATGGGTTTGGACCGGGTGCTGGCAGGTGGGACTAGATTGGCGTGGAATATCTGGTCAGAATGGACGGGTTGGACCAAAGAGTCTGTTTCCATGCTTGTACATCTCCATGACTCTATTAAAAATCTTTTTCCAATCCTCCCACTTCCTCCAAACGAAAGGAGTAGCCATGGGCACCCGCATGGGCCCCAGCTATGCCTGCCTCTTCATAGGATATGTGGAACAATCCATCTTCCGCAACTACACTGGCCCCACCCCCCACCTTTTCCTCCGCTACATCGATGACTGTATCGGCGCCGCCTCGTGCTCCCACGAGGAGGTGGAACAGTTCATCCACTTCACCAACACCTTCCACCCCGACCTCAAATTCACCTGGACAGTCTCACATTCCTCCCTCCCCTTCCTTGACCTTTCTATTTCTATCTCAGGCGACCGAATCAACACGGACATCTACTACAAACCGACCGACTCCCACAGCTAACTGGACTACACCTCCTCCCATCCTGCCCCCTGTAAAAACGCAATCCCATTCTCCCAATTCCTTCGACCCCGCCGCATCTGCTCCCAGGAGGACCAGTTACAAAAACGCACATCCCAGATGGCCTCCTTCTCCAAGGTCCGCAATTTCCCCCCCGACGTGGTCGACGATACCCTCCACCGCATCTCTTCCACTTCCCGATCCTCCGCCCTTGAACCCCGCCCCTCCAACCACCACCAGGACAGAACCCCACTGGTACTCACCTACCACCCCACCAATCTCCATGTACAGCCCATCATCCGCCGTCACTTCCGCCACCGGAGTATTGGAAAGAGAAGTTGTTCAGGGTGAGGGCCAGTTCAGTCAGTCGAAGGAGGGTTACGAAGAGGCAGGCATAGCTGGGGCCCATGCGGGTGCCCGTGGCTACTCCTTTCGTTTGGAGGAAGTGGGAGGATTGGAAAGAGAAGTTGTTCAGGGTGAGGACCAGTTCAGTCAGTCGAAGGAGGATGTCAGTGGAAGGGTACTGGTTGGTATGGCGGGAAAGGAAGAAGCGGAGGGCTTTGAGTCCTTCGTGATGGGGGATGGAGGTGTACAGGGACTGGATGTCCATGGTGAAAATAAGGCGTTGGGGACCGGGGAAGCGAAAATCATGGAGCAGGTGGAGGGCATGGGTGCTGTCCCGAACGTAGGTGGGGAGTTCTTGGACTAAGGGGGACAGGACGGTGTCAAGGTACCTATCACCCTCACCTTGACCTCTTTCCACCTATCACATTTCCGACGCCCCTCCCCCAAGTCCCTCCTCCCTACCTTTTATCTTAGCCTGCTGGACAAACTTTCCTCATTCCTGAAGAAGGGCTTATGCCCGAAACGTCGATTCTCCTGTTCCCTGGATGCTGCCTGACCTGCTGCGCTTTTCCAGCAACACATTTCCAGCTCTATTAAAAATCTGTCTAGCTCAGCCTTCGATATAATAAATAAATAATATACTAAGTTAATGGTGGGTCTTGGGGAATATTATGGAACAGAAGAGACCTCCGGGTGCATATGGATAGTCCTCGAAAGTAGCATCACAGGTAGACAGGGTGTTTAAGAAGGTGTTTGGCATGCTTGCCTTCAATGGCCAGAGTATTGAGTACAGGAGTTGGGATGTCATGTTACGGCTTTACAAGACATTGGTAAGGAAACCTTTGGAGCTGTGTGTACAATTCTGGATGCCCTGCTATAGGAAGGATGTTATTAAACTGGAAAGGGTGCAAAAATACTTACTAGAGTGTTACAGAAGCTGCAAGAATTGAGTTATAAGGAGAGGCTGGATAGGCTGGGACTCTTTTCCCTGGAGTGACAGAGGCTGAGGGGTGACCTTTTAGAGGTTTATAAAATCATGAGGGGCATGGATAGGATAAATAGCCAGAGGCTTTCCCCCAGGTTAGGGGAGTCCAAAATTATAGAGCCTAAATTTAAAGTGAGAGGAGAAATATTTAAAAGGGGCCTGAGGTGCAACGTTTTCAGACAGAGGGTGGTGTGTGTATGGAATGGGCTGCCAGAGGAAGTGTTGGAGGTGGGTACAATTAAAACATTCAAAAGGCATTTGGGCAGGTACATGGATAGAAAAGGTTTAGAGAAACAGGGGGCAAATGCAGGCAAATGGGATTGGTTCAGTTTAGGAAACCTGATAGGTATTGACAAGTTGGGCCGAAGGACCTGTTTCCCTGCTGTATACCTCTCTGACTCTAAATGACCCAGTCACTACCCGCCCTTAACAGGAAAGAATATCACAGATTCACTGTCTTTGCAGACCAAAAACATTCCTCCTCACTTTTGTGTTAAAAGGTGTTTACCTAGTTATATAAATCCAGGTTGTTGTTACTGCAAAAGGTGTGTTGTTATATGTTGGGCTGGATGTCACATGGAAGAGAAAGTGAGGACTGCAGATGCTGGAGATCAGAGCTGAAAATGTGTTGCTGGAAAAGCGCAGCAGGTCAGGCAGCATCCACGGAACAGGAGAATCGATGTTTTGGGCATAAGCCTGAAGAAGCCCTTCCTGAAGAAGGGCCTATGCCCGAAACGTCGATTCTCCTGTTCCTTGGATGCTGCCTGACCTGCTGCGCTTTTCCAGCAACACATTTTCAGCTCTGGATGTCACATGAACAGGAAAAATCATTGGTCATGTGGGCCTTTAACACACGGTCAAGCTTTGAGCCAACCCAGTGATGGGCATCAGATACTGGGAATATTTAAACTATGCAAAGATTCTTGTCCACAGGATCTTGAGACATCTGCACTCAATAGGGAGCACTATACAAAAGTCACTGGAGAAAGCAGAAGACAACAACAAGCAACACATCTAACTTCTGAGTTCCTGCGGCAAAGGCAACATTTCCAAACATCCTTCTTCATACCTGCTCATTACCACATGAGAGAGGATGACACGCTTAATTTGAAAACAATCGAACCCTCTGCAGTCAGGCTTTGTGTTCAAAGTGAGCCTTGTTTACATTTCACACTAACATTAACACAAACCCACAAAGTAGAGATCCATGGGTCCAAGTGTTTTCTCATTCAGATTTAAACGCACAGTAAAATGTTTTGCTGCCTCAGGGTATAACATGTTACTAAGTAAAGTTATTTACACGATGAAACATCTCACAGGAGCCTGTGAAGAAGTTTGCTTTCAGGTTTTCTATCTTTTCAAAAGGCTATCTTTTACCTAACAGCTTTGGAACACAACTACAGAAACAGCATTTATTATCTACCAATGGCTAACTGAGTGAGTGGCCACTGCAGCTGGTTCCATTTTTATAAAGCTGTTCGGGTGCTATAAAGTGTCCATTAAGTCTTGCAAGGATCCTACGCCTGATTGTCATCCAGTGATTTCTAGTGAAGAAATTTCCATTTAAATAAGAATAGGAATGTTGTCTGCGGTAATACTCTCACAGCCACAAGCTGATTTGATTTGATTTGCTTTATTACTGTCACATGTACCTAGTACAGTGAAAAAGTTTTGGCAGATCATACCATCCAAAGTGCATTAGGGTAACAGAACAGAGCAATGTTACGACTGCAGAGAATGTGCACAGAGAGCGAGATCAACATTAAATTTAAAATTTGAGGGATCCATTCAGAAATCTAACAACAATGGGGAAGATGCTGTTCTTGAAACTATTGGTATGTGTATACAAACTTTCATATCTTCTGCCCAACAGAAGAGGGTGGAAGAGAATTTAACTGGGGTGGAAGGGGTCTTTAATTTCCTGAGGCATACAACAGCTAATTATCCATTTTGGACAGGCTGGGAATGTAAATGGTAAGGAATTGTTTGCCCCTGCTCAATATTAAATTTCATTGAGGTCAATAGAACTGGCTGTTAAATAGGGAGTATCCCAGACAGCCCTATGCATTTGGTTACTGGCTAAGCCTAATATTGAAATGACAATGTCTAGGCTCACAGAAGATGAATGCCCAGCTATTGAGGAAGATTAATGTATGTGAAAATCATTGTATTCAGGAAAGCAGAGGGGACACAAGTTGAGAAGTTGTTAATTGTACTATTTCATTCTATTCATATACTTTTGGTTGCTAATCTCAACCATTCAGTTCACTCATCCTCCTGTCTCATTGCTGTCCCAAGCAATCCTACACATACTGTCTCCATCGTGTAATTTATCTGCACTGGTATCAAATTGCACTATGCTCATTCATTCTTACATCAAAATTGTGAAGCTCCTTATCTCCTTAAACCTTCCTTCTTTGTCATCTTCAAATTTTTAAGGCAATTAGTAGGTGTAATTATAACCTAAGTCTCCCAGTAGGAAATGGATGCTCTATAACATACCGTTTAGTTTCTACTGTGTAAAGAATGAGGCCAAAACTACCTTCAACTATTTCATGATTTCACATATTCTATTTTCCCCCTACCTATTTCATGTTTATAGCTTTCTGCAAGTAACTTCACCTAAATTTACACCTTTTAACCCATTTCTTTACAGTGTATACGTGATGTAATGGAAAACAAGCTTTTTTCTAGAGCTGAGATCTAAATGCTACAACCTCCTCTTTGAAGTTGCATTGTGAACTCTCTCACATTCATGTGAGCACTGTCTGTACAGCTCCAGCACACATATTTGAGGATTTGACACTAGATTCACAAGGTATTGATTCGCATCTGAATGTCTCACCACTGCTAGAGGCAAAACAGATTTAATTACCTGGAATAAAGTCAGCAAGTACATACTCCATTTCATCTGCTACAAATCTATGCAATCTAACACAGTTTCAGGCTCTATCTCTGGATCATGTTATATTAACTGATTTTAATTACAAATCACCAGGTTGTAGTCCAACAGGTTTATTTGGAAGCAATAGTTTTCAGAGTGCCACTACTTCTTCAGGTGGTTGTGTAGCAGGTCTTGAAGAAGGAGCAGTGCTCCGAAGCTCAGTGCTTCCAAATAAACCTGTTGGACTATAACCTGGTGTTGTGTGATTTGTAACTTTGTCCACTCCAGTCCAACACCGGCTCCTCCAAATCACGGCTACCTGATTTTAGTTAGGGCAGTGAACTGCTTTTCAGATGTTAGCTGTGACTCAGCGATAACACTTCTCTTAGATTTTGCCTGTCTTCGGATGCTGCCTGAATTGCTGTGCTCTTCCAGCACCACTGATCCAGATAACACTTCTCTTGCTGACTCAAGGGAAATTGGCAGAAGGACACCAGCCCGTCCTAGGTGTACTGCAGAAGTAAGTTTGGCCTTGGGTTCCTGTGGACTTGGAAATGATAAAATCTTAGCTTGCCATTGCTAATCACCACCCAGAAATCTCTTCTCATTGGTATGTACACTTCAATATCGATTCAGGACAGATAAAACTAGGCTCAACTGTGACATCTTGTAAAATCTTGGAAATTAAATATGGTTTTTTGAGAAAACAAGTTGAGTGATCTTCAACCACAGTTCCAGTCATGTCCTTACCTGCTGTCTGCATTGGCCATGTCCACATTTATGTAATGATGGATCATAGACCATGCAGCCTATTGTTTCTATACTGACTCTGTGAAACAGCTGTTCATCTGCCTTTGCCTTTTCCCCATATATCTACAATATTTTCCTTTTCCAGTGTGAACACCTTTCCCTTTGGAAGGTTAATATTGAATGAGCCTACCTCACCCTGTCAGATAATAAATCCAGGTCATAACATTCATGGCATTAAAAGAATTCTTCTCATCTCCTATAATAGTTCATCTTGAAGGACAATGGTAGCAGATACTTGGCTACAATGTCACCTTCAGGTTCCCCTCCAAGACGCTCATCATCCTGACTTGGAAATATATCGCCGATCCTTCACTGTTGCTGTGTCAAAATCCTGGAATTCTCTCTCTTATGATGTTGTGAGTCAACCCACAGCAAGTGAACTACAGTGGTTCAAGAAGGCAGCGCACTACCACCTTCTCAAGAGTAACTTGGCACAGGCAACAAATGCTGGCCAGCCTGTGACACCCACATCCCACAACTGAAGTAAAACAAAGAACCGCAGGTGTTGGAAATCTGAAGCAAAAACTGTATTTGCTCAAGAAACCAAAAGGTCTGGCAGTAACTGTGGAGAGAAAGATGGATCCAGTAGCCCTTTGTCAGAACTATTCTGTCTGTTATCTATACCTCAGCTCTGGTTCAAGTGCCAAGTAAACCATAAAACCACTTTGGGTTGCAATAATTCTTGCTGACCATTTTTAAACGTGAGAAACAAAACTGATTTGCAGCATGATTTTAAAAAAGGATCCAAAAAGTGCACTTTTAAATTCCTTTGAAAAGATTTGTTAAGTAAGGTTTAATCTTTTTATTTCTGATTTGCTGCATCCACAGTATTTTGCTTTGTACTGCTGCCTAACTCTCTGCCATTTTGTTGTGTCCTCTGATGAGATTTCTCAAAGGCCAGGCAGGTCGCTAGTGCCATCTGTTGGATAAGATTATTCAGTACAAGCTCTTATTTTATGTCAGAGAATTGTTTCAATTGCCCGTTGCAAGATAGAATTGACCTCTTTGAGGTTGCTAATCAAGGACAAACTGTATTGACTCTATCACAGTTTCTGACCTTTTCTTAAAAGATGCTCTTCACCATATTACTCCTTTGTCCCTGAAAATTGAGAAGTATTCCCTGACATTAACCGGGTTTTAAGTGAGCACTGCAGATGCTGGAGATCAGAGTGGTGCTGGAAAAGCACAGCTGGTCAGGCAGCATGCAAGGAACAGGAGAATCAATGTTTTGATCATAAGCCCTTCAATCAGGAGTGGGTTTGCTTCCCTGTGATTCTCTTCAGCCAGTGCTTACTGATTTTGAATACTTATATCAAATCTTCTCCCAAATTTCTCTCTTGTCAAAAAAAGTCCCAACTTTTCCAGTCGATCTACGTAACAGAAGATCCTCATTCCTGGAAAAATTCTCATGAATCATTTTTTAACTCTTTTCAATGCCTTCACATTTTTTTAAAGCATGGTGCCAATCCATTATGTTATACAGGTTTAAACATTATTTTCTTGCTTCCATGCTCTACCCTCCTACTCAGAAAACCCAGGATCTCCAGTACTTTATGAACTATTCTCTCAACCAGTCATCTTCAATTTCTTTTATCTATTCTTTGAGAAGTTGCTTTTTTATTTCAAAAATATACTTTATCCATAAAAGTATATTTATATACTTACATAGTCACTGAAGCAGTTTGGCTCTGTACAGTAGCACATGAAGAAACAAACATTGGAATTTGACTCTAACCAAGAAACAAACCCAAGGCATTTCTTACTTATACAAGACTATATTTACATGCATTTGAGGCAGCAGGAGGGCTTGATAATTGAACAGGCTCTTGTTTAAGTTCAGCAGAAAGTCTTTAGACTGTGGTTTTTCTCCAAGCTTTAGTGCATCCCTCTGCACATGGTCCTGGACCTTGGAATGTGCCAGGCTGCACCCAGTTGAGGTCAATTCCCTGCTGTGGAAGAACAACAAATTATGATGCTGTCTCCGTTGACCATCCCTAATTGTTAATGAACTGAATGGCTCACTGGGCTATTTCAGAGGGTTAAAACCAACGAGGTAAAAACAATGACTGCAGATGCTGGAAATTTCAGAGGGTTGTTAAGAGTTAACCACATTCCCATGGATCTAGAATCTCACATGTGCCAGACCAGTTAAGAATACTATATTTCCTTCCCAAAAAGGATATTAATAAAACATAACAGCATTTTAAAAAAAAACAGTAGACACTGATAGGCAACATTACTGATACTGGTTTTCAATTCCAGAAATTAATGTAAACTCTCCCAGCTGCTGAGGTGGGATAAACCCATCCGTCAATAGGATTATCAATCCCCTGATGTTTACCACCATAGCATGACCACCTCCTCTGCATCTATGTACAGGTATAACCAGGTGATCCTGCTCATGCACCCTCCTTAGAATTATATCCTTTATGTTATATTGCCTCTTTGCATACTTCCAATTAACACTTCATAATGGCCTCTGAAATAACTCCACAGAGGCCAGTATCCTATCAAGTCACGTTTCGTTTACACGTGCAATGTATTTGACACTGGTCCAGCTTCTTCAGAGCCAGCTGTCAAAGGGAACAGAACCTCTGACAGTCCTGTTTATATCGCTAAGCCAGGGCTCTCTGACTGAATCAGGTTAACAGCCTCAATCAGGGAACTCATATTCTATGAGGTCCACCTGGCTGATATTGTTATAATCACTATAGCCTCCATTAAAGGTAATATACACTTGTCCATCCATTTCACTAATCTGTTCTATTTTAAAGTGCTTATAATAGTTTTGTTTTATAACACCTTTGGGATAGCACCTTAGAATATATTACTATGTTACTATTGTTCTATTGTTAAAGCAGCCAAATAAATCCAAAGATTTGGAGATGCCGGTGTTGGACTGGGGTGGACAAAGTTAAAAATCACACAACACCAGGTTATTGTCCAACATGTTTAATTGGAAGCACTAGCTTTCAGAGCGCTGCTCCTTCATCAGGTGGTTGTCCACCTGATGAAGAAGCGGCGGTCCAAAAACTAGTGCTTCCAATTAAACATGTTGAACAATAACCTGGTGTTGTGTGATTTCTAAATAAATACAAGTTATTACAAGACACTTGTTCTCATGCTAATGGTTCTGTCCTTGGCCTGCTACAATGTTCCAATGAAGCTCAATGCAAGCTGGAAGATTAACACCTCAATTTCTGCTTTGGCACTTTACAGTCTCTGGGACTCAATATTGAGTTCCACTGCTTCAATTTCTCTTATATTCCCCAAATCTCCACAGTTGTATGTTGACTTTGGCCATTTTCTATTTTTCACACCTTCATTTACACCCATTTTACATCACTATTTATCTTTTGCCACTGTTCACACTGCCTTTGTCTTTTGCTCTGGACAGCCTCATCAACTATTCCATCACACCTCCTCTTCCTCTGTCAATGGGACAAAAACCACTTTCCAGTCCCTTGCAGTTTGGAAGACATCTCATGGCAGACTCAAAATGTTAATTGTTTTTCTCTACACAAACGCTGCTATACTTATTGAGTTTCTTCAGCACTTTCTGGTTTTATTTCACTCTTCAACCACCCTTTCTTACACCTGCCCTTCAAGTAGTACCCTCTAGTTTAAGAACATAAGATACATTGCTGTTTACTTACTTTTCCTACAGATCATTGCCTAATAAATGCAATCTGTGTGATTCCTCCAGCTAACAGACTGTTTCCACCCCTTATAATGTTCTCTCCTCTATACTGAGACCAATTATGATTAGGAAACTGGCCAAATACCTACCACACAGTTTCTTGAACAATTTTTGCATTCTCTTCCCCATTAAGATATTCTCCTCATTCACTGAAATCTCCGATCTGGCAATTGTGGATTCCTGTACAGGCCATTTTCCCTCACTGCTGGCTGTTTCTGTAACTGTCTAGTCCCTCATGTTGTGCCAGGTCTCCTTGTAGTCAACTTGGATGCAAAAATAGCGCAACCACCCAAGAATATAATCTAGGATTGGGTGCAAAAGGAACTTTCAGGTAGAACAACTCTATGACAGCACTTAGCTGATTCTTCATTGAACCCACTGGCTATCCTGACAAAACCCTTTCAACTGTTGATAACTCTTTGGGTAAAGAATAACTTCAGACTACCTGTCAAGGACAAGCCTTCACATTCAAACAGTGTGGGAGTAACCTTACTGAGGCATTACCTTCCTGCTGGAGAGCCGGTGAGTTACCTGTGCTGCCTCTTGCTTGGAAGGTTCTATTGAACCACAAGTCAAACAGGCAATGGTGAGGCCATTGTTAAGGAAATCAAGACCCAAGGATGGTAGAAAACCCACATACCTGTAACTGCTGACCAATCAAAGGCTGGGACCTCTTGTGCTCAGTAGCACCACAGAGGAGTCTGTGTCCAGAGCTCCAGAATCACCCATACCACAGATATGTAATGTGGGAAGACAGAAAGGGACAGTTTTGGGTAAGGCATCATGGAGCCACAGTAGGGTGAAAGGGGAAAAAAGGACAATGCAGGTTTTCTGATAATCACAAGTACATATTCTAGTGATTGGAATGAAGTCGGCCAGGTGCACCTCAAAGAATATGAGTTCTTTGATTGAGGCTGTTAATCTGGTCCATTCAGGGAGCCATGGCTGACAGATACAAACAGGAGAGCCTACCACTCTGTTCATTCTGATAGCTGGCTCTGAGGGAGCTGGATCAGTGTCAAGGACTCTCCAAGTGTAAATAAAGGGTGACTTGGTGACGGGGTACTCACTTCTGTGGAATTATTTCACACAGCTATAATTAGAAAATACACTTACAGTTAGAATATGTGAACATGTTTCAGTATGATTGGATAATAGAATTACATTTATTAGTTTGAATAGGGTTGGATAATATAGTCATGTGCATTAATCTGCAATGCAGACTGTGAACAGACATATGGGTGAGTAAATGTCTAACTTTTGATTGGAAATTATTATCTGTAGAAATAGTTCATTAGAACCTTGTTATCAGTAGGCATTGTGTAATATTATAACTTTCATAATAAAGTTTGAGTTGTATGTCATTTTTGATATGTACATCTCCCATGTATGCATTAAGAAACCATTAGTCTTTTCCACATCTAAAGGAGGAATCAGTGGTTCAAATCAGTCTTTTAAGAATGTTTCATGGCTGGAGCTAGGGTGTGTCTCTCAGGACTTCCATCACCCTAGATTTTCTGATGTCTCATCCCTCTGTTCATTAAGTGTCTTTGATCCATGCAACCTGAGGCGATAAGCTATCCACACAGTTTCAGCTGCTGTGCACATTGCATGGCAACAGGGCCACTTGTAGATTAGATTTCCCTACAGTGTATAACAAGACCCTTCAGCTCAACTAGTCCACACCAACACTCCAAAAAGTAACCCACCCAGACCCATGTCCCTCTGACTAATGCACCAAACTCTACGGGAAATTTAGCATGGCCAATTCACCTGACCTGCGCATCTTTGGACTGTGGGAGGAAACCAGAGCACCCAGAGGAAACCCACGCAGACACAGGGAGAATGTGCAAACTCCACATGGACAGTCACCGAAGGTTGGAATTGAACCTGGGTTCCTGGTGCTGTGAGGCAGCAGTGCTAACCACAGAGCCACTGCGCCACCCCTCGAGCCACCATGCCGCCCCGTAGCTGGGTTAATCTCAGTGGCAGTGGATTGAGGCCATTAAATGGTTATTAAATAGCCACCAAAGTGGTTCAACTGATGGCAGAGGGGAAAGCTCGATCATAGGCTTACTGCCTGGAACTGAATTAGGGCAGAAGGTGGGAGGATGGTGGGATTCAAGTTATCCTTCAGGTATCCCATGCTCTTCCAAACTCCAAACCCACCATCACCTGGATCAGAACTTTCACTTGTGACATCCTTGGTGGCCTGGCATAGCTGAAAACATTCTAAACTTTTTATTTCTTTATTTTTCTAATTTCTTTCCCAAAAAATCTGTACTATTGCATCAGTGGAGAAGGATATAGAAGGTAGAGAAGGATATAGAAGGTAGAGGCGATAAGCTATCCACACAGTTTCAGCTGCTGTGCACATTGCATGGCAACAGGGCCACTTGTAGATTAGATTTCCCTACAGTGTATAACAAGACCCTTCAGCTCAACTAGTCCACACCAACACTCCAAAAAGTAACCCACCCAGACCCATGTCCCTCTGACTAATGCACCAAACTCTATGGGGAATTTAGCATGGCCAATTCACCTGACCTGCGCAACTTGGGACTGTGGGAGGAAGCCAGAGCACCCAGAGGAAACCCATGCAGACACAGGGAGAATGTGCAAACTCCACATTCTTCCAAACTCCAAACCCACCATCACCTGGATCAGAACTTTCACTTGTGACATCCTTGGTGGCCTGGCATAGCTGAAAACATTCTAAACTTTTTATTTCTTTATTTTTCTAATTTCTTTCCCAAAAAATCTGTACTATTGCATCAATGGAGAAGGATATAGAAGGTAGAGAATGTGGGGAAATCAATAGCATCATCTTGAAAAATGTCCATATTACTGAGGAGGAGGAGCTGGACATCTTAAAATGCATAAAGGTGGATAAATCCCTCCGGCCTGATCTGGTGTTCCCCAGAACTTGGTGGGAACCGAAAGAAGTGATTGCTGGGCCCCTTGTTCAGATATTTGTATCATTGATAGTCACAGGTGAGGTGCTGGAAGACTGGAGGTTAGTTAACATGGTGGTAAGAAAAGTGGTAAGAAAAAGCCAGGGAACTATAGAGCAGCGAGCCTGACATCAGTAGTGGGCAAGTTGTTGGTGAAATTCTGAGGCACATATATATTGGGAAAGGCAAGGACTGAATAGGGATAGTCAACATGGCTGTGCGTGGGCAATCATGTCTCACTAACTTGAGTGAGTTTTTTGAAGAAGTAACAAAGATGATTGATGACAACACAGTGGTGAATGTGATCCATATGGACTTCAATAAGGCATTTGTCAAGGATCCTCACAGTAGACTGGTTAGCAAGGTTACATCATATGGAATCCAGGGAGAACTAGTCATTTGCACAGAGTACTGGCTTGAAGGTAGAAGACAGAGGCTGGTGGTGGAGGTAGCTTTTCAGACTGAAGACCTGTGACCAGCAGTTTGCCACAAGGATCAGTGCTGGGTCCATTGATTTTTGTTATTTATTTAAATGATTTGGATATGAACATAGGAAGTATAGTTAGTAAGTTTGCAGATGACACCAAAATTGGAGGTGTAGTGGACAGCAAAGAAAGTTACCTCAGTGTGCAACAGAATCTTGATCAGATTGGCCGATGGGCCGACGGAGTTTAATTTAGTAAATGTGAGGTGCTTCATTTTGAAAAGGCAAATCAGGGCAGGACTTATAATAATAAGGTCCAAAGGAGTGTGGCAGAACAAAGAGATCTTGGAGTTCAGGTTCATAATTCCTTGAAAGTGAAGTTACAGGTCGTTGGATAGTGAAGAAGACATTTGGTATGTTTGAATTTATTTTTCAGTGCATTGAGTACAGGAGTTGGGAGGTCATGTTGTGGCGGTACAGGACATTGGTTAGGCCACTTTTGGAATATTGCGTGCAATTCTGATCTCCCTCCTATAAGAAGAATGTTGTGAAACCTGAAAGCTATAGGGTTTGAGCTATAGGGAGAGGCTGAATATGTTGGGACTGTTTTCCCTGGAATGTTGGAGGCTGAGGGGTGATCCTATAGAGGTTTATAAAATCATGAGGGGCATGGATAGGATAAATAGACAAAGGTCTTTTCCCTGGATCAAGGGACTCCAAACCTAGAGGCCATAGGTTTAGGGTGAGAGGGGAAAGATTTAAAAGGGACCTAAAAGGCAACTTTTTCACGCAAAGGGTGGTGCGTGTTTGGAATGAGTTGCCAGAGGAAGTGGTGGAGGCTGGTACAATTACAATATTTAAAAGGCATCTAGATGGGTATATGAATTGGAAGGGTTTAGAGGGATATGGGCCAATTGCTGGCAAATAGGACTAGATTAGTTTAGGATATCTGGTTAGCATGGACAAGTTGGACTGAAGGATCTGTTTCCGTACTCTACCAGTCTATGATTCTATGACTCTATGACTTAAGAATCAGTACCCTTGTATCTAAGATGGTGCTGTAAGTAACAACTTGTAAACTTCTCACTGTACTCATGTGAGTACATGTGACAATATAGCTAATTCTAATTCTATTCTAATTGTAATATTACCTTCGGTTGATTTTTCCCTATCCTGTTAAATAGCATGGAACACCTGTATAAGACAGAACCTGAAGTGTTTCTATTTGAAGATAATCAACTTTGGCGTACCTTGCTATTCCTGTTGGTTTATCTCTTTACAGCTCTCTTTTAGGGTCAACTGGTCAAGCAACAACAACTTCTGCTATAGACAGCATTAAAGATGCATAATCGCTTGTACATTTGTCAGTAATAATTCCCGAAGTGCCCTGTGTTTGACTGCATTGAATTACATAGAGTATATACCACAGAAAGAGGCATTTAGCCCTATAATCCATGCCAATGTTTATGCTTCACTTGCATCGCCTTTCACTGTTCTGCAGTTATCTCAATATAATCCTCAATTCCTATGTTTCATGAATGCATGAGTAGCATCCCCTAAATATGTTGTTTGCCTCAATGAATCCCTGTGTTTCCTTTATTTGGATTTCTCCAAAGTCACTTGAACTATTTTTTCATTCATTTTTATAAAGGAGTGGGCAAAGTCATGAATAACATGAAAGATCTTTTTAATTAATTCTGTACAAATATGTTATAACACACTGCTTGAGTAAGTGAGAGGGATGCAATCACTGAACCATGTCACCAAAACTTGCCTTTACATATCTTGTTTCACAACCTCAGGAGAAACCAAAGTGGTTTAAAGCCAACAAATCACTTCTAAAAAAGACATCAATTCTGTAGTGTTAGAATCAATTTATACACGGCAAACTCCCAGGCACTTGAATCAGAGGCACAGTTCTTAGATTTCACTTCCCTTTTATATAGCAATGGCCAATCACAGGACTGCCAATAAGCCTGATTGATATTCTCAACCCATCCAGAATGTTATACCACTGGAGTAGGTGGGACTTGGACCCAGACTGTCTGGCTCAGATGTAGAGACAACACTATTGCACCATATGTGGGTGCCCAGTAAGCCTGGTAACTTAGACTCAGTATTAACATTAAAAAACAATTAATGGGATGATGTGACAAAGCCCTGCAAGGTGGGAGTTAGTACTGGTAAACCATAAAGAGTGGACAGATTGGCAGTGAGTTAAATTTTCATTTGACACTTTATCTGCGAGGTATGTCCCACAAACGTCAGGAACTCTAAACATCTAAACCTTAACCTTAATGCAAATACTTCATTATCATTATAGTAAGAGGCTATTTAACTCACCTCAAGTCTACACAGTCTTTAGCATATTGAGCAGCAGTGAGATGTCTTTATTCCCTTACATGATAAACCTGAGCCACATTATATCCACTTTAAAACTTACACTCTTGTTTTCAATTCTCTCCATAGTTTAACCCTTCTGAAACACATCCAGCTCACTGAGAGGTCAACACTCCTCCAATATATGGAATTCACCAGTTTTCTCATTTCCCCATCAATTTGGCACCGCCCTCATGATCTGTCCTACCCATCCATCTTCCTTCCCACCTATCCGCTCCACCCTCCTCTCCAACCTATCACCATTACCCCAACCTCCATCCACCTATTGCACTTGCAGCTACCTTCCCCCCAGCCCCACCTCCCCTCCCATTTATCTTTCTGCCCCTCAGCTCACAAGCCTCATTCCTGATGAAGGACTCATGCCTGAAACGTTGATTCTCCTGCCTGAGATCCTTTATGCACTCCCAGACTCTCTGCCGCACCGCACGCTGCCCTCGAAGCGGCTGAGGAGGGGATGAGACTGTCATACACCTCCTTCTGGAATGTGCTTATGCAAAGGAAGTCTGGAGAGGAATGCAGTGGTGTTTGTCGAGGTTCATCTCAAGCAGCTCCGAGACGCGGGACTCCGTGCTCTACGGTCTGTTCCCCGGGACGCACAACGAGATGAACATCATCAACTCAGTCAAAGACACTCTCTGGTCTGTCCGAAACCTGTTGATCTTCCAATTGAAGGAGCTGACCCCAACTGAGTGTTGCGGACTGGCACATTCCAAGGTCCAGGACTACGTGTTGAGGGACACACTGAAGTTTGGGGCAGCTGCCACCAAGGCGTGGTGCGGAAAGGCAACCGTGTAACGTCTGCCTGCCAAAGAAGAACAGGGGGCCCACTCAGTAAATGGACTCCGCTGAAGCCTCAGCTGAATATATGGATGGTAAATGTACAGACCTGTATATACGAATGATTAATTCCGATCTCTGCATGTAAAGAAATGGAATGTATATGTACGTATGGCACGACCAATTGTACAGATCATCAAAATATTTTATGAATGAAGTATATTTTTGAAATTAAAAAAAGATTCTCCTGCTCCTCAGATGCTGCCTGACCTGCTTTTCCAGCACCACACTCTCGACTCTGATCCACAGCATCTGCAGCCCTCACTTACTCCTCCAATACCAGGCTCTTGCTCATTGTGAATCCCTCCACCTTCATTGGCCATTTTTTTCAGCTGCCAAGGCTAGCAAAGCCTTCCTTAAACTTTTCCTTTCCTCTACCACTGTCTCTTCCTTTATAAGGTAAAGAAGTGTCACCACAGCCATACCAGAGCATAGGGTTGCTCTCTCATTAAAGAGACAGAGAGAGAGTGACAACTGGTTCTGGTTTAACCTTAGGGTCACCATACCTCAGGCAAGGGGAGAGACTGAGAAGGAAAGTTCTTCATGCCCAGTTAGTACAGAAATTGAACTTTGCTGTTGGTATCACTCTGCATTGTAAAACAGCCATCAACTAAGCTTTAAGATGCTTTAATTCTTTGACCTGTTCGAATATCTCCTCATGTAGCCTGGTATCAAATTTTTTCAGATAATACTTTGTCAGGTGAATTAATTTGGGATGTTTTTATGACATTAAAGGCTGTACATAAATGCATGTTGTTGTTATGCTAACCCCACAGTACTGACCCTACAGCATTCCCCACAGTCTCAGCCCATACCACTGCCATAGTCTTGAGAAAACACCCTACCCTGGCAGTATACATCAGTGCTGAAAATGTGTTGCTGGAAAAGCGCAGCATGTCAGGCATCATCCAAGGAACAGGAGAATCGACGTCAGTCCCCACCCAGTCTCAGACTTATTCACTGCTGATCTTTGGAGTATACCTCTGTAACCATACACCCATAATATGATGTCCCTGCATATATTATGGTTGTGTTTTGAAAAATTTGCCCAAACTTGTTTAATGCACACAAACCCACAGTGACTTTCATTGATCCTCTGTTAAACCATGTATCCATGTATCTATTGGGATTGAGATAAAAATTGTGGTGTCTGAAACTCTGTGAAGGCATCAGAGCTTGAGAGTTTCCCCAAAGAAGTTCCTTAATTTCTTTCAGTGTCACTTGAATGCCTTCTGCTGATCACTTTTATACGAGATAATTGCAAATAGCATTGTTTCAGCTTCATTTCATGGTCGTTGATCATCAGTGATATGCAGTTGATACTTTCTGACTGAGTTGTATAATTTCAGTTGGATGATTTCATTCAATCGTAATTTGATGTCGATCATTGCCTAAATAGTTACCTTTGGAATGCAACTCATCGCAAATGAGTAAAAATCAACCCCACTGAACACAGAATAATGTCAACATCTTCTGGTCGATATCCAAGGTGATATTGTTGGAGATCTATTCTGTTAGAAGTGCTGTCTTTGAGATGAGGAAATTTAAATCTGTCTGTCAGGTGAAGATCCCATAGCAGTATTTTGAAGAAGCAAGTGATGGAAGCAGAGCCTAGCGGGGAAGACAGTAGAGCAACAATGGCAGGAGTTTCTGGATATAACTGAGGACACAGTCCAGAGGTTATTCCCAAAGAAAAGAAAGATGATCCAGGGAGGGGTTAGACAACCATGGCTGACAAAGGA
This sequence comes from Chiloscyllium plagiosum, assembly GCF_004010195.1. Lineage (NCBI taxonomy): Eukaryota > Metazoa > Chordata > Chondrichthyes > Orectolobiformes > Hemiscylliidae > Chiloscyllium > Chiloscyllium plagiosum. The sequence goes on along the minus strand of NC_057742.1, from coordinate 34,711,469 downwards.
AGTCAGGAAATGTAACAAAGAGAAAGAGAGAGCCTATAAAGTGGCCAAGAGCACTGGGAAATCAGAAATTGGGAAGAGTACAAACAAACAGAGGATAACAAAGAGAGAAATAAGGAAGGAGAGGATCAAATATGAAGGTAAACCAGCCAGTAATATTAGAAATGATAGTAAAAGTTTCTTTCATTACAAAAGAAACAAATGAGAGGCAAAAGTAGAGATTGGGCTGCTCCAAATTGATGCAGGAAAACTCATGATGGGAGATAAGGAAATAGCTGAAGAACTTAATAAGTACTTTATGTCAGTCTTCACAGTGGAAGACATTACTAATATCCCAACAATTAAGGAAAGTCAGGGGGCAGAGTTGAGTATGGTAGCCATTACAAAAGAGAAAGAGCTAGAAAAGCTAAAAGATATAAAAATCGATAAATCTCCTGGCCCCGATGGGCTACATCCTAGAGTTTTGAGGGAGGTGGCTGAGGAAATAGTGGAGGCGCTGACTGTGATCTTTCAAAAATCACTAGAGTCAGGGAAAGTCCCAGATGATTAGAAAATTGCTGTTGTAATCCTTTGTTCAAGAAAGGATCAAGACAGAAGATGGAAAATTATAGGCCGATTAGCTAACCTCGATTGTTGGTAAAATTCTAGAATCCATCGTTAAGGATGAGATTTCTAAATTCTTGGAAGTGCACGGTTGGATTTTAACAAGTCAGCATGGATTTAGTAAGGGGAGGTCATGCCTGACAAACCTGTTAGAATGCTTTGAAAAGGTAACAAATAGGTTAGACCAGGGAAATCCAGTGGATGCCATCTATCTAGACTTCCAAAAGGCCTTTGATAAGGTCCCTCATAGGTGGCTGCTGAGTAAGGTAAGGGCTTATGGTGTTCGAGGTGAGCTACTGGCATGGATTGGGGATTGGCTGTCTGATAGAAGGCAGAGAATTGGGATAAAAGATTCTTTTTCAGAATGACAGCAGATGCCAAGTGGAGTCACGCAGGGTTCATTGTTGGGGCTGCAGCTGTTCACTTTATATATTAATAACCTGGATGAAGGGACAGGGAGCATTCTGGCAAAGGTCACTGGTGACATGAGGTTAGGCGGACAGGCAGGAAATACTGATGAGGTGGGGAGGCTGCAGAAAGATTTAGACAGTTTAGGAGAGTGGTCCAGGAAATAGCTGATGAAATTCAAAGTGAGCAAGTGCGAGATCTTGCACTTTGGTAAAAAGAATACAGGCATGGCCTATTTTTTAAACGGTGAGAAAATTCATAAAGCCAAAGTACAAAGAGATCTGGGAGTGCTGGTCCAGGATTCTCCAAAGATTAATTTACAGGTTGAGTCCATGATTAAGAAAGCAAATGTAAAGTTGTCATTTATTTCAAGACGGTTGGAATATAAAAGCAGCAATGTGCTTCTGAGACTTTATAAAGCTCTAGTTAGGCCCCATTTAGAATACTGTGTTCAATTTTGGGCCCCACACCTCAGGAAGGACATATTGGCATTGGAGCGTGTCCAATGGGGATTCACATGGCTGATCCCTGGAATGGTAGGCCTAATATATGATGATTGGCTGAGGATCCTGGGATTGTATTCATAAGAGTTTAGAAGGTTGAGGGGAAAGCTAATAGAAACTTACAAGATAATGCATGGCTTAGAAAGGGTGGATGCTGGGAAGTTGTTGCCATTAGGTGGGGAGACTAGGGCCCATGGACACAGCCTTGGAATTAGAGGAGGTCAATTTAGAACAGAAATGAGGAGACATTTCTTCAGCCAGAGAGTGGTAGGCCTGTGGAATTCATTGCCATGGATCGCAGTGGAGGCAAGGACATTGGGTGTCTTCAAGACAGAGATTGATAAATTCTTGATCTCACAAAGAATTAAGGGCCACGTGGAGAGTGTGGCTAAGTGGAATTGAGACACCCATTAGCAATGATTAAATGGTGGTGTAGACTCGATGGGCCAAATGGCCTTGCTTCCACTCCTATGTCTTATGGTCTTATGCTCTCCAATGTTTTATTCAACACTCATCCCTCGGTCAACACAATCCTAGTCACCTCATAGAGTCATAGAGATGTGCAGCATGGAAACAGACCCTTCGGTCCAACCTGTCCATGCCGACCAGATATCCCAACCCAATCTAGTCCCACCTGCCAGCACCCGGCCCATATCCCTCCAAACCCTTCCTATTCATATACCCATTCCAATGCCTCTTAAATGTTGCAATTGTACCAGCCTCAACCACTTCCTCTGGCAGCTCATTCCATACACGTAGCACCCTCTGCGAGAAAAAGTTGCACCTTAGGTCCCTTTTATATCTTTCCCCTCTCACCCTAAACCTATGCGCTCAAGTTCTGGACTCCCCGTCCACAGGGAAAAGACTTTGTCTATTTATCCTATCCATGCCCCTCATAATTTTGCAAACCTCTATAACGTTTCCGCTCAGCCTCTGAAGCTCTAGGGAAAACAGCCCCAACCTATTCAGCCTCACCCTATAGCTCAAAACCTCCAACCCTGGCAACATCCTTGTAAATCTTTTCTGAACACTTTCAAGTTTCACAACATCTTTCTGATAGGAAGGAGACCAGAATTGCACGCAATATTCCAACAGTGGCCTAACCAATGTCCTGTATAGCCGCAACATGACCTCCCTACTCCTGTACT
>NC_057742.1:34653067-34707956 GCF_004010195.1 Chiloscyllium plagiosum | reverse complement strand
ATGTATTTGTAAAAACTCTTTGGATTCTCCTTAATTCTATTTGCCAAAGCTATCTCATGTCCCCTTTTTGCCCTCCTGATTTCCCTCTTAAGTATACTCCTACTTCCTTTATACTCTTCTAAGAATTCACTCAATCTATCCTGTCTATACCTAACATATGCTTCCTTCTTTTTCTTAACCAAACCCTCAATTTCTTTAGTCATCCAGCATTCCCTATACCTACCAGCCCTGACAGGAATATACTTTCTCTGGATTCTTGTTATCTCATTTCTGAAGGCTTCCCATTTCTCAGTCGTCCCTTTACCTGCTAACAAGTGCCTCCAATCAGCTTTCGAAAGTTCTTGCCTAATACCGTCAAAGTTGGCCTTTCTCCAATTTAGAACTTCAACTTTAACTTTTTTTACATGGGATCAGGCTGTGTGTAAATTGACTGCTGCATTTTTATCCATTACATTAGACCTCAAAGCTGAAGTCATTTTTCACTCTATGGATTAGATGTAAAACACTTTGAGACATTAAAGAAACAATGCAAATCCACACCTTTATTTATAGCTACCTCAGTTTGAAAATAGCAATTTTCTCCTGCCTGCTTTTACAATGCCTTCTCCCAAGTCCTGGACCACATTTTGTGACCAGGTTAAGTCTGTACAGACTAAGGTCGACCCTGGGTTTGATGCCTCTCCACAGCAGGCAAGGGGCGACATTTCCTCTGATAACCCATCAAGGAAGTTTAACTGTCTTTTCTCTTAATACCAGTGTCCATTGAGACTGGTACAGTGCTGCAAGGGACAGCCATTTTAAATGATCACATGTGAAACAATGACAGGCTCTAAAATTACATGTTAGTATTAGCCAAAATGCTCAGTTATGTCTGATCTCTGTAAAGAAGTTAAACTAGCCCTAAAGTATATATCTTCTCTGATAATAGGAGGCTGGCAGTGATTACAAGGCTGCCTTTTCAGTCAAAGGGTTTAAAAGGCTTCATAAAGTTGAGACCGAAGTTTCAGTGCTTTACGAGTGTCAGTAAAACCCCAGAGATTACAGCTTTACCAGCTAATGTTTTTAGTGCATTAGGTGACATAACAACAGGGTGCATTTGCGGACAGCTGGAATAAGGGCAGGTGTGTCACACGTTCGACCCTGACAGTTACAGGGAAGCACAGAAGGACCTGGAGAAATTATAGTGTTTTAACAATGGGCAAGTAATAGATTCGTCATAGCCTAATGGATCGTTGAAACAACCCCAGCTCAAGCAATGGTCTACCCTGTGTTTGAATTGCTGCACATACAATGCTGGACTGGGAAAATGATTCACAGGGAAAACTATGTGATGGTTTGCCTCAGATACTCTGTGTGGGCTGCTTGGGTTGGTAAAGAGGAGTCGTCTTTTCTTCACTGTGAATGAATCTCACTCAGTTCAGTGAAATAACTGGCTAGATCTGATGTGTTGCATACAACTTTGAACAAAGTTTAAATAGGTTTGTGAACCACCTTAATCTTTCAAATTCATAAGTCTCATTTAGAATGTTTCCACACTTGCCTCTAAGTATTGAGTTTAGTTCTAGGAACCATACCTCAGGCACAGGGTTCCCAAACCTTTGCTCTCCACATGGCTTTAGAGCTTGAGAGTTGCCAGATGGAAGCCTGGAGAAAAATCACAGTAATATTAAAAAAAAATTGTCATTTTCTTTTCAAATATTTTACCAGATGTAAAAGTATTGAAAACTCAGGGGAGAAAATGGCTCTTTTGGTGATGGCTTGGGGAACATGTGTTTCACATTGTTGCAAATCTCGAGCATCCTTTAGCCACCCATGGTTGTGTGTTCAGCTGCTAGGGCCTGTGCTTTCCAATGCCTCTAATCTTTAACGTATCCCTTAAGATTTTCCATGTTTCTGTCTCAGTGTGTCGTTATGCACTGGTAACAAATTTATAGAATCATGGAATCCCTACAGTGCAGATAGTGACCGCTCAGCCCATTGAGTCGGCACTGACTTTCCAAAGACCATTCCATCTTATCCCCATGACTCTGCACTTCCCATGGTTAATCCACCTAGCCTGTACATCCCAGGGAATTGTGAGGCAATTTAGCACTGCCAATCCACCCAACCCTTAGTTCAATAACAATGATTAAAATGCCTACTCATCATTGCTATGCTAAAGGCACTATATAAATGAAAGTTACTTTTGTTGATTAAATATCTCTTCTACATTCATCCAACATAGGAAAGGGAGAATTACACAGAATAGATCAATAACATCAAACCTTTGTCATGGCATTTAACCCTGAGAAGTACTGAGAAATAGTTCTTTTTGAATCTTGGGATTGTGATCATTCACAATTTGATGGGTTTCCTGGATGCTGTGGTTGCTTATGGCAACAGCCAACAGCCACTGATTGTTCTCTTCGGAATCTCCATTCATCTGAGTGTACACAGCAAGCTCCCATAATCAGTTAGCAAGCAGTTCATTTCCTTCAGTGATATTTGGTGGAGGCACTCACCTTGGCTGGGACCCCTGAAAGAAGTCTTCTTTATTTTCTGTCTAAAAATTAGTTGATATCCATTAAATAATATTCTAGATAGGGAGAAAACAGTAAAAATCAGTAATCAGATATCAGCATACCCGGTCATACTAATCCTCTATTTTGAAGTATACAAGTGAGTTTGAGCAGTATGTTTCATTTGCCAGTTTTACTGTTTCTTCTGGAGCCTCAAATTTGACATTATTTTAAGAGCAATACAAATCAGTTTGTACAATTTCAGTACAGTATATGATTTGCTTCATAACACTTGCAATTACAGATTGCTCAAGAAGGCCAGCAAGTTTCATACAGTCCAAAATCATCCTCTAGCAGTTGCTGATGGTCTTGATGTATGTCTCTGGAAACACTCCATTGAACACAGAGCCTCTAAGTTGCTTGCGATGAAACATGAGAAGAGCCAATGTGGTATCCCAATCTTCTTCCCAACTAGGCATTCGAAAGGAAATAGACTAGGTCTCTTCTTCTCTGCAATTATCTCAAGTTCAGTGTGCAGCAGCAAAGTGTGCATGAAGGATTTGATGGGAAGGACCTTTCTTACCGTCAAGAAAGCTCCATCTTGATGCTTGGCAGGGAATTCTAGTGATGAGATATTTTGTCAGGTGGCTTTAGCAGGCTGCTCTCCTTTAAGGATGTCACATGTGGATTGCTGTTTGATAGCCTTGGAGGCAAAGGTGTTTATCTGTACAAAGACCTTCCTCTACAACACAGACTGAATGCTTGGAGGATTCCTCAATAAGGTAGCCAGACCCATCCTTCACATGACTGAGGACATATAGTAGCTCAGTACATGATGATACCTCTTGTTAGCATTCTGATGTAATTGCTTACATAGGTGGTCATCAGGATGAGTTCTATATGATGTATATCTCTCCCACCCACTGTTAGTCTGCAGATTTATATATCATAGATGGCACTGTGGCTCAGTGGTTGGCACTGCTGTCCCACAGCACTATGAACCTGGATTTGATTCCACCCTTGAACAACCGTCTGTATGGACTTTGCACATTCTCCCTGTATCTCCATGGTTTTCTCCCACAGTCCAAAGACATGCAGTCAGATGGATTGGTCATTCTAAATTGCACATAGTATCCAGGGGATGTGCAGGCTGGGTGGATTAGTCATGAGAAATGAAGAGTTACGGGGATAAGACGGGGGTTAGGTTTGGGTGGGATGCTCTTCAGAGGGCCGGTGTGCACTTGATGGACCGAATGGCCTGCTTCCACACTGTAGAGATTCTATGTTGTTGTGGATAGGGTCCATCTGAAATCTTCAGACAAAATGGAACATGATTTGGGTGATTTCCATGACTCAGGGCTGGGATGTAGGCTAGACCTGTACCACAAATACACCATGGGAGCATCTTGATCCTGAGGCCTAGGTTTTTATGGTGAGGGGGATCTTTGCTCCCACAGGTTCTGTGAAATTTTCACCATCATTTTATGCTCCTTTCAGTTCTTGGCACACATCCTGGCTTTTGTTCAACCTGGTGCCATTGGATCAATTAGGTGCAAAACAAAATCTCATGTTTATTTATTCCTCCCTCTCTCTCTGTTTGCTACTCACCACAGAAAAAGGTCTGACTTGCCACTCAGCAAGCTGTACACATTCAGTTAGCTATTTAAGTGAGGAGATGTGTAGTGGGGTTGGTGATGGGGGAGGGTGAGTACCGGGGGTTATGGGAAGGAGTTTTGATTCCAGTGCTGGAGGAGGGGGAGGAGTGTTTGACAGAATGCAGATGTTTTCCCTTTTAAGGCATATTGTGTGGTACAGTAAGTATACAGTGGTACAACATTCAATTAGTCAAAGCATGGAATATCATAGCACCATTGGCTATTCAGTCCTATCAACCCTTCTTGGTATTTATACTTCACTCAATTCTCCTCCTACCTATTCCAACCTAAGTAGTGTCCTTACCTTTGAGCTAGGAGGCTTGTGTCCAAGTCCAAATTGGTGTAAATCCACTTCTGAACACATTAATTAAAAGTATCTAACATGATCAATGTAACTGTGGAGAGATTGTTTGGAGTTGGAGACTTATGAGGTCTGAATACAAGACGCTGCAAACGGTTAACTATGATGTGGAGGAGCTGGTGTTGGACTAGAGTAGACAAAGTTAAAAATCACACAACACCAGGTTATGAGAAATAACAGGCTTATTTGGAAGCACTATCTTTCAGAGCGCTGCTCCTTCATCAGGTGGTTGTGGAACATAAGATCATAAAACACAGAATTTATAGCAAAAGATTACAGTGTCATGCAACTGAAATGACATACTGAACAAACATGGATTGTTAAATCTTTCATCTTTTAGAATGGATTGCAGGTTTTGGTTCATTAATATGTAAATCCCAGAACTTCTTTTAAGTGACCTTCTTGAGATAACTTAAGGTTTTATAACAAAAGATGACATTTCAGCTTAGACATTGTATTAAAAGTGTAAGGTCAGAGTCTGTTTGTATCCCAATCTTGAGTCAATGAGACTTTCAGGGTGTTTTCACCAGTCTCCCCAAAGGTGTATGAAGTTTCTTTTGAGGTTGTGTAGGATTTGTGTGTTCCATATTGATTCAGTGAGAGTCTTTGTTTATTGTCTGTGTTGTTAATGGTTGTGCAGCTGTAATTTCCTCTGAAGGATCAGGTAATGCAATCCACTGAGCTTCTTTTTCAGAGAAATTAAGGTGCTTGTATTTTTCAGATGAAACAATTTCATGTTTGGGCAGGTATATCTCAGTTTTTGCAGCTTCATACCTCATTACACCCTCTTCATGAGCTACACATGAATTCTCTTTCCAACCTGGGCAGATCATGAACCCTATGTCTCCAGGTAAAGGTCCAGGTTGCCCTATACTGGGCCCTTTCCATCTCAGTTGTTCATGATCCTGAAGTACAATGTTTGGAGTTTGTGTTGAGGGAACAATATTAGTTTGCAGTCTATGGTCAATTCAAAGCTGACATGGGGCAAGATCATTCTGTATTGGTGTAGAGCTGTAATTATAAATGAAAACCATCTTTCTTTCTTGGTCTGTATCCTTGTTCAGTTTCAGCATTGGCTTGAGGGTTCTTTGATGAACTTGTAATATGGACAAATCCATACAAGACTGCAATGGATTGGAAAGGGTCACTGGTGAATTGTGGCCCATTGTTAGAGATGGTAATGTTTGGGATTTCAGATGTGGAAAGTATTGTCTGCATGGAGAGTATAATGGATTCATACGTGAGTCAATTTAATTCCTGGACCTCCATCCAACAGGAATAGGAATTGACCACAATGAAACAAACGATCAATACCAGGTGTTCCTGTCACCCTGGTGAAAAGGAGAATGGGTGGATGACACTGGTAACTCATGTCCTTGAGAGAGTGTGAGATACCAGGCAATGAATTGACTGCTGTTCCCCGGCTGGACACTGGGAAATAGCAGAATGCTCCCGGTGAACCTTCTTGTGGAGCATTTGAACAGACAGCTTGTGTGACCAACAAGCTCCCACCACAGAATAAGAGGTCATCAATAATGCTGATGTGATGACGTTATTGCAAACTCTAATGTGGGACTGCGAGATAGGCTCTCAGGTAAGATGCACAGATCAGTGCACAATCTTCATGACCCAACTGAGCCTCTCATAATATTTATTAATTTCTTTGATAAATATGAAGTGCATAAGATCATGAGGGATAGGCTTTTTGGACAAGTTTTGTACTTTGGGTGGTGTGGGCAGAGCTATCTTCTCACATGTTGATCTACTTTGTGCCATTGTGTGGGGATCTTGTCAATTGTGGTTGGCACCTGTTCAATGTGGTGGAAAGAACAAAAATCAATTGTGCCTATGGTATTCACCTGTGCCATATGCGGAATGTCTGCCACTCAGGAATTGGCATCTACAGGCACAACAGACCGTATTTAATGCAGAGGTCATGTCTTCTTGGCACATTCTCTGAAGATAGATGGATACCATAGTGTGAAGGAATGGGCAGTTGTGTTGAGGTGGATGCAGGAATGCTCTTCCTAACATCAAAACAAACTTGCCCACCCAGACTCACCTGCTATGTCAATCTGCGTTTTCCTGTCCCAGGACATAAACTACAGGCTTTCAATTTTTATTAACCTACATTCTGGCTCAGCATCAGAGCCAAATGAATTTTTCAAAAGCATTGCTTAACGTCCGCAGCTTACAATTCGAAGCAAATGAGTCTGCAGGCAGCAATTATGTTGTTGTTTGGTGAATCCCACTTTGGACATTCTGCCCTCTTGTGGCATTCATGCAACACCTGCTCCTTGGACTATCTCAAACCACCCGCCAACACCCATAAGGCCCAGGGAGCCTTTTTGTTCTCCTAGTCAAAGAACATAGTGGAGACAGAGTTAGAAAATATATTGGAGCACAGAAGAAGAAAATGGGGAGACCCAAAGTGCTTTGCAGCCAATAAAGTGCAATCACTTTGTAAATTAGGAGATGGGGCAGCCGACTGCACACAGCAAGATCCCACAGATGTCAATGAGAGTTTGAGCTGTCGATCCGGTTTGATGATGTTGTTTCAGTCATTAATGTTGGAGCATTCCCCTCCTCTTCTTCGAATAGTGCCATAGGTTCACATCACATCTGGAGGCCTTGCCATAGGAATCAGAACTTGTCAAGTTAAAATGTTGGGCTGCGTTAAGAAACCTAACGTTGGGCAAGTGTCATAGTGGCCCAGTTGGTGTCACATATTTCTGAATCAGAAAGTTTTAGATTTCCTGGACATTTCATCAGCTAACCCAAGCCGGGTTAGTGCTAATCTGTGGAAATGTTGCATTTTCAGAAGTGAACCTCGAAGAGATGTTACTAAACTGAACCGCCATCTAGTGGTAGTTCACATACATTACAAGACATTTATGAAAGCAAGTTTCCCTCCATCCAGGAGAAAGTCCACTTTCAATCATGATGTGGAGGTGCCAGTGTTGGACTGGGATGGACAGACCTTACCTGATGAAGGAGCAGCGCTCTGAAAGCTGTGATTTCAAATAAACCTGTTTGACTATAACCCAGTGTTGTGTGACTTCTGACTTCCAATCAAACATGGATTGTCTGGGTTCATCTTGTTGTAGTTTATAGGATTCTTCTGTGCAAAAAAAACTTCTACGTTTGCTGAGATAAAAATCTTGAGTCAGACTGGTTCTATTTCCAAAGTGGAATTTACAAAATATTACATGTATTGACTTCTACATTGACTCCCTGCAGATTGTGTATTTTTTGAACAAAATAGCATGTATCTGCAAATGTAATTCTGCAAATGCAAATTCACCCCATAGACTTCTATGTGTGTGTGCGTACATGAAAGAGAGAGAGAGACAGACAGAGAGTGTGTGCATGTGAGTGTGTGTGTGAGTGTGAGTGCACGCGAGAGAGTGTGTGTTTGCGTGGGTGAAAGCTTGGTAAAGTGTGTGTGTGGGAGTGATGGAGTATAAGCCTGTGCGTGGGTGTGAGTATGGCAGGTGTATTTGTGTGCGTGTGTGTGTGTGTGTATGAGAGAGAGCATGTGTATGAGAGAGGCTGAGATTAAAAAAAATGATTTCATTATTTGCAAAGAGGTTTGAGATCTCGGGTGTGGCAGCATCTGTGAAGAAAAATGAAAGTTAAAATTTCGGGTGTAGTGACCCTTCCTCAGTTCTGGATATTTCATCTAGATCCCAAACATTAACGTTGATTTGTCTTCACGGTTGCTGCCTGACCTGCTGAGCTTTTCCAGCAACTTTGGTTTTTGTTTCTGATATTGCATCCGCAGTCCTTTAGGTTTTTAGTTTTGAGAGCTCTCTGCTTTCTAATTGTAATATATGTGTACAGTTGGCCTCAGCATCTCTAGGCAAAAGTGAGGACTGCAGATGCAGGAAATCAGAGTTTGGATTAGAGTGATGCTGGAAATGCACAGCTGGTCAGGCAGCATCCGAGGAGCAGGGAGATCGACGTTTCGGGCAAAAGCCCTTCATCAGGATGGAAGGCAGAGAGCCTCCAGAGTGGAGAGATAAATAGGAGGGGGTGGGGTGGGGCTAGGAAGCAGCTTCTATTTCTCTTTGTCTTCTGGGTGTGAGAGAGTTTGTCAGATCAGGAACAGATCCCTCACATTGTCTGTCCTATAGACAGTCAGCAGTTTGAGAGGTGAATATTGCCTCCTCACGGGATATACTGGAGAAGCAGTGTCATCAGGAAAGACAGTGAGAAAGTCAGAAAAGAAAGAAAAATTCAATGGTTGGATTTTGCAGTCAGTGGTGAACCAGTGACACTCTATTGTTAAAAGTCAAGAGTCCTCTGTGCACTTCTGGCTGCTATATTATAAAACTAAGAATGTCCAGTGAATTTGTTAATGGAATATACAGGTGTGATACCAGAAATTCACAAGTTTACACATCAGGAAAGAATTGACAGGCTGTGTCACTTTTCTCATAAAAAGAACGATGAGGGTTAATGCAGATCTTTACAATTATTAGAGGCTTTGATAGAGTGGATACAGAGAAAATGTTTCATCTTTGTCATAGAGTCATAGAGATGTTCAGTGTAGAAACAGACCCTTCGGTCTAAGTCATCAATGCTGACCAAATATCCTAAATTAATCTCATCCCATTTGCCAGCATTTGGCCAGATCCCTCTAAACCCTTCCTATCCATATACACATCCAGATACCTTTTAAATGTTGTAACTGTACCAGCCTCCACCACTTTCTCTGGCAGCTCATTCCAGACACCCACCACTCTATGTGAAAAAGTTGCCTCTTAGGTCCATTTTACATCTTTCCCCTTTCACCTTTAACCTATGGCCTCTAGTTTTGGACTCCCCTACCCTGGGGAAAAGACCTTGTCTATTCACCCTATCCTTGCTCCTCATGACTTTATAAACCTCTATAAGGTCATCTCTCAGCCTCCGACACTCCAGAAGAAATAGCCCCAGCCTATTCAGCCTCTCCCTACAGCTCAACCCGTCCAGCTCTTGTGGAGCCGAGTGTAACTCGAGGCCATCAATATAAAATAGTCCTCAAGAAATCCAACAGAGATTTCACAAGAGCTTTCTTCATTCAAATGGTGGTTAGGAATAGTGGTTGAATTTAATCATATGTAATGACTAACGGGAAGCTGGATAAGTAAGGAAGGAGAAAAGAGCAGAATGTCATGGTGGTACATTTAAATAAAGAGGCAACTTTTTCACATAGAGTGGTGGGTGTCTGGAATGAGCTGCCAGAGAAAGTGGTGGAGGCTGGTACAGTTACAACATTTAAAAGGTATCTGGATGTGTATATAGAAGGTGTCTTGAGAAATGCATAACCGCCAGCATGGGCAGATTAGGCTGAATAGTCTGTTTCAGTTCTGTACATCATGTTTTCTGTGGCCTTTGGCAATGGAATTTTCTGTAATGAGTAAACACCTTTCAGCACCATGCTATAGGCAATCTGGAACCTGTGAGAGCAGGCTAAATGTGTTCCTACAAATCCAATTAGATTGAAGAATCTTTACCGGGCCATGCTAGGAATGAAATTAATTTGAGTCGCTGTCCTACGAGGGACTTCCTCGATTCCCTGGATGAGCTTGTTAGCTGTTAACTGTATTACATGGCATTCTTTAATGTCCACTTGACTGTAACCTGTGTCCATTTGATGATATCTTGACATTGTACAGTTCAACAGGCTGATGTAATACAGGATCCCAAATGTGGACAAATACTCACAGCAATCAAAGCATGAAGCAGCAAAGTGGAGTCTAATATATCGCTGTTAAAATGGCCAGGCAGCCTGATTACAGAGGAGTTGAAGTTTGGAATCTTATTGCAAAGCGTCTGAAATTCTCTGGATTTGCCAGTAAGTTCTCCCATCCAGTTCTTTTTGTATCTCCTCTTTGGAGACCGCTGCAGCATTGCTTGGCTCATCACATTACACTTCAGTGTGCTGTCAGGTAAACAAACCATTCTTTTAACCCTGTCCTGGTTGCTGCCCACTCAAGGCCACATGTGCTGATGCCAACTCTCCATCAGCCTTTACAGTTACAACATATGAACAGGTGGATGTGAATGTCAGATTACTGGCAGCATGCAAATGTCATCATCAGATTCACATTGCTTCGGTATTTCCTGGGGTTGCCAAGGTTGGATGGCTGAACTCAGAATTTGTGAAGGAAGGGGTTTGGAGTTGTGAACAAGATATCCATGGGCACTTCAACACTTGGCGTATGGTAGCTCAGTGGTTAGCATTGCTACCTCACAGCGCCAGGGACCCGGTTCAATCCCACCCTTGGGCATCTGTAAGTGTGGAGTTTGCATATTCTTTCCATATCTGTATGGGTTTCATCTGGATGCTCCTGTTTCCACCCACAGTCCAAAGATGGATTGGCCTGTAGAGCCCAGGGATGTGTAGGCTATGTAGGGTGGATCAGCTATGGGAAATGCAGGGTTACAGGGTTAGGGTAGGAGGATAGGTCTGAGTGGGATCCTTTTCAGGTGGTCGTTTATAACTTGAGGGCTGAATGGCCTGTTTCCACACTGTAGGAATTTTACGATTCTATAAACAGCTTGCACTTCTGGACAGAACGAAGGTGTGTAGGGGAGCTGGGACAAGGCATATGGCAGGAACAGGTCACTATTATTGAGGCTCACAGCCACTAGCCATTGGCATTTGATGCAAAGTGCAATATCATCTATGGGGCATGGGAGTTGCAGGTATCTTTACCCCCTGAGTGCTCTGTCAAGCCCCTCATCTAGGTCTGCCAGATTATACTGCAACAGGAAGGACAAAAGGTCAGTTGTGTTTTTTTATTCATTCACAGGTTGTGGGATCAGTGGCTGGGCTAGTATTTATTGCCCAGCGCTAATTGCGAGTTAAGAGTGAATCACATTCCTGTAGGTCTGGAGTCACACTCAGACCAGACCAGGTAAGGATGGTCGTTTTCTTCCCTAAGGGACATTAGTGAATCAGATGGGTTTTTCCGACAATTGACAATAGATTCAAAGTTATTATTATACTCTAATTCCAGATTCTCATTGAAGTCAAATACCACTGCCTGCGATAGTGGGATTCGAACCTGGGACTCTCATTAACAGTCCAGCCATAATACCACTAGGTCATCACGACCCCTTGCACATATGATGTGCATTCCATGGATGAATAGCTGGAGATGTGTGGAGTAGAGCTCAAAATGTAATTTTTAGTTTCAAAGAGTTGATTTGAAAACTTCTGGAGGACTACTCTTTGATTTTATTAAGCACTTATATTAAGCAATTGCAGTCAGTAGTAGCATTGCCTATTACAATCTCTGCTGTGTTTTCAGCCTTGACTTCTTTTGAAGATAATATAACAGAAAAAACAAACAGGAAGACTATAAAACAGTACAGCAGCTCAACGAGCTGATCCAATTTCAAGTGAAGGATTAGTCAGATCAAGCTAGTATGCAAACCGTGCGTGCAATATATCAAATTAATGCCGGATTAAAATCTTATCTTTCAAAGTGTCACCTTTGTTTAGCAACACAGAACACAACCTTTGGTTCATGCAACAATAGTTCAAAGTTAAAACCAGATCAGACAGCATTGATAAAGAACAGCTTCGATATCACGCCTAAAGTCTATATATTATTAAATCTTTTGCTCCTTCTAAAAAATTCAGGCAGTTCACAAAAAAAGTGTTAGGTGCAAAATAGATAATCCACACTAAAGTTCAGGTGCAACTGTGCTGATCTTTTTTATGCTGATTGTTTCTGACTCTATTTCGGGTGGATTACTTTGGGCTGTGCTCTGGGCCTCTTTTCTGGGTTTCCAACCCCCTTCATCTCTTTGCTTTTCTTTTTTCTCCCTCAGCCCCAGAAGTTGTGGTCCAGAAGAGTTTAGAAAGCTCTAGTCAAAACAAGATGAGATCTAATACTGCTGGTCCAGCCAATTTGATGACAGGCTCTCTCCAGTTCTCACTCTCTGCCCAGTGTGCAGCTTTAATAGGTTTCTAGCTGCTTGTTCATCATGTACCTCTTTAATTCTTTTTAGAAGAATGCCCATTCTTTTGGAATGTTTAGACAATTGGTTGGCGTGCAAAATCATTCACATTTCCCTTCCAAGCATAAATTCAGTTGGTGATGGTAATTCCTTTACCATTAGTATTGAAAAAATGTGAAAATCATACTTCGTTGCTCAACATTTAATGAATTGACAATACATACTATTTGATTTGCTAGACTGAGTGTGGATAGTGTGGTGATGATGTGATATGGGTCAGTCTTCATTTAGTAGACAAGTCTTTAAATTAAATCAGTGTATTGCTGTCTGCTGTCAGATACTACATGACCCAGAAACCAAATAACCTGAAATAAGCACATTACATCTCAACATTGGTTGTACTCATTGTGTTGTTAAGTCATCAAATGATGGGTACTTTTGAGAAGTAATCCATGACAAGTATGTAATCTTCCCTGTGCTCTGTGAATAGATCTGTGGCTATGTTCTTCCATGGAATGTCTGGCACATCATGTACAGAGAAGTCGAGGCATCTAGCAAAGATTTCAGTGCACTATTGCTTAAGAATGCAGGCCACTGTTTTGGATGCATGGGTTCAAACCTCGCCATGGTAAATGGACAACCTTGAGTTCATTAATATCTGGAATTAAAAGCTAAATTAAAATCTAATTGCAAATATTACTGTAAAAGTCCCATCTAGTTCATTACTGCCCTTTAGGGAAGGAAAACTGCTGTCCTTACCTGATCTGGCATATGTATGACTCCAGATCCAATTGGATTGACTCTTAACCACCCAATGAAATAGCTCAGCAAGCCACTCAATTAGGGACAGGCAACTAATACCGACCTTGACAGAGATACTTTCATCCATAGAAGAATAAAACAAATGTAGGGGCTTCTTCTGGTATCAATACATTTGGATGCCTCACATGCGTTCCTGAGCTGTTGAATACCTTGATTCATCCCTGTCCAGAGTAGAGATTCATGTGCTAGCATTCTATGCATTCAATATCCATGAGTCACTATGTGGTATCATTACAAACTGCTTTTGATATTATACCAATTACACATCTGTACTGCCAAAACACATGGTTCCTCTCAGGTACTTCTCTAACATGGTCAGGCCATCCCTAGATAATGACTTTCTGCAACTCAGTAGTTGCTCATCCTCAGCATTTGCCAATTGCAACTGTTCACCCTGGCTGTAACAGATCAGCCTTGAGAACATCTTCAACTTCATAGTCAAGCCAATCAATGTGTGGATTAAAATGAATATTTTAGTCTTTGTGTGGTTTCGGTAATATGCTCAGTCTGTCAGATGTAACCATCCTGTACCTGACTTACAGCTCATGTCAATGTAACATCCTTGAAGATTGTTGACTGATTTGATTACATCACATGTGGCCGGCCCTTTCACAGTGGGTGTACTGTGAATCTCATGAATTATGACCGTACCAACACCTGTGCATGCACAGTTGGCCCTATCTGTTAGGTTGATTGATACCAAGTGGAATGGGCAAATATGGAGCAGATGAAGTTCAATGCAGAGGAGTGCGAGATGATGTACTTTGGTCAGAAGAATGTTGGAAGACCATATAAAATAAGGGATATAATTCCAAACAAGGATCTCGGTGTATGTTCGCACAGATCATTGGAGGGGACAGGACAAGTGGAGAGAGCAGTTCATAAAGCATACTGTGTCTTTAGCTTTATTAATGGGGCAGAGAGTAGAAGAGCAAAGAGGTAATGTTGAAATTGTACAAGACACTTGTTAGGCCTCAGTTGGAGCATTGTGTACAGTAATGGCCACCATGTTATAGGAAAGATATGAAGACAGCTTGCAGAAGCAATTTACAAGAATGGTAAAAGGTCAGGTATGAGGATAGATTGAAGAGGTTGGGACTGATCTTCTTGGAGAGAAGAAAAGCTTAGAGAAGATTTGATGGACTTTCAAAATCATGAGACTTAATAGAGAAGATAGGGTTAGGGTTGGGGAGAAAGTGTTCTTGCATGTAAAAGGAACAAGAATCAGAGTGCATAAATTTAAATTAATATGCAAGAGAAGCAAGAGTTGTGTGATAAAATAATTTTAATACAGCAATTACTTTGGATGGAATGTATTGCCTGGAAATGTGGTGAAAGGGGGTTCAATTGAGGAATTCAAAAGGATATGAGATAATTATTTAGATAGAAAATTTTCAATCGGACGCAGGAGATTGGCATTAGGTAATGATGCTTGTTTGGAGAGCCAATGGTAGGCACAATGGACCAAATGGCCTCCTTCTGCACTCTAACATGTCTGTGATTCTGTGAGATAAATGATTTCATGGAGCTGATGTGCTGACATTGCAGTATGGTTCTGCGAATGCATAGAATTATTAATCTGCTCTATGTTGGGAGATGGTCTCTCATAGGCTATATGATGGGATGTCACTTGCTAAAGTAAATATCTTTTAGGCTATGTAGTGGCAAAATGTTGAGATTAGCTTTCAATACGTTCCTTTAGCTTTCCAAATGTATTACTGGTCTTTTCAGGATATGTGATATTAATTGTTGTAAAAGCTTCTGATCACCCAATACCGTATACATAGTGTGGTCATTTTCTGAACTTTGTCTTTCACTTGGTTGACTCTGACCTCACCAATGTAACTGGATTAGTGCACCTCCTTAACACTTTCCTTGTTGCCAGTGTTGTGCAGTTGTACTGGTGCTGGTTTTGTTCTGGAATTTGGATTGGTCTTTTGAATGTCCATTGGTGCCACACAGAGTCATAGAGTCATATAGCATAGAAACAGACCCTTTGGTCCAACTTGTCCATGCTGATCAAGTTTCCTAATCTAAACTAGTCTCATTTCCCTGCATTTGGCCCATATCCATCTAAATCTTTCCTATTCATGTATCTGTCCAAATGTCTTTCAAGTGTAGTAACTGTACCTGCATCCATTACTTCCTCTGGCAATTCATTCCACATACGAACCAACTTCTGTGCGAAAAAGCTGCCCCTCACAACCCTTTTAAATCTTTCACCTCTCACTTTAAACCTCTGCACTTAACTTTGAACTGATCCAATCTATGGAAAATACTTTAGTGATTCACCTTATCTATGCCCATCATGAATTTATAAACCTCTATGAGGATAATCCCTCAATTTCCAACCTCCAATGAAAAACACCCCAGCCTACCCAGCCTCTCCTTATAACTCAAGCCCTCCAGCCCGGCAACATCGTGGTAAATATTTTCTGAACTCTCTCAAATTTAATAATATCCTTCCTATAGCAGGGTGATCATAACTGTACACAGTACTCCAAAAGTGGCTTTCACCAATGCCCTGAACAACTTCAATAATAACATCCCAATTCCTGTACTCAATGGTATGGGCAATGAAGGCAAGCATGCTAAATGCCTTCTTAACTACCCTGTCCACCTGTGACATGACTTTCAAAGAACTATGTATCTGAAGCCCTAGGTCTCTTTGTTCAAAAACACTGCTCTGGACCCTATCATTTACTAGGTAGGTCCTGCCCCTTTTGGTATCATCTGCAAACTTACTAACCATGTCTCCTAAATTCTCATCCAAATCATTGATATAAATGATAAACACAAGTCATCCCAACACTGATCCCTGCGGAACTGGTTACAGGCCTCCAATCTGAAAAACAACCCTATTTCACTAGCCTCTGTTTTCTACCATCAAGCCAATTTTGTATACAGTTGACAATCTCTCCCGAAGGAGAAAGTGAGGTCTGCAGATGCTGGAGATCAAAGTTGACCAATCTGAAAAACAACCCTATTTCACTAGCCTCTGTTTTCTACCATCAAGCCAATTTTGTATACAGTTGACAATCTCTCCCGAATCCCATGTGATCTAACTTTATTAGGAAGTCGACCTTACTTTTTTATGGATATCATGAAAAGGTCTTGGGTCAGTGCAACAAGCTTTGTCTCTTACAGATTTTGGTTCCATGCACTCTGCTGATTGTAGCAATAATATTGGCTACACCTATAGCATGCAATTGTTATTGAGCAACCATTATGGCTTCATACTTGTGCTAATCTTCAAGTAATGTGTTAATGGTATCACCTTCACTTGCCTAAAGGTGCTTCTGAAATGCTTTAGGAGATGTAGAGCCAATGACTAAATCAATGAGCCTCTCTGATGGACTCTGAAAAGTCACACTCATGCCCTTTGTTGTGGCATCTTCTGACAAACTGATCAATAGACTTTTCAGGTTGTCATCTGTAATGACACTAGTCCGAGTCTGTTAATCTTAAAATTATTTTTTAAATTTGCATTGATCTTTATGGAATACATTCCAGATCTTTTCTGCATCTTTCTGGACATCTGAGGAAAGCCTGGATGTGTTAAGTCTGTGACAACCCTTCGTTTCAATGACAAGCAAATTTTTAGTGCTCTTTTCCTGGGATCATTTATCACTTGATCTGTAAAATAGAAGAGCACAGTTGTAATTCAATAATGATGTCATTGGATGCTTAATTCATAAGGTTTCGACTATACATTCTTTCATCTGTAGAAAATTACACTGTAAGTGTGTTTTAAACTGCTGCTTTAAGAATTTTACGGCTGTTGGAGCAGATTTCTGCTTTTTGATGATCTTTGTCCCAAAAAGGGAGTGATAGTATCATGGAGGCTTTTCGTTTTGTTCTGGAAAAGGAAAATGGCAGAACCACTAACATCTGGACACACGTAAGCCTTTTTAATGTTGAAAATTGCTGTTTTGATGTTGTCAAACTCTATTTTCTTCTAACAGCACTTTGGATCTGTGCTTTCAGACATTTTATTTTAAATTAGATCAGCAGCCTCTCATTTCTAATAAAAAGGAGGGAGAGGTGAGGTACTCACAGCACGTCAGTACTGGCCTGTAAGGTTAGTTTTGCTTGTATTTGAAGTTTCAGCTTTAGTCTTTTCTAATATCTTAAAAGAACTTGCATTCTAACAAAGAAGAATTAGTTCTGTCTTCTTTGTGTTCAATGCCCTATTTATAGATCTGGACAGTTGTCTGCAGTGTCAGAAATTGATGCTGCTGAGGGGTAGAAAGTATTCTTTTGCCTAAATCTCACTCGCCTAAAGGTTTTGTCTGCTTTGTCGTCAATTAGTTTTCCAAAAATCTACCATTCAGTCTCCTTAATCTTGGGAATACATGTGGGACTTCCCCAAGAGCCCCCACTGGTTTTCCAACTGCAAACATTAGAATCTGTCCAAAGAGGATGAAATAAATATTAGATTGTCAAGGAGAGAAAGACACTTAAACAGAGATTTATTTTAAAAATTCCAGCATTAATTCACACAACTAAATGCACTGAGTTTTATTTCCTGATGGATATCATTAAAAAGTCAAGAAATGATTTTAAGCTTGTAACGATTCTTGGTTATTTCACATTTGGAACAGTATGTACAATTCCGATCTCCATATACAAACAGGACCCAGAAGCATTGGGGAAGGTGTAAGAAGATTTCTAGAATGATGCTGGAATTGAAAGGTTACACCTTCCAGAAAAGACTAAACAAAATGGAAGTGTCTATATCTTGAAAACTGAAGACTGAGAGGTAACTTGATGGAGATTTTTAAGATAAGAATGAGTTTGATATATTTGATGTTGAGGAATTAGTTTCATAGGGAGATGCTGGTGTAGTGATAATGCCATTGAACTGGTCACCTAGAGACCAAAGCTGATGATCTGGATATATGAGTTCAAATGGCAGTGGGTGGAAGCTAAATACAATTCACATTTATCCAAATTAAACTCCATCTGCCACTCCTCAGTCCATTGGCCCAATCGGTCAAGATCCCTTTGTAATCTTGATAACCTTCTTCACTATGCACTGTACTACCAGTGGTATCATCCATAAACTTAGTAATCATGCTTCCTAAATTCTCATTCAAATCATCAGAGCCATAAAAATTTGGAATGAAAAACTAATCTCAGTAATGGTCACCAGTTAGCGATTGTTATAAAAATCCACCTGGTTCACTAATGTCTTTTAAAGAAGTAAATCTGCGATCTGCCAGCCTACATGTGACTCCAGACCTGCAGCAATGTGGTTGAATCTTAACTACCCTCTGAAACAGCCTTAGTTATTCACTCAGTACAAGTGCAATTATGGAGAGACAAAAAATGCTGGTGTTGCTAGCAATGACCACTTCAAGAAGAAAACAAAACAGTGGGTGGGCCGAGAACTGGGGACCATACATATTAGATGGTGCATAGTAGTCCATTCAGGAGGCTGCTATGGAAATGTGCACTTTTGCTATAACATATATGTTATTTGTCTGAAGCAAGGGATAGTGATGGTAGAAGCTCTAACTTAACTTCCTATTACTCAACCAATCAGGGATCTCTCCTGCTCAAACCACCAATCATTGGAAGGATTTACAGGTTGAAGCTGTTTGGCTACATTATGAATGTTACTTGTTTGGCCATAGAACATAGAACGTTACAATGCAGTTTAGGTCCTGCGGTGCTCGATGTTTGCACTGACCTGTGAAATTAATCTGGTGACCATCTAATCTAAACCATTCCACTATTATCCATATGTATGTCCAATGCCCATTTAAATGCCCTTAATGTCGACAAGTTTACTACTGTTGCAGGCAAGCTGTTCCACGCTCTTACTATTCTCTGAGTAAAGAAACTACCCTGATATCTGTCCTAAATCTATCACCTCTCAATTTAAAGTTATGTCCCCTCATGTTAGCCTTCACCATCCGAGAAAAAAGGATCTCACTGTCCACCCTATCTAATCCTCTGATTATCTTATACATCTCAATTAAGTCACCTCTCAATCTTCTTCTCTCCAGCAAAAACAGCCTAAGTTCCCTCAGCCTTTCCACGTAAGACCTTCCTTCCATACCAGGCAACATCCTAGTAAATCTCCTCTGAACCCTTTCCAAAGCTTCCAAGTCCTGCCTATAATGGGGTGACCAGAACTGTACGCAATACTCCAGGTGTCTTATCAGGGTCTTGCCAATACGCCTTCAGTGTCTTATATAGCTGAAGCATGACCTCGTGGCTCCGAAACTCAATCCCCCTATCAATAAATGCCAACACACCAAATGCCTTCTTAACAACCCTACCAACCTGGATAGCAGCTTTCAGGGATTTATGCACCTGGACACCGAGATCTCTCTGTTCATCTACACTGCCAAGAATTTTATCACTAGGCCAGTACTCTGTATTCCTGTTACTTCTTCCAAAGTGAACTACCTCACACTTTTCCGCATTAAACTCCATTTTCCACTTCTCAGCCCAGCTCTGCATCTTATCTATGTGCCTCTATAACCCATAACATCATTCGGCACTATCCACAACTCTGCCTACCTTAGTATCATCCACAAATTTACTAACTCATCCTTCCATGCCCACATCGAGATCATTTATAAAAATGACAAACAGCAGTGGCCCCAAAACAGATCCTTGCAGCACTGGTAACTGTGCTCCAGGATGAACATTTCCCATCATCCACCACTCTCTGTCTTCTTTCAGCTAGCCAATTTCTGATCCAAACCACTTTCAATCACGAAACTCCGTATTTCGTGCAGTAGCCTACCATGTGGAATCTTATCAAACGCCTTACTGAAATCCATATACAACACATCAACCGCTTTACCTTCATCCACCTGTTTTTTCACCTTCTTGAAGAACTTAATAAGGTTAGTTCTACCCTTCACAAAACCATGTTGACTATCCCTAATCAACTTATTCCTTTCCAGATGATTATAAATCCTATCTCTTATCACCTTTTCCACTACCTTAACCACAACCAAAGTAAGACTCACTGGTCTATAATTACCAGGGTTGTCCTGACTCCCCTTCTTAAACAAGGGAACAACATTTGCTATCCTCCAGTCTTCTGGCACTACTCCTGTTGACAATGATGACTTAATCAAAGCCAAAGGCTCTGCAATCTCCTCCATGGTTTCCCAGAGAATCTGAAGATAAATCCAATCTTGCCCAAGGGTCTTATCTATTTTCAGATCTTCCAAAATTGCTGAAACCTCCTCTTTGTCAACTTCAATCCCATCTCATCTAGTAGCCTGTATCTCTGTATTTCCACTAACATTGCCCTTTTCCAATGTGAATACTGATGAAGGTATTCATTATGTGCTTCCCCTATGTCCTCAGATTCCACACACAGCTTCCAAATACTATCTTTGATTGGCCCTAATCTTACTTGAGTCATTCTTTTATTCCTTATATGTCTATAGAAGACTTAGGGTTCCTTGATCCTATCTGCCAACAACTTCTCAAGTCCCCTCCTGGTTCTTCTGAGCCCTCTCTTTCGATCTTTTCTGGTTAACTTATAACTCTCAAGCCCCCTAACTGAGCCTTCACGCCTCATCCTCACATAAGCCTTCTTCTTTCTCTTGACAAGAGCTTCATCTTCTTTAGTAAACCATGGCTCTCTCTCTCGACAACTACCTCCCTACCTGATAGGTATATACTTATCAAGGACCCGCAGTAGCAGTTCCTTGAATAAGCATCACATTTCAAATGTGTCAATCCCCTGCAGTTTCCGTCCTCATCCTATGCATACCTCTTTCCCTGCATTATATACTGATTCTTGCCTATTGCTATTGTAAACATAACCAAATTGTGGTCACTATCGCCAAAGTGCTACCTCCAAATCTAACACATGACCAGGTTCATTCCCCAGTACTAAATCCAATATGGCATCACCCCTTGTTGGCCTACATACTGTGTAGTGGTTCAAATACCACTCCATCTTGTATTTATACCAGAGGCCTCTATCTCAGAGGTAAAGATCGTACCCATTGCACACCCACAAAGTAAAAGATATTTATGTGTAAATCCAGTAGCAAATTCATGAGAAACCTGTTTGTCCAGATGATAATTAGAATGTGAAACTCGTAACTGTGGAGGTTATAAAGAGGAAATAGTATCTAAGAGGAAGCCAGGAAAGCACATGAAGAATGAAAAAATAAATGCTATGTCACTGGGGTTAGCTGAACATGGTTATAAGAAGGTGTGTGTAGAGCATATGCAGGCATGTTCATAATATTTTTCAAAACATGAATAAATGAGATGCTACATTTGCGAACTTAATTTTCAGTAATAGAGAGTTTGGCAGCAATTAAAGCTTACTGTGCATTAAAAATTTACTCCTGTGGAACGTATAAGCCCTAAAAATCATAGAAACGTATAGCACAGGAGAGGTCCTTCAGCCCATCGAGTCTATACTACCAAAAGTAGTCCCACTCACCTGCACTAGACCCATAGCCTTGAATGTTATGATGCTTCAAGTATACATCCAAGTGTTTTTTAAATGTTCTGATGAGCTTGGTTTAAGGCAACTTACTCTTATAGAGGTCCTGCAATTTCACGTAGCTTTCCATGTTTCAATACTGAGCACTTTCCATGTTTCAATTCCGTTGCTGATGTTACGGAATGGAGCAGTTTATGGAGGAAATGGGCAGTTCATGATTTGGAGGCGCCAGTGTTGGACTGGGGTGTACAATGTTAAAAATCACACAACACCAGGTTATAGTCCAAACGGGATTATTTGGAAGCACTAGCTTTCAGAGCGCTGCTCCTTCCTCAGGTGGTTATGCAGAGTAAGATTGTAAGACGCAGAATGTATCATATAAATATAATGTAATTATATTATAATTGATATAATTAATGTAATTATAAATTAAATATAACATAATTATAATATAATATAAATTCTGTGTCTTATAATCTTATTCTCCACAACCATCTGATGAAGGAGCAGCGCTCCGAAAGCTAGTGCTTCCAAATAAACCTGTTGGACTATAACCTGGTGTTCAGTTCAGACAGTACGTTCCTAACTCACGTCCTTCTGTGTACACATTTCAGAGGTTCTTTACCTGTGTTAATTTTCAGCTGAAAATGTGTTGCTGGAAAAGCGCAGCAGGTAGGCAGCATCCAAGGAACAGGAGAATCCACGTTTCGGGCATAAACCCTTCTTCAGGAATTATCAGTAATTTTCAGTAATGCTCTATACCAATAGCCTCAACATTACCTTAATTATAAGAGTGGGTTGTAAAAGAAATGTAATTTGTAAAACAATCAAATAATTGTGCACTGGACACTTTGCCTAATTTAACATTCTATTCTGGATAGATATTCCAAGTCGTTTTAAAGAAATGGGTTGGAAAATCTTCTTCTGAAACAAGAACATTTTAAGAAGTGGAAATGCTATGTAAGGACTCATTTATTCATTGTTTTGTTAAGGCAAGCCCAAGAATTCAATCCCAACCAGTAGCAGGTCACATCCCAATGACTTTGCCTCACCTCCTCACTATTTTCTCAGCTAATTTGCTGAACTGTTAATTCCTGCCTGACACTGTTTGAAAGGTTTCCCTTTCATGTTGTCAGGTTTCATCTCCTGAGTTTTAGGGGCCTTTTCTTCCCTTCTTCTAATGACTGTGAGCCTGATAAAAGGATTAATAGTACTAACAATGCTAGTGTCACTGATCTCCTCCCCTTCCACTCTGGGTAATGTCAGTCGCAGCCAATGCTGATAACTCTCACACTGATGTGAGGAAAGGAGCTGTCAGGACAGGCACCTTTATTACCTCAGCAGGGGGGCAATATAGGAGGGGGAGGAAGGTTTGAGGGGTAATGACAATTGCTATTTACTACAGTTTTGTCCCTCCCCCACCCTATGATATCTTGCACAGATTCTATTTATCACAAAATAGCATCTTGGGAAACAACACAGCAACAAATGTCTCTGAATCAACCCCATCTCTCTTATCTCTCTGCCTATCTGTAATCTACTCACAATCTAGCGTGCATCTGTCTAATTATATCTGTCTGTATCCAGGGTCTATCTTTCTAGTTGCCTAACCATCTCTCTTAAAGTTTGCTGGGTGACTATACTATTGGAGGTTGTCAACTGTCAGTCTGTTATGCATCTAACTTACCTGCATCTATCTCTGTCGGTTTGTTATTTTTGTCTATTTATTTAGTTATCCTTTTTATATTATGTCATATGATCTTTTGTCCATCTGCCTGTGTCCCTTAACTATGTTATCTATATTACACATGCAAAGTGATTTTCATTCAATGAAAACTGTTTATATACTACATTTTCCAACAATTTAAATCTTGTGGAATAGGGATTATGAAGAATTGGCAATGCAAATATTTAATATGTGTGCAAAACTAATATTGGTACTGCAAGTTCATCCACAATATCTATCCCACTGTGTCTCACAGAACCTCTTTTCACCACATGTATTTTCAGAGCTCCTATTCTGCCCTGCAATCACCACAAACCACCACAATACTACAGGTCTTTTGTGACAGATCTGTTGACAACTCCAAGTACAGAGTAAAGAGCTTGCAGCAGTTGACCACTGCAGTCTTGGAGCATGTTCTTGAAGTCAATCTTAACATTTATGTTACTCAATACAAAACAATGGGTCGAGGAGATCAAAATCTGTCAATCCCAGCCTTAAATATTTTAACGATGGAGCATCCACCACCCTCTAGAGCAGAGAATTCCAACAATTCACAACCTTTTGTGAATAAATTTGACATCCTTTCAGTCCTAAATGATTGGCCCCTAATCCTGAGACCTTGCCCCCTTGTTCTAGGTTCCACAGCCTAGAATTAAAATTGCAAGAACTACCCTGCCAAACCTCTTCATCATCTCACACTTAATCTTTGCTGAATCAGTGCTGGTACGCAAAACACATTTACCCAACAAGAAGCTGTTGCATCATTGACTTTGTCTTTCCATGTGATGTTTAGGATTCTTTGTAGCTTTTGGAGATAGAAATTATTGAGTCATTTTTCTTCTTGGAAAATGTCTGTTTGTCTGCCCAGACTTTGTTATTTTACAGTCACACACTGAGGACAAAGGCCTTATAGATTATCACCTTGGTCCTGCAGGTCAATTTGTTGTTTATGCAAAGGAATTGAAAATTTTAAGAGAGAGATAGATAACTGGTTTTAAACTCGCAATCAGGTCAGCTGTTTATCAAATAGCAGAGCACGCTCCAAGGATGAATGGTCAACTCATGCATCTATTCTTATGATCCTATGATGTTGTGCCAATTTTATGAGTTGGCCCAAGTTGATGCTGCTTTTCCAATGAGTATATGTCAAGAGACAGGTTGTCTATCAGTGTACAGCCAAACTGGCAGAATATGCTGCCTGCTTTCAGTGGTGTGTTGTTCACTCTGAACATAACAATTGCACCCTGTTTGATAACTACTGTCAAGTGAAAACATAACACAGGTAAGAGGCAAACTATCAAGTTTTGGAACTGGTTTTCTTTCTGGGAAAGTCTGCAGAAGTCTCTGATCACGATAGGCCACATATGTCAAATTGAATGATTCCTTGCAGGTTAACATGGAAAGACCAGATGAATCTGTGAGGTTTGGAAAAAGAGTTAGAATTTTTTTTAGTATTTAGTAGAGACCTGTCCTGTTCATGGCATCAAAATGTTTTTGTGAGATTCCCAAAAGCAAGGCTGAATGGTGATAGATAATCTCTTTACATTTCTAAAAACTGATACTATCAGAAAGATATTATCTGTTGTAGATCTGTCTGTTCTGAACATGGTTAGTCAATGGAACCTTGGCACAGGCCTTCCCAGTGACCATTTATCTTTGTGACTCCACTCCTGACAGTTTTGATGTCAGGGATTAGGTGAAACAGGAAGTGTTCTGAAGTAGGATCACTCAACCCAAAACTCTGCTTACTGTCCGCAAATGCTGCTAGACCTGCTGACCTTTTCCTCAGCAATTTCTGTTTTTGTTTCTGATTCCCAACATCTGCAGTTCTTTGGTGTTTTTGAAGAAAGGATTACATCTTAGCACCTACCCTATTTGGCATGTTTTTCCCTGTCCTATTGACTGTATCTCCACACAGGCAAGAAATTGCTCAATCCATCAGGACTAAAAGCCAATGCAAATGTGCAGCATGTTTTGTCCTGGTATATATTGTTGGTTAATTCATGGAGCCTCATTAGAACGATTCTGGCCAAGGTCTTTGCGGTGAAACCGAGGAATGAGAAGCCCAGATAATTGTTGTTGCCTTTATACTTCTATAACCTCTTGATATTTGTATTAAACATATCCTGTGGGACTGAGCCTTCTCTGTAGCTGAGGAGAAAGAGATTATACAAGTAATGTGGCAAGTGCTTTCTATACTTGAATAACTCAGCTGGTATAAACAAATGTTCTTCATTAGGGACACCCTCAGAACACTGAAAACATCAAGCAATAATTTTGATAGGAGAAAGGCAAGTGCAACAGAGGCCAAGTTACAAATATGACTGATATTAAGCAGTAAATTTCACACCAACCTGGACCATCAAGCCTAGGCATAACAACATAGGAACAGGAGTACAAGCTTGCATGTTCAAATAAACATGATTCAGTATGATCATGCGTGTTCTCCAACCTATGTCCATATGCCCATTTTTGCCCTGTAGTCCTTAACACCTCTGGCTAACAAAGACATCTACCTATCTCACTTCTCCAGTTACCAAATCTTAGATTAATTCTGAATCTAAACTTTGATCTCCACCCCTACTCCTGCCCATTTTGCATATAGAAATATTTCTTAATTTTACCAGTGAATGGTCTACTCCTAATTCTTCATCTTTGTACCTTAGTCTTATACTACCCAATTTATGGAAATAGCTTCTCTGTACCTAGCCCACCTATTTCCTTTAAAATGCAGAAAAGTTTTATGAAGTCACACCCGAGCCTTCTATATTTCAGGCAATACAAGCCTACTTTGATTTGATTTAATTTGATTTATTAATGTCATGTGTACCAAGATAAGTGGAAAGTGTTGTCTTAAGTGCTTTATAGACAAATCATATTATATAAGTGCATCAGGGTAACAGAACAGAGCGCAGGATACAATGTTACAGCTGCCAAGAAAATGCAGTGAAAGATCAGCATTAATATTAAAGAGACCCGTTCAAAAGTCTGATAACAGAGGGGAGGAAGCTGCTCTTGAATCTGTTTGTACATGTATTCAAACTTTTATATCTTCTACCCGATGGAAGAGGGTGGAAGCGAGTATAACTGGGGTGGGAGGTGTCTTTGATTATGTTGGATTACTTATGGAAATTCTCCTCATAACTTAGCCTTTAGAGTCCCCAGATCATTCAAATAAATCTACAAGGTCCTATAATCTGCATGGTCAGATGGTGCCCAGAACTGTTCCAGGATCGATTGAACCAGGGCTTTGCATAGCTGAAGCAAGACAGAGAGTACTCTTTGTGTTTTGTTCTCTGTATATAAATGCCAACATTTAATCAGTCTTTTGGATTATTTTCTGTACCTGTTTATGCCATTTTAATTATTTGTGTAGCTGGACCCCAAAGTTTATTTGAGTGTACAGTATTTCTAGATATTTTCCTCTCATTTACCCTATCCTATCCATTTTAGGTCTCTGAAATCACAGGAGTCACAGGCCTCTGTTTTCTCTGGGACATCTTCTCAACTAGAGGAGCTTTCTGATCTCTTCCAATTCACTTCCGAGCAGTCATCCTTCAGAGGTCATCACTGCCACTGATGGCTTTCCAACTATCTTTGTTAATGGCTGCCATCTTCATATCTTCATGTAGACCTGAAGTTAAAATCAGATCAGCCACAATTTTATTGAATGGCAACGGACACTTAAAGGACTGAGTGACCGACTTTTGTTGCTTATTTGCATGTTCATATCATACTTGTAAGTGTATTTGGAGTGAAGTTAGGGATATCCAGCAGAAAAAAGTCTTTGGGTATAAGTCTTCATTCAAGCAATGAATGTGGCTGAGTCAGAGTAGATATCAATGGTTGTGGGTACATGTCGAAATCTTGAACTTAATCTGTGTTCATCAAAACAAACTAAAAAACGTTCCTGTTGTTTCTTCTTGAGCCACTGAAATCCTGGAGGTGATCAGTCATGAGTTTACAACAGTTGATTTAGTCCTGTTCTCCTCAAAAATACTAGCAAAGAACAAGAACTTGTGACAATATTTCAATAATATTTTCATTGGATGCCAGCTCAACTCTTGATATTCCAGCCAAATCATGGGGGTCAAAATCACATTGTTTTCAATCTTTGAGTATCTCATGCAATTTTCCCAAGGTGGTTTTAACTTACGCTTTCCTTAGTTAAAGTTTATGCAGTAACATGTCCTCTACTTCTCAATAACTGTTCTCCTTTTAAGTAGAACCATCCTGAATTCCATTGCTCAGGTTACATTAATATCGATGAACTTCTACTGTGAGGCTTATTGTACATGTTCCCAAACAGATTTGGCAATTCAGCTTTGCTGATGGAAACAATAGCTAATTGGTATGCTTACCTGCTGCCCCACTGTGGTGCCATAGCAGCTCAGTGTTAGCACTGCTGCCTCACAGCGCCAGGGACTTGGGTTCAATTCTAGCCTCCAAAGATGTGCAGGTTAGGAGAATTGGCCATGCTGAATTGCCTATAGTGTTTAGGGATGTGTAGGTTAGTAGTCAAGGGTACATGTACAGTAATAGGGGAATAGGTCTGGGTGGGTTACTCTTCGGAGTGTCAGTGAGGACCATATGGCCTATTTCCACACTGTAGGGATTCTATGATTCACAAAAGAAGAGCAATTGCAAGCAAAATCAGAACCTCAGAAACAGGTGTAGGCTATTTGGCCACTTGAGTCTAAGATACCATTCATGCCTAGATCAAGCTAGATTTGTACCACAATTTCATTTACCTGCCTTTTCTTCATATCTCTTGATACCCTTACTAACAAAAACTTTGAAGTCTTTAGTTGTCCAACAGTGTCCACAAACCTCTGAATGATATGGCCTCAGATTTCCACTAATCTCTGAGCAAAAAAGTGCTTCTTGAATTCCCTTCTCAGGACTCTAGTTCTATTTTACACCTTGTTCTGGGTTCTCCTACCTATGAAGCAGTTTCTCATTACCTCATCAAATCCTTTAAACACTTTGAGTGCATCAACCATCAACTTTTTATACTCAAAGAAATGCAAGTATGTAATCTATCCTCACAGCGTGCTCTCTGAACCCGAGCTTTACTTTGAACTTTGGCTGATTTTATTTTTGAGCTAGCTCAGGAACACTGAGATTTAACTGACATTAAACTGCAAACACAGCACAAATTCAGCATTCACACCACCAACTTTGGATTTTTATGAATTAATCGATTCACAAGGTGACGTCGCTCACTGGGGTGTCAAATGACCCACTCGTGAATGCAAAATGCTCATAGTCTGAACCGCCTGCTCTGGGATTGTGCAGAGAGCAACAAGAATTTAAATTTAGAGAATTGTGGTCTGGGAGGAGTCAGATGGGCACAAATCTCTTGGAGAAGGTGAATCTCAATGAGGTAAATGGATCTAAGATACAGACTGACAAACCAGTAATACGCATTGACAAAGTGGTAGTTCATGCAAACAAAGCACTGGGATTAAGTTCAAGTGATATGCTGTCGACCAAGAATTATGTTAAACTTGTCCAGAGCTTTGATTGGCTTTTAGATTATTGTGCATAGTTCTGATCTCCAAGTTCTAAAATATACATAGAGACAATGGAGTCTGATGCTGGAAAAATACAATAGGTCAGGCAGCATTCTAGGAGCAGGAGAGTCGATGTTTCAGGCATAAACTCTTCATCAGGAATGTTGGGTGGGCGGGAGCCAAGGGACTGAGAGATAAATGGGAGGTGACTCAGATCTCCAGCATTTGCAGTCCTCACTTTCTCAGAGAGACAATGGAGAAGATGCAAGGATTTACAAAGCCAATACTGAGTGATTTCATCACTGCCCAACATGATGGCCTTTGAAAGATACTTCAGTGAAACCAAGCATCTTGTATGACTAATTACAAGAGCAATACTGAAACGTTTCAGGAGTTATTAAAATTGGGAATGGCATACAAACCAATTCCAACTGAAGAAGGAAGTTATGCAGAGGTACCTTCTGTCACCCATGTTGTTTGAAGATGTGATTGGAGAAGCTAATGACGATGATACAGGAAATGTGGCCAGGGAGATGTGGCTGCGTTTAAAAGTGCTGGAGGAAATGGAACCTCAGGTACACAGCCAACAGTGCACTCAAGACCAAAGAGTGGAAGAGGAAGGTGCTATTGCAAGCCTAGTCAAAACTTCAGAGTCCTTTGGTCTGAACATTAATAATGCAAAGACCTACCTAATGGCTCCCAATAGTAGTGGAATAGACAAGATTGAAAGCATCATTACAGAGGCAGTGGACAATTTCAAGTACCTTGTGTTAAAGATAAACACTGAAGTTACTTTCGAAATGAATTCCAAATTAGGGCTTGGAGCCCAAAAGCAGCAGTGTCAAGCTGAAAAAGGTGTCTAATACATTCACAGGGTATGTACTGCTGCAATCTGTGGTTGTAAGGGTTGAACTCTGAAGAGGATGAGGAGAGGATAACAGAATTTGGAACTAGGATGTGGGTGGAGGACACGCAGATTCAGCTAAATGGACAAAATGACACATGAATGAGTTGGATCAAGAGTAGAAGCTCAGGCACCATTTGATCAATTTTTTATGTAGAAACAGCAATATTGTCTCAAGTGTGTTTTGGAGGGGAAACTGCGATAATGTCCCCAAGCACTACCTTAACCTTTTTTTGGTGGGGGTGCACTGATCAAAGAACTGGAGGATGTAGTTGAGAAATTTTGGCAAATTGCTGCAGTATCTCTTGTGTATGTTACACAAAGCAGCCGCTATGTATCTGTGGCGGAGACAGTGAATGCTTAGTTTGGTGTATGGGAAATTGATCAAGCAGGATGCTTTGTGATGGTTGATATGCAGCTATTTGGATGTTGTTTGAGTTGAGCACATCCAGGAAAACCTGGTCAATGTCCTAAAGATTATGATGTGGTTTGAGAGGCAGGTCAGTGAAAGATAATATCAGGATAGTCATAGAAACTCCAATGGGGAATTCAGGATGAATGTCTTTACTTAAAGAAATAATGAGAATGTAAAACTAGGTACCAGAAGAAGTAGCTGCCACTAACAGCATTTAAGGAGAAATTAGATAAAAATGAGGGAGAAAGGAGTGTAAGTTTTACTGAAAGGATTTCATAACTTAAGCTGGGAGGATGATCATTTGGAACACACATACAGCTTATTTGAATGGTCTATATGGAAGCTGTAGGTTTTGTAATGTAGCCTCATCCTCACACTGAAGGTACATTCAACATTGTCCCGGGGACTGTGCTTTCATTAGAGAAAGATAGCTGGTGGTGAGCTTAACCTGACGGTCACCTTGCCTCAGACAAGGGACAAGATCAAAAAGGCGTGGTAAGCTCAGACAGTACAGGAATTGAACCCATGATGTTGACACCACTTTATAGCAGAAACTAGCCATCCAGCCAACTGAGCGAGCCAACCCCATTGGTGTGCAAATAGGTAAATGTTAAGCTCCACTATAATGAGTGCTGGAACAGACTTGATAAGACAGAATAGTTTACTCTTGCCCATAATATTTCTAGGATCCCCTGTTCTGGTTGTGACCCCCTACCACACAGCTTGAGTTTCTTATTGTGGGTGAGTTACAGGACTTCCCTGGTCAAATAGTGCTCTGTTCATGGAGAATGATTAGTAGCATTATCTAACTTTGAACAGCTGGTGCTTGTGGAAATTAATCCTCATGAAGTCAGCATCACCTTTCAGATGAAATAAATACAAAATAGGATTCAAGAGACATAGAAAGAACTTTCTAAACAATTCACGTTAACTTGCAATTTGTGTTTGAAAAATATCACTTCAGCGTTCGTGTATCCCAGAATGACAGCCTGGGATCAGCACTGCAGACTGTTGGAGGAGCCTGTTAAATAGGCTTCAATGAATGGGTGATAGGGTGTATTTAACCCCTCTCTAATATCTGTCACCATCAGTAACTGACTCCTCCCTGCCTTTCCCTGAACTTATTGTTCAGTCATGTCTCCTCTCTCTCACTGTTCTACTCCCTGACCTCATACTCCTCACTTTTAATCAAAGAATAAGAGAAAAACAATTAAACTCTTACAGATGCATAGCAACTGGCTGAGGCATGCGCCACAAGGGCTGGGAAAACACTTCCAGGCCGATTAGTGATTGAGAAACAAGACAAATAAAAGAGAGACTACAATGGGGTAAGAATGTGTAATTGGCAATAGGTCAGAATTCTGGCACAGGCCTGATTGATAGCGGAGAGAATCACAGCTACAAACACACAAAAAAAGCATGGGCCCCTGCCACCCTGGCCCAGCCCTGGAGCTGAGGAGCTGCACAACTTCTTCTTCAATTCAGAATCTTAAAGGGCTCTGACACCTGAGATTATTTGAAAGGGTAAACTAAAAAGTTAATGGGATTAGGCCAGCTGACTCCAAGTCGTTTCAACAAATGGGAATAATATTCCGATTCAGTTCAAGGCCGGCACAGTCTGAAGTCAAGGACTGGTGCAGACTAGAGGCTAGGTGCCAGCATAAGCTGGGTTGGAAAGACTGTTATTCTGAACTTTTTATTTTTCAATTTCAGACTTACTCCTATGATTTGTAATGGTGGACTTTTTATTTCTTCATTTTTCTAATTTTTTTCCTAAGAAATTGTATTGAAGAATTTGTACCAAGACACTTGTACCTAAGATGGTGCTGTAAGTGGCAACTTGTAAACTTTTCACTGTACTAATTTGAGTACATGTGACAGTAGAGCTGAGTCAATTCAATTCTCCTGTTACATGTGGGAATGTGTGCGGTGATGAGCTACAGATGGCTGCATGGCTGGAATGATCATGCTTAACAAGGCACAAACAAACTGGATATTTGGTGGTGTCCACTTTTATTAATTTGCTCATTGTAATGGGTAGAAAATCATCACTAGCTATTGCTTAGAATCCCAGCAGCAGCAGCACTAGTGAGTGAAGCTCTTTGTCAGGTATATCATCTTCGAAAGTGTCTCCCTAATTGTTTAGTCAGGTGGTCATTGCTGGAGTAGTATTATTTACTTCATCTGGTTGATATACCCAAGAAATATTCATGATTTGGAGATGCCGGTGTTGGACTGGGGTGTACAAAATTAAAAATCACACAATACCAGGTTATAGTCGAACAGGTTTAATTGGAAACACTAGCTTTCAGAGCGCTGCTCCTTCACCAGGTGGCGGATGAAGGAGAAGCGCTCCGAAGTGCTTCCAATTAAACCTGCTGGACTACAACCTGGTGTTGTGTGATTTTTAACTTTAAAGAAATATTCAGAGTTAGATTTATACTGAAAGACATTGCAAATCATTAAAATAAATGCAGTCATATTTATTACAAATAAACATCTATAAAACTACCGTAAAAATGTAGAATATTTCCTACTCTTTCCAATTTTAAGCTGTTGCCTTCTATAGATGGCAAAACTCACTCTTGGCTTCATCCAAATGCTCGTTTTCATTAACCCTTATCTTCTGTCGTACATTTCTCAATGCCCTGCTGTCTTAAATCAATGACCCTTTGCCATGTGAAGCAAATTTGTCAATAAAAGGAAAATTGTTCACTTGGTTGACAGGGACAGTTAAAACAAATTACTCCTCATATCCTTTATGGATGCTTTAAAATTTAATTCCAATATGTATTTGTTTAAATCAAGACTGCTACAAACAAAGAAAAAGAGACCGTGGACGTGAATTCAGTGACTGTCTGGTAAAGTCCTTGCGAGTCCCATGATATATTACATCTGTAAAATGTGAGGGAATCTTTAGAGAACGAGAGAGTAACAGGAAGTGATAACAAGGGGCTAACTATCCCTCCACCCCCCCCCCACCCCCCCTGCAAAATGCCACCTCTGGACACGTTTTTCTCTGTTAAGCATTTTCAAGAATCTATGAAAATGGGGGTTAAAAGCTGGCTACAACCCAGTTCAAGCACTTGTCAAAGAAGGTACGCCAGTGAGCTGAGTTCAAGTGCTAGTGTGATTGAAGCTCACAGTCAATGAACCACCCATGAGTCACCCTTGTGTTGCAGTTTAAAAAAACCCTGTCCCATGCTGAGCCCCGAATCCAACCACCATCAAAAAGGTTTTAACTCGTTGCAAAGCTAAAAACCCCAAAATTGAATGTTCAGCTATCAACATTCCACTGTCCACCACAGAGTCTGGACCATATATCTTATGACTGTTTTCTTTGAGTCATTTCATATTCCTAATCTGTGTGTATGTGCATTGTGTTGTTAATTCTTTTTGTGGTTAGCAACTAAGTAAGTAAGTCTTTTATTTACTCAAGAAAGTCTGGATAAGTTGGATCCTTTTAAAACTGAAATTCATTTGGCAAGAAAGGCATCCTCAAAGAAAGAATCATTTTTAAATTAATCTTGTTGTGACCATCTGCATGGGAAGGTGAATAAAGAACTGAGAGACAATAAATCCCTGCTCACCTAATAGCTTACCAAATGGGTATCAATCTGGTTCCATAATATTTTGGGGAGTCTTGACCAGGGGGTCTAGTCAGAACATGCATGAAATTAACAAAACAGTTCATTCTCTTCTGTCCATAACCAATGTCCTCCTGTCTCTCCAGTGTCTTTTGACAAACTAACAATCTGGTGCTAGTTCATCTTGGGTCACCCTCTTCTTCCATGTCCATTAGAAGCCCACTGTCGGACCATAGTTTTAGCTTGCTGCTATATTGTAAAATAGCTGATATTCAGTTGGCCATTCATTACCATTCTTGTCTAATCATCTTTTGCATTAAAGTCAATGGCATCCAGGACATTGGGTCTCATTCCAAGAATTTGTGCATGCAGTCCACACAGTAAGGTGCAATCTGGCTCCTTATGTCTTAGTAAATAGTGGCATACCTGGGGTTGGAGAATTTTTCTCTCACCATGAGATTGCTGCCATCACTGATTAATTCTGGTGCTGAAACTTCATCTTGGTCTTGAAGAGACTGACTTAAGGATGAATACTTTTGGCAGTACTTGAGAATTTGTTGCCATAGTCTGGATGTCTTCCTGTTGTGTACAGCAAGAGTTCAGTCATCTGCAGATAGAAACTCTCCAATTACTGTCTCTGTGACTTTGATGGAGACACCCAGTCTGGAGAGCTTGCAGAGTTTCTTCCTGAACTGAATCGAACACTGATGCCTCTAGGCATGTGTCTGGTGGCTTCCTAAAACTGTTCACATTTTATAAGTGTAACAATTTCAGCAAAGACAGTCAAGTGATGAGCGTTGCTTTAACCATGGAAAGATTCCCAGATAATGAGGTTATATGTGACAATCAAATCTAATTCTAATTCTACTGGCAAGTCTGATACATGATACAGCCAAGCCCAAATTCATCTCAGCCATGAGAGCATGAACAGAACAAATTAACTGACCACTTGGGAGAGGGCTCAAGTGTGGGAAACAAAAATCAAGAGAATGCAGAGAATAGGTGCTGGAAGAACCTGATAAAGGGGAGCTATTCTAGAGATCCAAGCAAAGAAACTGTCGTAATTGATAAAGGCCCTGGACAACTGTAACGAGCCACAGCTATGTCCCACAATATCAACGTCATTCAAACTAATAACTAAAGATATTGTTCCTCCTTCTCTCTCACCACAGAGGGACTGAACCACTGTTAAGTGTGTGTCCCACAGCTTGACAGCCACCTACTGTTCCAGTTCTGCCAATCATGCCTCTCAACTTAAGTCAGGAAGTTGCAGGTTCAAGTCCCATTCCAGAGATTTGCACACAAAATCCAAGATGACACTCCGGTGTTGTACTGAAAGAGTGCTGCACTGTTGGAAGAGCCATCTGTCAGATGTGAGGTTAACCTGAGGCCTCATCTGTTCTCAGGTTGTTGGAGAAGGGTGTACGTGTGTGTGTGTGTTCTTGGGAAATAGTGAGCTTAATATATGCAGGAGCTTAATTCATTCTGGTAGGACTTTCTAGAATAGGTATTGGATGCATTCAGAAGAACAAAGTCTAAACTAACCTTACGGCCTATGTTCTCAATGGACCTGTTTCCTGTGCTGATAGGGCTGTGTCTTTTTAATGCCATTATGCATCATATTTAACAGTCCCTGTATTGGATGGCATCTGGGTACTCTGCCAATTTGCGCATTCCAGGCTCCCACAAAGAGCAATCTGATCAGATAATCTGATGCTGACTGTGGAATAAATAAATATCTATTTCCATACTGGAGGGAATCTAATCAATCACGGTAGTCAGCATAACTCCTATACTCTCAAAAGAGTGCATTTTTTTAAAAGGTTTACCTGAGGAAGCTGATGGGTCCCTGCTTTAATCAAGATTGGATTCTCTACAATGTGGAAACAGACCCTTCAGCCCAACAAGTCCATGCTGACCGTCCAAAGAGTAACCCACCCAGATTCATTTCCCTCTAACTAATGGACCTAACACTATGGCCAATTTACCTGACCAGCACATTTATAGACTGTGGGAGGAAACCCACGCAGACACAGGGAGAACATGCAAACTCTACACAGACAATCACCCAAGGTTGGAATCAAACCTGGGACCCTGGTGCTGTGAGGCAGCAGTGTTAACCACTGAGCCACCGTGCCATCCCGAAGATCCACATGATATAAAGCAAAGACTTTGATTGCGAAAATTCCCTGTTAAAAAAGGTCACACTGATGCAGTCTTCCCTTAGCCAGTCTTCATAACCTATTTTTCAAAGCCACTGCAGACCAGTAAAGCCAGTGACTAGAGATTCTGGAATCTGTTATAAGAGCTTGGATCAGCAGTTCACCAGCTCTCCCAGAGGTCCCAGCGGATTAATGCCGCCTCCAAAAGGAAGGAGAGCCTGGAGCCAGCATCAGTGAGCTCCAGTCAGTCAGGGATCTCCGAGTAGAAGTTGGCCAGTGACTGTGTTCATGTTTAAAGATGCGCATGTGCTAGTGTCTTGAACAATTTCAAATGTGTTCCATTGTTACACGTTACTTTGAGCAAATGAAGATGTCTCATCCAGAAGGAGAAGTCGGTGTTGGACTGGGGTGGACAAAGTTAAAAGTCATACAACAACAGGTTATAGTCCAACAGGTTTATTTGGAAGCACTAGCCACAGCTACCTAATGAAGAGGTAGTGCTCCGAAAGCTAGTGCTTCCCAATAACCCTGCTGGACTATAACCTGCTATTGTGCGATTTTTAACTTCATCCAAAAGACTGCCTCTTCAATGCTATCGCTCTCCCTCAGTGTTGCACTGAAGCCTCTGCATTGATTTTTTGCATTTGTTCTGGTGCAGGATTCAAATCTAAAACTTGCAACTCAAAGATAGAAGTGCTTCCAACAGAGCAATTATTAACAGTCAAAGAGCCAAATGTAATGTAAATTACGGAAATCTAAAATAAAAAAAACAGGAAATGCAAAGGACAATTATTAACATCTGAAAGATTTCTGATGTTGACTTTCTACCTGAAACTTTAAGATGTTTCTGCTTTATTTTCAGATACTGTTGAGCCTGCTTCAACCGCTCCTCTGTTCATTTTACATAACTGGCCTCAAAAGTAAGTTTGTTTCTATTGGCTGTGTTTTGTAACATAGAGTAATGGGCACAGGCCAATTTCTCGGAAAAGGGGAGTCAGTTTGTTCTTGTTAGTACAGGGTGTTTCTGTAGTTTATTCATGTGTCACACTCACAAGAATAAGCGGTTTATTTTCTTGTCTTATCAGAAAGGCTCCAGTTTAAAGCCTATTTACATGTTCTGCTAGTAACCGCAATGATTGGTGTTCAATGAACTTCCAGGTTTGTTTGTTAAGGATTTGTTAGGGCTCATCAGAGTGCAACTGTTTTGTCTGAGTGCAAAATATGGGAGATCACCTTAAAATTAGTCCAAAAAGGCACTTATTTATACAAAGTGTCACTGGAATCTGCAAATCCGACAAATGCTGCAGGAAATCAATTGAACATTTCAGAGTTGAGATTGTAGGCAAATGTATTTCAGAATATAGAACCAACTGGATAAATAGGATTGAGATACAGATCAAAAATAATCTAACTGATTGTCAGTATAGGCTTGAGGAGTTAAATTGCCTATTCCTATTCTCATGTTACTGAATTACCGCCCTAGCTTTTAAAACCTTGTTGTTGTCAGGAGAAACATGCTGCGCAGTTGGCGACATGCCAACTTTAAGGGCATTTAAATGGTCATTGGATAAACATATGGTTGAAAATGGAATAGTGTAGGATAGATAGTCTTCAGATTGGTTCTACAGGTCGGCGCAACAACGAGGGCCGAAGGGTCTGAACTGTGCTGTAATGTTCTATGACCTATGTTCTATGTCAATTAATGTGTATTCATTCTAACTTGGTCAGCTTCAATACAAAGAATAATCAAAGCAATTTTTGGATTTGTCACTCTTGGCAGAAATTGGTCTATGATCCTCCCTTTTGTAATTGCTCACCAAAAAGAGGTAACTTTTCAAATTCTCCATATAAAGGTGCTGGGTCAACAACAAAGAAAGGCATCCTTTGTGAAGAATATTCAAGAGATAGAAGGCCATGCAGAGCATAAATGATCCACTGACCAAAATCAGAATCAACAGGCCTCAAGCAAGAGAATGCATAATTCTTCTATGTTGAAAGATATGAAATGTCCAGACTTCTCCTTCATTTGTGAAGTCAGAGGACCGAGGAGAGATGATGATGTGGTAAATTTGATACAGTTATAAAATTATTGTATAATGGGTTAACAACCTGGTTAAAGCTTGGATAAGATGACGTATAAGATATGGTTTTGAACAGGTTAATATTCACATTACATTGGCTACACCCATTCTACTGATGTCACACATAATCTGTGGCTAGAGACAAGGATTTCTACTCTAGCTTTCAGAGGGAGCAGATGTATCTGTCCCAGCTCCCTAACTTCCACATCATTATAACTGGTTATACCTATTGCTGTCATACAATAAACTTTGCTTTCTAAGCACAGTGTCTCTTCTGCAGATATTATACCTTGCTGTATCCTCCACTACCGATCAGTAGATGGGGTCAAGACAAAGCAATGTCAATGAAGGATTGATAGTAGTGAGCTACCTCAAACAGCCCTCAGCCAGTGCCACATATTAGTAGTGGTGCCAAAAATCACCCCAAGATAACAGGTGTGGTTACCTGAGAAAATATGACAGAGACACCATGGGAAACACAAGAGTATTTGCAAAATGTTTGGAAATTTATCTGTCACCCTTCAAATGTAAGACAACAGGTTTTCACATCACACTTAAGAAATAAAAATCGCAATTCATCATGTTGTGCTTCATAAATGTTGTTGGAGACAAATGGAGAATATTCCACCACACTCTTGAACTTGTGCCCAGTAAATGACCAGCACATTTTGGGGAGACAGAAAGTGAGCTGCTGGTCACAGTATCTCCAGCCCCTGACTTGCTTTTGTAGCCACAGTGTAAGACTGAGCCAGTAAAGTGGCACAGTGGTTAGCACTGCTGCCTCACAGCACCAGAGACCCGGGTTCAATTCCTGCCTCGGGCAACTGTCTGTGTGGAGTTTGCAC
This sequence comes from Chiloscyllium plagiosum, assembly GCF_004010195.1. Lineage (NCBI taxonomy): Eukaryota > Metazoa > Chordata > Chondrichthyes > Orectolobiformes > Hemiscylliidae > Chiloscyllium > Chiloscyllium plagiosum. Next base: position 34,668,985 of record NC_057742.1, on the reverse strand, counting down.
ATTCTCTGTGGGTTTGCTCCGGTTTCCTCCCACAGTCCAAAGATGTGCAGGTTAGGTGAATTGGCCAAGCTAAATTGCCCATAGTGTTAGGTGAAGGGGTAAATGTAGGGGAATAGGTCTGGGTGGGTTGCTCTTCGGAGGGTTGGTGCAATAGGTGGATGAAGGTGAGCGAAGATAAGAGGTGATTGTAATAGTCCGGGGGGAAGTGTGGTGTGGATAGGTGGGAAGAAAGATGGACACGTTGGTCAGGCCAAGAGGGTGGAGCCAAGTCAGAGGGTTGGATTAGGGATGGGGTGGGGTAAGAGGAGATTTGGAAACTAGTGAATTCAATGTTGAGGCCTCAAACCTCACTTACTACATCCATTAGTCTCGCTGTGGTCTCCTCTACATCGTAGGGACCGCGTGCAAACTTGCAGAACAATTCAGGGAACATCTCTGGTCCGCACGCATCAACCAACCCCACCTTCCTGTAGCCATCCACTTCAACTTCCCCTCCCAATCCCATCATGACATATCCATACTGGGCCTCCTCCATCACCTACGCAAGGCCACCTGCAAACTGGAGGGGGAACACCTCATCTTCCGCCTTGGGAGCCTACAACCATCTGGGCTCAACATTGAATTCAACAGTTTTCAAAATCTTCTTTTCCATGTATTTGTTCCACACTTCCCACCGACCTATCACAATCACCTCCCACCTTCGCCCATCTGTCACCAACACAACTACCTTCCCCAATGCCCACCCTCCCATTTATTTCCCAGCCCCCTTCCCCAGTCCTGACGAAGGGTCAAGCCCAAAACCTTGACTCCCCTGCTCCTCAGATGCTGCCTGACCTGCTATGCCTTTTCCAGTGCCACACTGACTCCTCCAGCATCCGTAGTCCTCATTATCTCACAGTATAAGGCCAATCTAATTCTAATGCATGGTTACCCCAGGATATTGATAGTGCTAAGTCCATATTAATGGAAGATATTAATGCTAAACCAAACCAAATAAGGAAATATTTATTTGTTGTAGCACAACACTGCATCACTGGTTAATTGCTTAATGGAGATAAGTATCATGCAAGGGCAGGCAAGAAACCATATTAGTCAGATTGGTTTGAGTCTGGATGGTTAGTTTATGATGTGTTCACTAAACTCGGAGGCAGTGAGAGTATTACAAATGATCTCACTATCTTTCATGGGGATAGGAATACCTACACTTATATAGCACCTTTCACATAGCAGGGTGTCCCAAAGTAACTATTAGTGAATCGAATACTTTTTGAAATGTCGTCACTATTATAAAACGGGAAACTCAGTAGCCACTTTGCATACAGCTAGACAAACAGCAGGGACATATAGATAAGATAATCAGTTCAGTGATGCTGCTTGACAGATAACTAATAGCATTTAATCGAAAAGAGACAGTAATTTAATCAAGATTGGCATACCCTGTTAGCCTGCTATCAGATAGATTATCAGGTTGGGCTGGAAGGTGATGATTCTGTGGCTGAATTGTCTGCTAAGGCAGAGATATTCACCTTCTGTATTCATATCTCTAATTGGTGAAGTTGCTTGGGATCTTTGCAAGTTAGGGTGCCATGGAATTACATCCATTCATGAAAATGTGCAGAGAATTGGGAGAGGATCCCTTCCCCTGAGTATTTAACCTGTTCTGCCATGAATCAAGGCTGTCTACCAATAGCAGACTCAGAGAAGCAACACCCCTGACACTACCCTCCTTATAGAGTTTGTTTCCAGATTATAATTTAAGCAAAGCTTGGCAGTTAACTGTCAGTCATCATTAACTGGTGTATTCTCCATGGCAATATCTCTACCAATCTGAGTCCACTTACCAACCAATCAACACTCATCTCTCAAACAGTATAGATTAGATTAGATTACTTACAGTGTGGAAACAGGCCCTTCGGCCCAACAAGTCCACACCGACCGCCAAAGCGTAACCCACCCATTCCCCTACATTTACCACTTTACCTAACACTACAGGCAATTTAGCATGGCCAATTCACCTGACGTGCACATCTTTGGACTGTGGGAGGAAACCGGAGCACCCGGAGGAAACCCACGCAGACACGGGGAGAATGTGCAAACTCCACACAGTCAGTCGCCTGAGTCGGGAATTGAACCCGGGTCTCTGGCGCTGTGATGCAGCAGTGCGAACCACTGTGCCGCCATGCCACCCACATTAGATTACATTACAGTGTGGAAACAGGCCCTTCGACCCAACAAGTCCACACCGACCCGCCAAAGCGTAACCCACCCATACCCCTACATTTACCCCTTACCTAACACTACAGGCAATTTAGCATGGCCAATTCACCTGACCAGTATAAACATTTTTTTCCATTTACTTTGACATTTCTTGTGAATTGTCCAATGAGTGCAAAAAGAAAAAATTCAACAAAATACACCTTTTTTTAAAGCAAAACTCAATTTCTGGGCTTCTAAACAATTAACAGTTACAAAAGGATATCTTGGATTAAATAGTACCTTCAGGACCAGCAAAAATCCCAAAGAATTTTGTGTCAATGATATGACTTTTGAAATACAATCACTGTTGTAATCTTGGAAATGACAATCGTTTATCAATCCCATAAACAGGAAAGTAGTAATGACCAGGTTATCTGCTTTTGCAATTTTGGTTGGGAGATAAATATTGACAAGGAACTGGGGATAGATCCCCTGCTCTTTTTCGAAATTAGAGATGGGATCTTTGAATCCATTAAGAGACCACATGTGGGTAAGTTTCAATGGCTGTTTTGAGAAACGCCACTTTGAACAGTGCAGAACTGCAAAGCACAAAAGTAGAATTTTAATCTCAAAGCCTGGAGTGGGAGGTGTACTGATAGGAGAGTACTACTCACTGAGTAATGGGAAAAAAATTCCAAACAGTGTAACTTGTACTTACAACACAACCTCCCAAAACAAATGACTTAATGCCTATCAAATATAGTTAACACATGCAGGGAACGTATTGTGAGTGCAACAATCTTCAGACTCGATCTGAAATGGAAACTGCAAATTCTCAGCAGGTTTGGATATATGTGAGGAGGGAGAATGAATGTTTGAGTTTCAGGTCAGTGACCCTTCATCAAAACTGGAAGCAGTTACAACTGGCATTGAGGCTGTGGAATGGGCTGGATTGTGGGAAGAGGGACAAAAAAGATCTGCGATAAAGTGGAGAGATTGAAATGGTCAACTGATCAGAATGATGCTGTGTGTCCAGATGCCTCAATGGGGAATTACATTTCCGCGGCTAGTTAAGACCTGCCCTCCAAATTCCAAAGGAGCATAACCATCAAAAACCTTTGCACCGTGAATACCAGGTAATTTCTCCTGACTGGCCTTGGTTTCCTCTTTGTCTGAAGAACAAGGATGTTGCCAGAGTTGGAGGGTTTGAGCTATAGGGAGAGGCTGGATAGGCTGGGGCTGTTTTCCCTGGAGGGTCGGAGGCTGAAGGGTGACCTTATTAGAGGTTCATAAAATCATGGATAGGGTGAATAGCCAAGATCTTTTCCCAAAAGTAGGGGAATTCAAAACTAGAGGGTATAGGTTTAAGGTGACAGGGGAAAGACTTTTCACGGAGAGAGTGGTGTATGTATGGATTGAGCTGCCAGTGGAAGTGGCGGAGTCAGGTACAATTACAACATTTAAAAGGTATCTGGATGGGTACATGAATAGGAAGGGGTTACAGGGGACTGGATCAAAATGCTGGCAAATGGAACTATGTTAATTTAGGATACCTAGTCGGCATCAATGAGTTGGACCAAGAGTCTGTTTCCTTGCTGTACATTTCTACGACCATGTGCATCTATAACATATCCATTGCTGACCATCACGGTTGTATGATCAACACAGACAGTGATCAGTGCTGTAAGGGTTAATAACTTGTGACTGGAAGTTCCTCCTGCTACAATGGTTTAAGGTCATTGCTCTGCTGCACTGACAGGAGTAACAACCAAGCTTTGCCTGCTGCTCCTAATCACCCTCCCCCCACTTCACTTCTGCTTGCTAGGGTGGCCTGCTCTTGTGGCTCCCTGTTTGACTGTGCGAGGGCATTGTGAGTCACGACGAACTGACTCAATCGCTGCGTTGTTCTGGCAGCCTGCCTGATGGATGAGGTGCACCCTGGCTATGCATGCAGCTTTTCCCACGTGAAAGAGTGAAAAATGTGTCATTCTGTTTATAAGAGAAAAGGGTGTTCATCCCCTCCCAATCATTTCCTACAAACTGGATTGAATTAAACTGTAATGACTCTGTCAGAGGCCACTGGGATTATAGATGCTCACTGTAGGCTGGTGAGATTTTCTTCATTGTTGCTAATAATGACAACTTCAATATTCCTGTTTCTTAGCCTTATTTATGGTAGAGTTACTTCTATATTAGTAAATACCATATCGTACTTGGTCTTGGGAAAAGAAACAGAAAGGATTCAATAAAATCTTTGTTAATCACCAACTAGTTAATTCCAGTGAGCCCTTTTGAACAAGGACTGAAGCTCAATGTTGAACTAGTCTAATTTCCCACTTTAATCATAGAATCCTGCAATGTGGAAGCAGGCCATTCAGCCCATCAATTCACATCAACCCTCCAAGGAGCATTCCACCTCCCCCCTCCCCCCCAAAACCCATCCCTGTAACCCCATATTTCCCATGGCTAATCCATCTCGCCTACACATCCCTGGACACTATGAGCAATTTAACATGGCCAATCCACCTAACCTGCACATTTTTCGACTGTAGGAGGAAACCAGAGCACCGGGAGGAAACCTGAGCAGACACGGGAGAATGTGCAAACTCCACATAGACAGTTCCCCAAGGCTGGAATCGAACCCAGGTCCCTAGCACTGTGAGGCAGTAGTGTTAACCACTGAGCCACAGAGCCACCCATGTCACTTGAGCCAGAGGTAAAGACCAGATAAAGTGGCCAATATTATAGATTAAAGCTGCTCCCTGCATGTCTTTCACTTGCTTTTAAAGTTTCAAATTGTTGATTATTCTCTCTTCAGCTGGCATTATGGGTTAATGTGCTACCTAGTATAATTGAGTCAAACTGACAGGAAATGTGCCAGCTAAATGCCTGGTCTGTTTCCAATGAATGATAGGAGTCTTACCGCCACTGTCCTCAACACTTCAAGACCAGAAAAGGAAAGAAATCAGCAATGGCTCCTGATCTCAGCCGCTGCGCTCCTGGTGAAAGTTGTGCTTTTATTATTCATTCATGGGATGTGCTGAGCCAAGGCTACCATTCATTGCCCATCCTTCACAATGTGTGTATGTACAGCATCAGTCTGATATTAGATCTTTTATAACCAAACAATTTCTAACATTCACTACCTCAGTTTAGACTTAGTGACAAACCTGTGGTGCCGTGCTCAGCATGAGTCACCCAAAACCCATAAATCAAATTACTAACCTGATGCCAGGCAAACTACTTCCTGTAGTTCTTGACGGGACACACACCTACTAGAATAGATCACCATAGATGGCACGTTATGAGTTTATTTGGGCTAAAGTGGAATCATTAGTATTTTCGCTTTAGAACAGAATGACTTGTAAGCACGGTTAACTAAAGTGAACAGGCAAATTCGGTTAAAGGATAGATCAACAAGGATTAGCAACATTGAATGGGATATTCAGAATTCCTATGAGAAAGAAATATTTCAAGTGAAGGCGCAATCATCTGTGGTTAACTAAACAAGTTAAAGATAACTTAATGAAAAAGTTAAAAATCACACAACACCAGGTTATAGTCCAACAGGTTTAATTGGAAGCACACTAGCTTTCACACTTGCTTCCAATTAAACCTGTTGGACTACAACCTGGTGTTGTGTGATTTTTAACTTTGTACACCCCAGTCCAACACCGGCATCTCCAAATTAATGAAAAAGCTAATCATTGTGCAAAGACAGATTGTAGTTCAAAAGATTGGATAGAATATAAAACATAGCAGTGTGAGTAAAATATTAATAAGAAGGGGAAATTAGAGTATGAGAGAAAGCTGGCAATAAATATAAAAGTTGATCAGAATTTCCATAGATTTTTTTTGAGAAGGAAAAGAATTAACAAAGTGCTTGTCCTATAGAAAGTGAGTCTCAGAAGTTAGTAATGTGAAAAAAGAGATAGCAAATGAATTGAACAGGTATTACAGGGATGTAGCAAAAAGGATCGAAGTACCATTCACAAAATAGCTGCGATTCAAGAGAAGGAAGGGAACGAAGAATTCAAGAAAATCACTACCTCCAGGGAAGTGACACTAAGCAAATTGTTTGAGCTGTCATTAGACAAGTGTACGGGTAGTGTTGAACTTCACCTGAGGATCTGAAAAGAACATGGTTAGAGGGACATGATGTGGAGATGCTGGAGTTGGACTGGGGTGGACAAAGTTAAAAATGACACAACACCAGGTTATAGTCCAACATGTTTAATTGGAAGCACACTAGCTTTCCACAACTTCCATGATTTGGGGAAGGTACCATTAGATTGGAAACCAGTGAATGTATCCTGATCATCCAATACAGAAGGGGGCAGAAAGCAGTAAGCTACAGGCTAGTTACCTTAATCATTAATAGGAAAGATATTTGAAGCTGTTATTAAAGAAATTGTAGCGAGTCTGTTAGAAAGGATCAAGGTAATAGGAAACAGTTTTACAAAAACAAACATTTAAATAATTCTTGTAAAACACTTCAATTTTATCTGGAGGATTTCAATTTTGAATGTTTGCTGGGAAATGGATTTATTCCAAGTTTTGTGGCAATTGTTTATTTAAAAGAAGTCATTGAAAGGTCACTTTCAATGACTGTGAAAGGGCATTGAATGTTTTTTCAACAGAAATCCTGGTAATCATGTGATTGGTGATAACTACTTACATTGCTGTATACTCCTGCTGTGGGTGTGTTGAACAATGACTGGCTTTGAGAGTGTGAGTGAAATTAGTTGATTTGATTAGATTAGATGAGATTCCCTACAGTATGGAATACTGACACTTTGAAGAGTAACCCACCCATACCCATTCCCCATATTAACCCCTGACTATGGGCAATTTGGAATGACCAATTCACCTAACCTGCACATCCTTGGATTGCAATTGGCATCAAGAAATCTGTGAGGGAAAACTGCCCAGCTGTCCCTCCCATTTCTGAAAATGAGTTCAGAGTGAAACTGATCTGTTCCTCTGAAAGAGCCATAGCAGAAATGTTTCTCTATTGCATTTCCTGAGTAGGCTGTGCCCAGAAATCTCCAGAGACAACTGTATGTGAATAGTGATTTGGCTACGTGCATCAGAAACTCAAAGCAACAGACTTTGGAACATACATGCGTGTAGATTTTACTTACCTCCCATAACAGCATTACTGTTGAGACCCTATTTGAACAATAACAGTTCTTCTTCTACCTCAGTGACAGCCAGCTCATTAAAAAATTATTAGGTGTCCCCTAAGCAAGATAGGAGTCAAAAGCTGCTTGTCTCGTCAAGCGGTGAATGCATGTGCAATGTAGAATACAGATTGACAGCTACTTGTACACTCAAGTCTCTTGCTAGTGCCAGCCTTCAGTCTGGTGTGACCCACATAACCAATTCTCTGCTCAAAAATCCTGTACTCACCTGTTTTAGAAACTGCCTTTCTGTAAGAAGGCAGCGAGTGGTAGTTGATGGAAAATATTCAGCCTGGAGTCTGGTTACGAGTGGTGTGCCACAAGGATCTATTTTGGAACCAATGCTATTTGTCATTTTTATAACTGACTTGGACGCAGGCATAGGGTTAGTAAGTTTGCAGATGACACTAAAGTCAGTGGAGTGGTGGACAGTGTGGAAGAATGTTGCGTTGCAGGGGGACTTAGATAAACTGCAGAACTGGGCTGAGAGGTGGCAAATGGAGTTCAATGCAGATAAATGTGAGGTGATGCACTTTGGGAAGAATAACAGGAAGGCAGAATACTGGGTCAATGGAAAGATTCTTGATAGTGTGGATGTGAAGAGGGATCCTGGTGTCCATGTACATAGATCCCCCGAATGTTGCCACCCAGGTTGATAGTGCTGTTAAGAAGGCATGCGGTGTGTTAGGTTTCATTGGTAGAGGGACTAGTTATGGAGCCATGATGTCATGCTACAACTGTGTAAAATGCTAGTGCGGCCTCACTTGGAATATTGTGTACAGTTCAGGTTGCCTCATTATAGGAAGGATGTGGAAGCATTGGAAAAGGTGCAGAGGAGATTTATTAGGATGTTGCTTGTTCGGGAGGGAAGGTCTTATGAGGAAAGGCTGAGGGACTTGGATCTGGTCTCTTTGGAAAGAAGAAGGTTAAGAGGGGATTTAATAGATGATCAGAGGATTAGATAGGGTGGACAGTGAGAGTCTTTTTCCTAGGATGACGGCATTGGCTTGTACGAGGGGGCATAGCTGCAAATTGAGGGGTGATAGACTTAAGACAGATGTCAGAGGTAGGTTCTTTACTCAGAGAGTGGTAAGAGCATGGAATGGCCTGTCTGCCAATATAGCTGACTCAGCCACATTAGGGCATTTACTATCCTTGGATAAGCACATGGATAATGATGGGATAGTGTAGGGGAATGGGCTTAGATTAGTTCACAACATCGAGGGCCGAAGGGTCTGTTCTGTGCTGTATTGTTCTATGTTCTATGTTCTATGTTTTCTCTGGGCCCTCTTCTTGGCCAGCTGAGTTATTCCTTTACTGTTTATTTCCTCCATCACCCCTCCAATAGTCAGTTGCTGAATATCAGAACCATCAATGATTGTCCCCAGTCGACTGTCAACATTGACCATCGTGATGTCATTTGTAGGTGACCTTGCTACAGAGGGGTGGATGACCTAAAGGTTGTGACCCTCAGTTCACAGTACAGATGGCCTTGGGTTTACAGTCATCACCATCATCCAAGTGATGGTTGTGACTGAGCCAGCCCAGACAGCATTGTAATGAGGGCAGATAATTTCTAATCAGCCTGTTTGCAATGACACACCTCTGAAGCAGCTGGAAATGGAACCTGGCTCTCCTGGCTCAGAATTAGGGACACTACCACTGCACCACAAGAGCCCAAAAATGAGTGTATACTGATGGAACTAACACACTCCAGAATCTCTATGTTGATGACTTTGTCCTGCCAAACAATACTGAGGGCATATCTGTGGCAGTGAAAGTGGAAATTGTTCAGCCTTTTTAAATCCTTTAGGAACAGGCTTACTGAGAAAACAAAACTTGTTTGTGACTATCATCACCAGTTCTTACACAATGCAAGGATTTGAACCCAAAACCCTCCTAAATCTCTTGTTATGTTCCTCTTCCTTTAAGATCTAGCACAACAATAAATGAAAACAAAAAACCCTGACATTTTGGCCTCTGAATCAAACCAGACTCGAAACATTAATTCTGTTTCTCTCTCTCTTGCAAATTGTGTCAGACCTGCTGAGTATTTCCAGGTTTTTCTGTTTGTACTTGAGACATCCTGCATTTTCAGTCATTTTGTTTTATCCCATTGACCAAGGATTTAGTTGTCTAACCTGATGCCTCCTTCCTTTGCTAATTAATGCTGATAATGCTCCCCTGAAGCACCTTTACTTGGGATGTTTTCATAAAGGTTCTATTTAAATGTTGTTGTGGAAGCAAGGAGGCAAGTGCTTTGTGTCAGGAACCTGAGTTCTGAAAGAGAGCCTCACTCAAATTGTTAACCCACCTTTTCTGTTTTTGGACGCTAATTGGCCTCCTGTCTATGGCCAGCAATCTCTGTTTCTGTGCCACACTGTCCCTAGACTACAGGCCTGAAGTCAGTGTTACTGGATGGATCAGAGAATTGCCAGAGCAACCTGGAACCCACCAAAAATTGAACTGCAGCATACAAAGCACGGTCTATTTTAGAAAGTTCAAAAACACAGAAACAGTCAACATTTAATAAACAAGTCACAACATCATCTCAGTATCTTGTGGAAACTTATTTTTCAATACAATATGCTGCAAAATCCCATTTCATATTCTTTTGTCAATGGAATTCTAACAACTTGACATTTAAGGTTCGTGTTAGAACTGACTGAATGGGATTCTGCTGCCATCTACTGGAAAATACTCAAGACTCCAGGCAGCATCTGTGTAGAAAACAGACAAGCTACTTTGGCTGTTGTCCCTTCCCTAGATCCTGAAATTTCATCTGTCTGCACAGACTGCCACTCTAATCTAGTCTGGAAAAGCACAGCCGGTCTGCACAGACTGCCTATCTATCTGAGGTAAAAACAATGACTGCAGATGCTGGAAACCAGATTCTGGATCAGTGGTGCTGGAAGAGCACAGCAATTCAGGCAGCATCCGAGGACAGGCAAAATCGACGTTTCGGGCAAAAGCTTTATTCCTGATGAAGGGCTTTTGCCCGAAACATCGATTTTGCCTGTCCTCGGATGCTGCCTGAATTGCTGTGCTCTTCCAGCACCACTGATCCAGAATGCCTATCTATCTGAGCCTGTCTAGTGATTTTATCAAATTTTGCCTCAAATTTCCAGTACCTCTACCTGCATTATTTCCACTTAGATGTATTCATTGTTCTTTAATTTTTCTCACAGTTTCAATGTACTTCTGCTTCATTAAAATTGGCAATTTAATTTCTTTCCCTCTTTCTTCCTATTTTCCAACAATTTCTTCCCCTGATCATGACTCTGTGGTAAACACAGCTGGAATACCAAGAACAGTGTTTGGTCCCTTTCTCAAATACACATATAATGGCATTGGAGACAGTCCAGAGAGGTTTCACTTGGCTGATATGGAAGATATGGAAGGGCTACGTTTTGTGATGATGTTGAGTAGGTTTGAGATGGTACTCAATGGAGTTTTTAGGAAAATGAGAGGTGACCTTATTAAAACATACACAATTGCTTGGTGATTTGACAGGGTAGTTATGGAAAGGTTGTTTAATTAGATTACTTACAGCGTGGAAACAGGCCCTTCGGCCCAACAAGTCCACACTGACCCGCCGAGGCGCAACCCACCCAGATCCATTCCCCTACATTTACCCCTTCACCTAACACTACGGACAATTTGGTATGGCCAATTCACCTAACCTGCACATTTTTGGATTGTGGGAGGAAACCCAGGCAGACACAAGGAGAATGTGCAAACTCCACACAGAGAGTCGCCTGAGGCAGGAATTGAACCTGGTCTCTGGCGCTGCGAGGCAACAATGCTAACCACTGTGCCACCGTGCCGCCCACAACCCCTTGTGGGAGAGTCTAGGAGCACAGGGCATAATGGAGTCACCTATTTAAAATGGAGAAAAGCTCTGAGGGTAGAGAATCTGAGGAATTCTTTACCAGAGAGGGCTGTAGAGGTTGGGTCATTAAGAAGATTCGAAGCTGAGATGGTGAGATTTTTAGCCAGTAAGGGAATCGAAGGAGTTGACGATTATCAGATCAACCATTGAACTGATTGATTGGTGGAGCAGATTCAATGATCTATGTTTGCTCCTACATCTTATGGTCTTATGGATATGATCTTGGCTGACGTTTCTGTATAATATTGATAAGTGCCGCACTGTCTGCAGTATAAGGCAGTGTGATAGAATACTCCCCACTTGCCTGGATGGCTGCAACTCCAACAACACTCAAGAAGCTTGACACCATCCAGGATAAAGCTGCCCGCTTGATTGGAACTGTATCCACCAGCATCCACTCCCTCAACCACCAACCACTGCAGAAATTCACCAAAGATCCTTTGACAGCACCTTCTAAATCCACGACCAGTTCCATTTGAATGAACAAGGGAAGCAGATATATAAGAACATCACAACCTTCAAGTTCCCTTCCAAGTCACTCATCATTCTGACTTGGAAATATGTCATTGTTCCTTCACTATCGCTGGGTCAAAATCCTGGAATTCTCTCCCTAATAGCATTGTAGGTCAACCAAAACAGCAGTTCAAGAAAGCAGCTCACCACCACCTTCACAAGGGCAACTCGGGACAGGCAATAAATCCCAGGATGGAAATAGCAAAGACCAGAGGGCATAGTTTAAGCTTCGGGGTGGAACACCTTCCACCCCGACCTCAGATTCACCTGGACTGACCTGCTGTGCTGTTCCAGCAATAAAGTTTCAACATAGTTTAAGCTGAGCAGGGCAAGGTTTAAAGGAGATATGTGAGGCAAGTTTTTTACAAAGGGGGTGGTTAGTGCCTGTTATGCTCTACCATATTTTATTTGGTGGTAGAGGTGATAATTTAAGATATGATAACAATGTATAGGAGGCATTTAGATCGTTCCATGGAACAGGCAGGGAATAGAGGGATATGCAACATGTGTGGGCAGATGGAATTAGTTTAGGATTGCATCATGGTCTGCACAGTTATGGTGGGTCAAAGGGCCTGTTCCTGTGCTGTACTGTTCATGTGTTTAACTCATTCTATAAATAGCCCCATTCTCAATGATGGGCGAGCCCAAGCATAAAGTTCTTGAGAACATCTTCAGCCAAAAGTACCGAGTGGATGATCCATTTCAGCCTCCTCCTGAGGTTCCCTGTATCACAAAGGCCAGTCTTCAACCAATTCAATTCACTGCATATCATCTCAAGACGCAGCTGAAGACACTGGATACTGAAAAGGTCAAGGGCCCTGACAACATTACAGCAATAGTACTGAAGACCTGGTCCAGAACAAGCTGTGCCCCTGGTCAAGATGTTCCAATGCAACTCTAGCAGCTACCCATGAGGAATATTGCCCAGGTATATCCTGTCCACTAAAAGCACGACACATGTAACTTGACAGTTAGCAACCCCATCAGTCTACTCTCAATGAGGAAAGTGATGATAGTTGTTGTTGTGCTGTTGTTCCAGCAGTGCCTAGACAGCAATAGCTTCCTCATTGATGCTCAGTTTGGGGTTTTCCAGGGTAATTATTCTCCTTCCTAACGCCCAAAGCCTGTACCCCATCTACAAGGCTCTGGTTCAGGAGTGTGATAGACTTGCCTGGATCTATGGAGGTCCAACAACACTCAAGGAGCTTGATGCCATCCAGGACATCTATATGGTGGTTCTTCTGGCTTTATTGCATCTTTCTTGTAGTGCTACCTCCAAGAGTTTGGGTTGAAGACAGCATGGTAATGGAGAAGGCAAGGTCAACAATTGTTTTGCACATAGGACATATATATAAAACTACCTATTACTTGTTAAGACTAAATCATACAATACAAGGTATTCAGAAATATACCAGCTTCAAAATCTTACTATGATATTATTGAAAGACTATGTTATTGATTCTATTGTCTACAGCTGGCACATCTACACTGAACATGTTTCCCCCTTCCTATTTCTCCTAACCCCTCACATACTCTGCTAACTAGGTGCAGTGAGAAGTTGCTGCATGATATTATTGCAAGGTTGTTCCAGGATCCCAGAGCCCTTACACAACACAACATTCCATCCTGACCTTCTGTGACATCTTCTTAATCCATTGACCAAGTATTTCACCACAACATGGCTAACAAGAACCTGGATCACATGCATCACGTTTCCTGCAATTCTGCTCTGACCTCTTTTCATTCCTCCCTGGGCTACTGTAAGTTGGCTTGGTAGTTAGCACTGCTGCCTCACAGTGCCAGAGTACTGGGTTCAATTCTAGTGTTGGGAGACTGTCTGTGTGGAGTTTGCACATTCTCCCTGTGTCTGTGTGAATTTCCTCCTACAGTCCAAAGATATGCAGGTCAGGTAAATTGGCCATGCTAAATTATCCATTGTGTTCAGGAATATGTTAGTTAGGGGTAAAAGTAGGGGAATGGGTCTGGGTGGGTTATCCTTCAAAAGTTTGATGTGGAGTGATTCTAAGGTGCCTTTCATCTTCATCTTTCACCCCACTAGCATCTGTGTTGAACAAGTCATATTCCATCACTCCCAGAGTGATGCAAGCAAAGATATTTACACTTCCCACCTCTTTCTACATTACAAAGGACCTGAGATACTCTGGTCCACTCTGCTGTTACTCCCAACAAACTTGTGGTATTAATTGGTGGAAAGGTGTTGCCATCATTCCTCTTCCCTTGACTGGTTCTAAGGACGACTTCATTTCGGATGGCAGATAAATAACCACCAGTGTGTCTCACCAAGAAGAGGCATGTGTCATAACAATGTTTAGTTCATTGCATGTTAGCAACAAGTTCTGTTCAAAACATAAACACTGTTACTAAGACAACGTGGAGACCTGTGGATATAGGTCTGTACTTGATGTGATTCTAAGATATTTTGCTTTGTCTCCACCTGGATGACATCATCACATTAAGTGGAAATTATTGTTGCCTCCAACATTAACCCTTCCTGAACCATCGCCTTATATAACAAATTCATCTTCCTCCCACCAGCACCAGTGCAAGAGGAGGTAACACATGCACTTTTTCTTCCTCTCTCCTCACTGTCTGAGACTGTAAATGAAGGAGCAATTTACGTGCACGTTCTTCAATCTAGTCCACTATATTCACTGTTCATAATGTGCGTTCCTCTCCAGTAGGGAGAGCAAATGTAGATTGGGTGACCACTTTGTGGAAGACCTTCACAAGTGTGACCTGAAGTTCCAGATGGTCTGCCATTTTAATTCTCCACTTTGCTTTCACACTGACATCTCTGTCCTTGATCTGTTGCACCAGTCCAGTCTCAAGAGCCATATAAGTGGGAATCGGTTTAGCTCAGTTGGTTGGCTTGTTGGTTTTACAGAACAGTGTAATGCCAACAGCATGAGTTCAATTCCCATCACTGGCTTGAGGTTACTATGAAGGACTCTACTTCAAAACTTCTTCCCTTGCTGAGGTCTGGTGGCCCTCAGGTTAAATCACCACCAGTTGCATCTCTCTAGTAAGAGAGCAGCCCCTATGGTCTGGTAAGACGATGTTGACACAACAACAATATAAGCTTGAGGAGCAGTTCTATATGTTTTAATTTGGCGCTTCACAGCCTTTGGGGCTCAGCGGTGAATTTGACAATGTCAAACCCCAATTTGATTCCTTTGCTTGTTTCAATTTTTCCATACTTCCATTTTCAAACAAAATTGCACACACTCTCTGGTAAAGCTTTCTTTGCTTTATTTCTTTGTTTGGTTCCATACTCTATCTCCATCTTTTTTGGCTCTGGGAGACTAAGGCCCAGTTATTCCAATGCTAGATTGACATTATAGCAGCATAGACTGAACCTGCACATCAGGACCATGCATAAGTCAAGACACAGCTACTCTGAGAGAATTGTCCAAGAAACTATAGCTTTGGCAAATAGAATTAAGGAGAATCCAAAGGGTTTTTACAAATACATTAAGGGCAAAAGGGTAACTAGGGAGAGAATAGGGCCCCTCGAAGATCAGCAAGGCAGCCTTTGTGTGGAGCCACAGAAAATGGTGGAGATACTAAATGAGTATTTTGCATCAGTATTCACTGTGGAAGAGGATATGGAAGATATAGACAGTAGGGAAATAGATAGTGGCATCTTGCAAAATGTCCATATTACAGAGGAGGAAGTGCTGGATGTCTTGAAACAGGTAAAGGTGGATAAATCCCCAGGACCTGATCAGGTGTATCCTAGAACTCTGTGGGAAGCTAGGGAAGTGATTGCTGGGCCTCTTGCTGAAATATTTGTATCATCAATAGTCACAGGTGAGGTGCTGGAAGACTGGAGGTTGGCAAACGTGCTGCCACTGTTTAAGAAGGGTGGTAAGGACAAGCCGGGGAACTATAGACCGGTGAGCCTGACCTCGGTGGTGGGCGGGTTGCTGGAGGGAATTCTGAGGGACAGGATGTACAAGTATTTGGAAAGGCAAGGACTGATTAGGGATAGTCAACATGGCTTTGTGCGTGGGAAATCATGTCTCACAAACTTGATTGAGTTTTTTGAGGAAGTAACAAAGAGGATTGATGAGGGCAGAGCGGTAGATGTGATCTATATGGACTTCAGTAAGG
>NC_057742.1:34652871-34653017 GCF_004010195.1 Chiloscyllium plagiosum | reverse complement strand
AGGGTGGTGGTGGAGGGTTGTTCTTCAGACTGGAGGCCTGTGACCAGTGGTGTGCCACAAGGACCAGTGCTGAGTCCTCTACTTTTTGTCATTTACATAAATAATTTGGATGCGAGCATAAGAGGTACAGTTAGTAAGTTTGCAGA
>NC_057742.1:34626425-34652599 GCF_004010195.1 Chiloscyllium plagiosum | reverse complement strand
AGTGGCAGATGGAGTTTAATTCAGATAAATGCGAGGTGCTGCATTTTGGGAAAGCAAATCTTAGCAGGACTTATACACTTAATGGTAAGGTCCTAGGGAGTGTTGCTGAACAAAGAGACCTTGGAGTGCAGGTTCATAGCTCCTTGAAAGTGGAGTCACAGGTAGACAGGATAGTGAAGAAGGCATTTGGTATGCTTTCCTTTATTGGTCAGAGTATTGAGTACAGAAGTTGGGAGGTCATGTTGCAGCTGTACAGGATATTGGTTAGGCCACTGTTGGAATATTGCGCGCAATTCTGGTCTCCTTCCTATCGGAAAGATGTTGTGAAACTTGAAAGGGCTCAGAAAAGATTTACAAGGATGTTGCCAAGGTTGGAGGATTTGAGCTGTAGGGAGAGGCTGAACAGGCTGGGGCTGTTTTCCCTGGAGTGTTGGAGGCTGAGGGGTGACCTTATAGAGGTTTACAAAATTATGAGGGGCATGGAGGGGATAAATAGGCAAAGTCTTTTCCCTGGGGTCAGGGAATCTAGAACTCGAGGGTATAAGGTTAAGGTGAGAGGGGAAAGATATAAAAGAGACCTACGGGGCAACTTTTTAACACAGAGCGTGGTACTTGTATGGAATAAGTGCCAGAGGAAGTGTTGGAGGCTGGTACAATTGCAACATTTAAGAGGCATTGGATGAGTCTATGAATAGGAAGGGTTTGGAGGGATATGGGCCGGGTGCTGACAGGTGGGACTAGATTGGGTTGGGATATCTGGTCGGCATGGATGGATTGGACTGAAGGATCTGTTTTCATGCTGTACATCTCCATGACTCTATGACACTATGATCCTAATGTGCAATTCCCCAGTGTCTGGCAACATCTGAAACTGTCCCTTAAAGTCAAAGAATTCATAAGGTTTTGACTCATTTAAGTTTATAGTCACCCAGGAATGGTTAGTAGATTACAAACCCACTCTAACCTTTGAGTAACTATTAAACTGAACCCCAAACTCACCACTGACACTTCACAAATACACACACCACAGCCCTGATTTTTGCCAGACCTGACAACCCCCACCCCCAGCCTGACCCCCACATCTGCATGGACCGGACCCAATGACAGCTGCTACCCGAATGCCCCCCATAAACACCCTTGACCCCTGACTCTGCCAGACCTGAGACCTACCATGACATGGTTAAAACCATCAGACTCCTTGAATCAATAAGTCCCTCAACCGACCCCATCACTGCCCTTAGCAATCATCCACTTATGTAGCACCCTATTTATACATTACTCTAGCTGCCTTACCCCCTTAGCAACATACACACCACCCCTCTCTTTGTAGTCTCTCTCTTTGTATCCTCCTCACAGCCTGCATCCCCATCTGGCTTTCAGTTAGTTGCAAACTTAGATATCTTACAGTCTGTCTCTTTTGCTTTGCAATTAACTTAGACTGTAAGTAGGGGAAAGTGAGGACTGCAGATGCTATAGATCAGAGTCGAAGGGTGTGGTAATGGAAAAGCACAGCAGGTCAAGCTGCATTCGAGAAGCAGGAGAATCAACTTTTTGGGCAGAAGCCCTTCATCAGGAATGCAGATTGGAAGTTAACAAATGTAGGCCTGATGAAGGGCTTGTGCCGGAAACATCAATTTTCATGTTCCTCGGATGCTGCCTGAAGGCTGTGCTTTGCCAGCACCACGCTGAATTCCACTAGTAACAGCCTGCTAATTGAAAATGCCCATTTACTTCTACTCTCTGATATGTGTCTGTTAACCAATCATCCATTCATGCTGTTACCCCCAACTGCATCAAACCATGTCTTTTGTCTTAAGTTCAGTGTTAAAAATTACCTAATGGTAGATTCCAGACTTTCCTGATTACTGATATCTGCCAAATGGATATCATTTTCTGTTGTCAAACACCTCCTTTCTTGATGAGCGGTTTTACATTTGTTAACTTTCAATCTGTGATGCCTGTTCATGAATCTAGGGAATTTTGGAAAATGACTGATTTCTTCCAACAGTGCATGTTAACTGATGCACAATATGAATGTCGTCTCCTTTAAAATAAGAAATTAGACATTGATGTTGTGGTACTGAAGAATCCAACAGGCATTTATATAACTAGCTATTATGTACAGATATTACATTCACAGGCATATCAGGGACTGGGCTCACACTAAACAAGAGGTTACAAGCAGTACTGTGCTTTTGGTAGTGTGTTTCGCTTTGAATAATCATGAGGAAAATGAAGTGCAATACCCATATATTGTCAGGTCAAATGTTATGATACGGTGATGATATCATGAGTATCTCTCTTAGAGGTGTACCGACCATGTGATATAAAACAATAGTCAGAGCAAGTGTATCCTTTATCTTGGCAGCTCTCTCTTTTGATCCGCAAGATGTAGGGCATCCATTCTTGGTTATTTGAGGCATTTAAATTCCTTTGGTTTTTCCATACTTTTTGCCTGTTGACATTATCTTAATTCTCTCAATCTTTTAGCTCCTAGTTTACTTGCTATTTCTGGTGTATCACTTGCATCTTCTACTGTGAGAACAAACGTGAAATATTTTGTGTCAACCTGCAAATTTCCCAATCCTTCCTATCACTTTAAATCCCTGTTCTCCTCCTCTAAGAGCTCAATATTTATTTTAGCTACGTTTTTCCCTTTTTGTATATTTGTGAAAACTCTTAGAATTTGTTTTCATATTCTTGGCTAGTTTATTCTCATATTCTATCTCTCTGAATTTATGAACTTTATGAATTTTATCAACTCTTCACTGGTTTCTGAAACATTCTCACTCCTTGGACTTACTACTGTTCTTTGCAATATTAAATCCTTTTCTTTTAATCAAAGACAATCCTTAACCTCCTGAGTAAATCACAAATGGATATTTCTCACTGGATTGAACTTTTTTTTTAACATTCTGAATTATTTCTTTAAATGTATATATTGTGTGTTATCTACCATAACTTTCAGCTAATTCATCCAATCAACCTTAGCCAGTTCTCCCCCCATATCTGTGTCATTGGCTCTGTTTAACTTAAAGTCCTCCTTCGTGGTTGATCAAACTGTTTTCAAACTTAATATGAAATTCAATTGTGTTATGATCATTTTTACTCTGACATTATTAATGAATTTCTTTGCACAATAACAGATTCAAAAATAGCGTTATTCCTAGCTAGTTCCACAATATGTAAACCTTGAGCCATGTATTCAAATCTCTGGGTGTGATTTAACCTCTGTCAATTTGCATATGGCCCAGGCAGTAGTCAAACATTTATTATTGTAATTCTGTTTCTTAATTTAGCCCCTGGCTATTCGTATTCCCAAAGAAGAACCTTTTTCTTAGCCCAACTTATGTCAATGCTATGTATTCATACCATGACAATTGACTCCTTCCCCTCCCACTCCTAGTTACTCTGCGGTCATGAGGAGATGATCTTAATCTTGGAACCAGGCAGGCAACACAACTTCTCAGGACCCATACTACCAGCTGTGGAATATTGTATCTATCCTCCTAATTATATACTGTCACCTATTGCATTCCTTTTTCACCCCTCGTCTTTACTGGTTCCTTGCCAAACAAGGCTATTGGCAGTTTGTTTATCCTCCCTGTAGTCCTTCCTCCCATCCATAGGCTACAAAAATCTTGAATCCGTTGGACAATTGGAAGAGGTAAGGCTCCTCCACTAATAGCTTCTGAATCCCTACAATTGTCTTACCTGCAGTAGTGCTCACCTGTCCCTGAATATGAACCTTTTCTGAAATATCTAACCAAATGGGTGTGACTGCCTCTTGAAGTAAGGTATTGTGGTAACTAACTAAACCTGATGCATCACAGTGTCTGAAGCTCAATCTCTAGTTCATCAACTCCATCATAAAGTTCCTTGAGCTGTGAACAGGTCCTTCAGATATGGTTTCTTCAGATCACACTGGTGTCCACCATCTTCCTTGTACTAAGCTGCATTACCTACCCTGAAATCTTCATTGTGGTTTGTTTAGCTAATATTACGACATGGTGAGGAAGAGTCAAGAATCGCCTTTTTTCTCATTCGGTTGCAACAAATTTTCTTTTTAATTAGCATATAACTATCATATTTTGGTCAAATGTAATTAACCAGTCAAAATGAAGCACAGTTGAGAGTGTGGTGCTGGAAAAGCACAGCAGGTCAGACAGCGTCTGAGGAGCAGGAAAATCAATGTTTCGGGCAAAAGCCCTTCATCAGGAATGAGGCTGGAAAGCCCCGGGATTGGAGAGATAAATAGGACAGGGGTGGGGCTGGGGGGAAGGTATCTGGCAGTGCAATAAGTGGGTGAAGGTAATGGTGATAGGTCAGAGGGGAGGGTGAGGGAAAATGAAGAAACTGGTGAAATCCACATTGGTGCCATGGGGTTGGAGGGTCCCGAAGCGGCAGATGAGGCATTCTTCCTCAAGGCATTGGGTGGTAAGGGAGTGGCGATGGAGGAGGCTTAGGACCTGCATGTCCTCAGTAGAGTGGGAGGGGAGTTGAAGTGTTCGGCCACGGGGTAGTAGGGTTGGTTAGTGCGGTGTCCCGGAGATGATCCCTGAAGCACTCTGCGAGTAGGCGTCCTTTCTCCCCAGTGTGGAGGAAACTGCGTTGGGAGCAACAGATACAGAAATGGCATGTGTGGAAGTGCAGGTGAAACTTTGATGGATGGGGAAGGCTCCTTTGGGGCCTTGGATGGAGGTGAGGGGGGAGGTGTGGGCGCAGGTTTTGCAATTCCTGTGGTGGCTGAGGAAGGTGCCGGGACAGGAGGGTGGGTTGTTGGGGTCTGTTTGTAGGTGGCGGAGGATGATGCGATATATATGGAGATTGGTGGGGTGGAAGGAGAGGACTGGGGGGGGTTCTCCCTTTGTTGCGGTTGGAGGAGTGGGGTTTGAGGATGGAGGTGCGGGAAGTGGATGAGATGCACTGGAGGACATCATCAACGATGTGGGAGGGGAAATTGCGGTCTTTAAAGAATAAGGTTTGTTCTGTGGTGGAACTGGTCCTCCTGGGAGCATATGTGGTGGAGGCAGAAGAATTGGGAATAAGGGATAGCGTTTTTACAGGTGGCAGGGTGGGACACCCCCGAACACGCTCCTCCTCGGATGCTGCCTGAACTGCTGTGCTTTTCCAGCACCATACTCTTGACTTTCTATTCCTCTAGTTAAATGGATAACCTCAGACTTATCCATATTAAACTTCATCTGCCAGATTTTGGCCTATTCACCCAACCTATCTATATCCATTTATAAATTTCTTATTTCTTCATTGCAAGCTACTTTCTAATCTAATGAAATGTCACTTGCAAATTTGACTACAGTGCTTTCTATCTTGACTGAAGTACTATACTTGCATCCAAGTCATTATTATAGATTACAAATAGTTGGGGCCTGAGGACTAAACCCTGTCGTACCCCATCTTGCCAACCAAAGAAAGACTCATTTATCCTGATTCTCTGTTTTCTGTTGCTTCGCCAATTCTCTATCCAAGTTAATTACTTACCCATAACATCATGTGATTATACTTTATGCAATAGCTTTTTGTGTGACGCCACATCAAATGCCTTCAGGAAGTCCAGATATACAACATCTGCGGGATCCCCATTTCCACCTTGCTTGAGACATCTACAAAGAATTATTGCAATTTAGTCAGAATCGATTTACCCCTCATAAAACCATGCTGACTCTGATGGATTGTATTTTGACTTTCTAAATCTCCTGTTATTACTTCCTTGATAATGGATTCTAATAATTTCCCAAGTGTTTCCAACATGTTAAATTAACAGGTCTTTAGTTACCTACTTTCTGCCTCCCACCTTTTTTGAAAACAAAGTTATATTATGATTTTTTCAATCCACTGCAACCTTTCTGGCATCCAGGGTAATTTGGAATATTATAACCAATGGATCCACTATCTCTGCTGCCACTTCCTTTAAGACCCTAGGATAGAGGTCATCAGGCCTTGTGGATTTGTCTTGCCTTTAATCCCAATTGTTTGCTCAGTACTTTTCCCCTAGAGATGATGAATTTTCTAAGTTCCTCCCTTTCTACAACCTCTACAATACCGGTTTCTATTGGCATGATAACAAGGTCCTCCACCATGAAAACTGAAGCAAAATATTAATACAGTGACTGCCATTTCTGTGTTCCCCACTATTATTTCCCCAGTCTCAGCCTCCAAGGGACTAACATTCAATTTAACTACTCTCTTCACTTTTATATACTTACAGACGCTTTTTCTATTCATTTTTCATATTTTGCACTATTTCTTTCATACTTTATCTTTGCTATTTTTATGACTTTTTTTAAGTAAACCTTTGTTAATCTGTAAAAGTTTACCAATTTTCCAGCCTACCCATGCTTTTACATTATGGTATGCCTTAGCTTTTATATTGTCTTTAACTTCCTTGCTTAGTCAGGAATGTATTTTCATTCGCTTACTATTTTTCTTCCTTTCTGAAATATGTTTCAGTTGGAAACAATTGAGTAACTCCTCAAAGATCTGCCACTGCTCATCAACTGTCTTAACTCTTAGTCTTCTTATCCATCCATTAATACCAGATCTGTCCTTATGCCTCTGTTACCTTTGTTTAACTCCAGAATGTTAGTGGGATACTCCAATTTCTCATCTTTTAACTGAAGTTGAAATTGTAGCATGCTATGATCACTCTTCTCTACAGGAACCTTTACCCATGAATTAATTCCATTAATTAATCCCACCTCATTACAGATTACCAAATCCAGATTAGCCTGCAACCTGTTTGATTCCATAACATTTTACTCCAAGAAACCATGACAAATGCATTCTATGAACTCACACATGAGGCTACCCTTGCCAATTTGATTAATCCAGACTATACCGATCTTATGAGTTCCTTGGACTATAAGACTAAGAAGACCTACGCCTCACAGTTTAGCCATTGTCCTGTTTCTTTAGGTGGGTTTTCATTGAACAATACATTTTCATATTTACTTTTTCAAAAGTGCTGGCCTCTGTAATTGAGAGTGAGAGACAGAGAGAGAGAGGCTTTCAGTATTTTTGCTGTTATCAGTCCATAATGCTTTCTCTTGCCTCTTGTTCAAAGGTGACTGTTGATATACCATTCCTCTGTGGATTCTGGTTTCTATGTCCTTCTTTCTTTTGAGCTTGTCAAGTAGATAAATTTTCATCTCTCAGTTATGATTGAAGTGTGAATTAGTCTAGCGATGGAAGTTTCTTGGCACCTCACTGAGTTTCAGTGCCTCTCAATTAAAGCTGTCATTCCCAGGCAGCCAATTTGGCTATTCCCTGTCAATTGCTTGTGCTTATCAAGTGATCACAGCATGTCATTTTTCAAACTATTTTTAGTCTATGGGAATGTTAAAATATCAAAGACAAATAATGAAAGTTGAATATTGATTATTCATTTTCTCTGCGGTCATAACGCTTGATTCCACCTAACATGGTAACAGGAGATGCTGCCTAAAGTTGAAAATTCAAAAGTAAGATTTTTTTTCAGATAGAATTTGTAATATTTTTGAGAAAAATGGCTGAAATCAAGTCAGAGTGCCATTTCCCACCAATGTTCTCTGAATCTGAATCTTACGACCAAAGGAAAATGGATTAGATGCAAGGATGTTTCTGTCCTTAAGTTGATCTTGTTTATGAATAGAATATAATAATGACCTTGGCATTGCTGCTTCTTCACAAAAGAAGAATTGGGTGTAGAATATTTTCAGACTAAACACTTATCAAGTGGGTACCGAGCAAGATTTGATTAATCTATCATGTTTTATGAATGTGATTTACAAGAAAGAAGAGGAATTAAACTCATATGAATTATGATCAGATTTTAATACATTTGAATAGAGGGATGTTTAATTCATACAGGAAAATATCATGAAGTTTAACAGAACATAGATAAGATTGCAGAGAATCTACTTGGAAATTCACAATAGATCCTAAAACGTAGGAGCAGAAGTAGGCCATTTGGTCCATTGGATCTGTACCACCATTCAATGGGACCTTAGCTGATCTGATCATCCTTGACTCCATTTTCCTACCTCATCTCTCTGCAGACTCTTTGTGTCATACTCACCACTTGCCTTCTTGCCTATTCCACATCATATTTTCATATCATCTGCAAACTTATCAATAGTACATTCACTTCCCTCATTCAAGATATTCATAGCTATTATAAGTAATTGTAATCCCAGTACTAATCCTTGTGGCACTCCACTGCTTACAAGTTGTCACCCTTAAAATTATCCCATCTTATCCTAACTCTCTGTCTTGTTATTATCTAATCCTCTATCCATGCTACTGCCCCAACACCACGGGCTTTTTTTCATACAGCCTTTCATGTGGAAACTTAACAAAAGCCTTTCTGAAATTCAAATCATTCCCAAACATTTGTTATACTGACTTTTCAGCCTCCAACCAACTGCATTTTCTTGCCAGCCCCATCGTGCCTTTGAAATCCCAAAGACAACAAACCTCTGCCCATCACAATCGTTACATTTTTTGAAAATATGAAGGAGTTCTTTCAGTGAAGTGGAATGGCCTTATTTTTACATACTTGGCTGAGGCACTCATTGAAGGATTGATTCAGCAGAGGTTCAATGTTGATAGCTGCAGAGATTTTGTTTGATTGACATCTTTAAATGGTTGTAACAAATTGTTCAATCTATTATCACTTTTCGTAATGTATCAATGTTTACTTCACCTGGTTGAGATATTATGAGTTTGAAGCCTGTGTCATTCACACATTAGTGATCTGTTTCATTGATATTTTTCTGGGGTTGGAGGAAGAACAGTTTAGTTTGCAAAAGAAGAGTGGTGTTACTCTTGAACAGTTCTCCTTGTGCATTGTTACAATAGAGTTCATTAGCTCTGTGCAAATTACACCATAGTTGATGAAAGGGCATGAATTGGCATGGAAGAAATGAGGATCAGTGGGGGAATGGAGGTCATTGAGTTGGCGCAAGAGCTTTAAGGGGCCGTGAAGAGTGGTACAAGGAGTGAGAGCTAGGTGACATTTTAATCAATTTAAATCTCTCATCTGTTTCTGGGGTTGGTGGGCCCAGTTCTAACTTGCACTCACCAACCCCATACCTCCAAAATCTCCCCCTTCCCAATCAGAATTAAATGTGTGCCATTTTGGTGCTTTTCTACCAGCATGTTGAGAAGTTCCCAAACACAAGCTTCTTGCCTCAGCCATGTAATTCAAAGCTATTAACTCTAACTCTGTCTCCACAGGTGCAGAGAGACCTGCTGAACATTTCCAACATTTCCAGTTTTTATTTTAGATTTCCAGCATTTGCAGTATTTTGTTTCATTGTGGAAAGCCAATTGTGAGGCGTAGAATAAAATTGTTTCTCCACTGGCCCATTAAGCGTTACCAAGACTGGTTAAAAACATTAATTAGATACAGACTAAAGTACTGTCGATACAATCTCACCAAACACTCCCAGATCTGAAGCAATTTCATAAAGTTCTCCTTACATTTCCCAAAGGTTGCACTGTGTAGCCACATTGTATGTGACTGTGTGAAAATTTATTTAGTTGGACTTTCTATAGCAAAATCGCAATCGAATTCTTTCAAAAGCAAGTTGACAATTTTGCCAGAAGTAGCAAACAAACGTAATGTTCATGACGGCGTGCACAATGTCGTTACTCATAGCAACTGGAGGAATTCGTACCCCAAGCGCCTTAATCCTACCTCGAGAAGGAACCCCTACTGCACAAGTGACATGACCATTTCCCACAGTAGCATAGTGCCTGAGGCATGTGAAAACTTTTAAACAGAGAACAATAAGAAGCAGATTGAAAACAGTAAAAGAGCAACATTAAAAATAAGACCAACAAAGAATAAGAGAAAGAAGATTAGGCTGACAGGGTGAGCACTGGGAAAGCACTTAATTAACTTTATTTTAAAATGTTACATTATGAGACATTTAGTCATCTGCCTTGTAACAATTTTTGAAATGTGAGCAATCTTTACTTGATACAGAATTGAATTGAATTTAAAAAAGGCAAGATCTATGGAAAATAACAATTTCCCTGAACCTAGCCAAGAGTCCATAAGTTAAGACTGGTTCAACACAATGCAAACACATGTTGGCAAGATTACCTACCTGAACAGACTTGGGACAGCCTCATGTCCAACTCTAGACAAGGGAATCTCAGCAGACATGACATCTTTGAATCTGTTATGCGTTATACAGAAAAAGACTTTACAAAGCCATATTTATCAACTTCAGACCAAACGAAAGCACTGCCTGTCCATTAAATACTAATGAATTGTAATTGCTGTTGTAATGTAAGCAATGTTTGAACAACATAGTCTCTCAAACTGTTTAAGGAGTGATGATTCAGTGATAAATGTGGACCAAGATACCAGAAGGCACTTCTTTTTTTCAAGTAACACCATGAAGTCTTTTACATTCACTTGCAAGGTGGGATATGGCTTGGTTTTAATGTCTTATTTGAACTGTAACATTTCCTAAATATAGTACTGAATAATCGGCTGAAATTATGTAATCAAGTCCCTCGGGTTGTGACTGTAGATTTATACACATTTTATCAGTTAATTAACAGTAAGCAATAGTGCCAAAACAATTGTAATGCTTTTTCTAAACAAATATCAAATGTGATACAATAAATTCTTGAAGAATATATCTATCATCTTCAGTGTCTGAAACCTTCTCTTTTTCTTGAAGCAATTTGGTTGTGCTAAGAATCATTCTGATTGCATACATTAATCATTATCTTAGGAAGTGATACCAGCAAAGCTGATGCTGAAATGACAATTAAAGGGGAATACAATAATTACCACTTAAAAGGAGAGTCCAGGACTTTGTCACGATTCACTGGGGTATATCACTGGAAATCAAGATCCACTATCCCCACAGCTCCAACAAATTTGAAGATGCAATTAAGTTACTGTGTGTCCCAATTTGTTTCTGATTTACTGTTAACCAGGATAAGAGCAAATGAAAGCAGGTTTCTTCACAAACATTAAAAAATATTTAAGGGCAATCGATAAATGCCCATGAGATAATGAAGGCTTAGATATGGTAAACACAAGGGGGAAAACCGCCCATTAATTTACTAGGCAAGGGCTAGGGCACATAGATTGAAAACTTTGGATAATAGAAGCAGTGGGAATGTGAGGAAGAACATTTTTATGCAGTGAGCGGTCATGACCCAGACCATGTTGCAATCTTCTTCCTGACCTCTCTGCCTCCACCCCACTCCGGCCTATCACCCTCACCTTGACCTCCCTCCACCTATCGCAATTCCAATGCCCCTCCCCCAAGTCCCTCCTCCCTACCTTTTATCTTAGCCTGCTGGACACACTTTCCTCATTCCTGAAGAAGGGCTTATGCCCGAAACGTCGATTCTCCTGTTCCTTGGATGCTGCCTGACCTACTGCGCTTTTCCAGCAACACATTTTCAGCCCAGACCATGTTGTCCATGGGTTGTGGATATAGAAACAGTCAATGCTTTCAAGAGAAAATTAAATGCCCCTTGAAGAAAACAAACTTCTAGGGCTATAGGGTTAGATCAAGGGAATGAGACTGAGTGAATCACTCTGTCAACAACAGACATAAACTTGATGGGCTGAACAGCCTCCTTTTGAGCTGTAAAGTTCCTATACTGAGTCTTTGAAAGTCAGCCAGTGAATGAATTCCTGAAGAAGGGCTTATGCCCGAAATGTTGATTCTCCTGTTCCTTGGATGCTGCCTGACCTGCTGCGCTTTTCCAGCAACACATTTTCAGATCTGATCTCCAGCATCTGCAGTCCTCACTTTCTCCTCCAGTGAATGTACAATTCTTATAAAGTGGCATGTCACTAAATCCTGATGGTGATTGATGAAGAATCCTTCATAAATGAATGAACCTTCCCAAAACCTGATGAGTGACTGTTAATGGAACCTAGAAAGAGAGCAAATGTAATGCTGGAATAAAATATTATTGGATTTTACTTAATTTTTTAAATAAGTATTTCTTTGTTCATTTAATTTGCAGCCACTTTCCAAACAGTGACGGGACCATTTGTTTAATGTTCTTTATTTAGAAAATGACTTTATGTATTGAGCAGCTGAAGCCATTTATTTAGTTCTAAAAGACCGATGACAGCATTTCAGTGACTTAAAACAAGAGCTTCAAAGATGGCTGAAAACCAGGTTCAAGCTCTTCTATGCCATTGGACCCTCTCAAAAAAAACAGACATGATGCCAAAAAAATGCATTCACAAAACAGGCAAGCAGGGAATTTGTCAAGCGCATACACATCAGTGGTGGTTAATAAGGGTGGGAGTGATGTGATGGGAAGAACATTGAAGGTTCTCCCACCTTTATGCCCATTTCCAGATTACAAGGTGCATGTTGTCACAGCAACTCAGACTTACTGAGTAAACTGTAAAGTTTTTTTAAATTATTACATTTTTTCATCAGCCTGCGTTGTGAAGTTAATGGCAGTTCTTGTACTGCTGAGACCAAGGCCCCTGTATTTGCATGAGTTGAGTCAGAGACAGAGAGAGCAGGAGTGAAGTTGATCAGTTCACTAATACAAAGTCTTCCCTCAGGATGTACAATGGGTGAGGTAGAGTCAATGAAGGAATTGTCTATGCAAGAGGTGCACTTGATATCACCACAGTGCTTTCACATTCCATTTTTGGTATTTTACGAGATCACTAGGAAGGTTTTTTTGGCCAAATTTTTTCCATTGCCTTTACAGAGATCCTAGGCTTACCAACAACCCTCCAGTACCACTGTAGAATGGCTATTCTTGATTTCTGTGCCTCAAGAATGGGTGATGCAGGTAATTTGATTCTCAGTTCTGTGCTCATCCAACTGGTATGGTATTTGGATATCAACCAGAAGAAGCCACCTTAGGTGAATTTTCTCCTCCCTGACCATGGTATGTAAGCTGAGGCAGTTTTACATCCTCTTGCAAGGTAAAAATCAAATAACTCAAGAAAGATCAGGGACTGAACTGGAACTTTATGCCATATCTGGATTATTGTTATTGTTATAACACAGGGTAAACCCTCCTGCTTAATTTAAACCAGTAACACAAAAAAGATTTATCTCATGCAGTAATCTGTGAAAATTCGAGAGGCCAAGAACTATTTAAAGTAAAAATTAACAATTTTATTTCTTAAAGTATAACAGAGAATAATTAACTAACAACTATTTACAACTTCTTCCTATAACCTATCTCTTACTTTCCCTTCTATAATATTAGTCTGATAAAAACCTCCAAATAAGATTTACCACAAATTCAAACTTCAAAACCAGCCATGAGTCAAATCTTCTTTTTATATCTTCCTCGGTAGAGCTGTTCTCCAGGTCTGTGTTGATGTTTTTCTCTGTGCAAACTCCTTCTCTGGGCAGGTACCTCTCAGAGAGTTTTGATTAGCAGCCTACCTCTGTTAGTCTTTTGGCAGTCCTCTCCCAACTGTTCAATCTTTCCTGGTCTTATATCCCCAAAGCACCAGATTGTGTCATTGTCTTTTAAGGTTGTCAATACTCTTAATTCAAACTTGATTGGAGTTTGGTATTTTTTTGGGTATAATTTAAACTGATTGGCTGAATTCAAATTTGTTTTTGTCTCCAGGCAACCAGCTACCCGAGCTGCTGGACCACATGTTACATAGTATCTTATTCAGAACATTTGGTGCGGTTAGGTAGTTCTGCTAGCTTTTAACTCTCTTAAAGGTACAGTACACTCACATCTTCATAACATTATAGTGGTGGCGACTTTATGGACTTCACTATCATTTTGTATCCTCCTTTTTTTAATGCTCTGATCTTTATCCATCTTATTTAACACTTGGAAGTAAATAAAAAAGCTAGGAGTACTTCCAGAATTAATTTTGATATTGATAATCAACCTGTTACAATAAACTCAAGAGTGGGTGAGACTTGAACCAAGACTTTCTGGTTCAAAGGTAGGAGCACAATCAATGCTGGGTTAAGTTTTAAAAATATTTTTAAAACAACTTGTTCAGAAGTGTCATTATGTATTTCTGGAGCAGGTGCGTCTTGAACCCAGGTCTTCCAGGTGGTAGGGGCACTAAAAGAACCATCCTGGTTTAGTTTTGTTTGTGAACCACCACCAAATTTTACATTTGACAAAATTAAATAATTAACAATTAACAAGCCCTACCACCACCACCCCCCTCCCCACCCCCCTCCCCCCCAGGGCAGTGCAATAACAAGAAGAAGGAAGATAAAAAGGAAGGGCCTCAGTCAAAATGGAATTGGGAAGTGAAACATTGCATTCCAACCCCTGTGGATCCACCTCTCTCTCTAAATCCCTCAAGGGTGCTCAGGATAACGCATGCCCTGGGATTCCTTTTAATAAAATACCATCAATTTAACCAATCAATTAATTAAACAACAATCAATGAGGACTGCCCAACAGGAGCAGTGAAATAACATCAGAGGGGTAGCTGATGGCTTAGTGGTATTGTCACTGGACTAGTATTCCAAAGACTCAGGTAATGTCATGGGAGCTTGGGTTTGAATTCCAGCCATTGAGGGATTTAAATTCAATAAAATCTAACATTGAAGGTCATGAAATTATTGTCGCTTACTGTAAAAATCCCTTGGGTTCACCAATCCTTTCAAGCAATAGCAGGAATGAAGGAAATGGACGGAGCTGTACTGGTTGGAATGAGATTAGGCTGGTGGATCTTGTTGACTATGAGATCCCTAATTGGGGTTGTTAACCTGGGCCAATCAGGGAATCCTGGCTAACAGATAAAAACAGGAGTCTCGGAAATTGAATAAAGATTCGTGCACTTTGTGTCTTTCACTGTGTCTCACACCTGCACACACACACACCATGGGTGCTGGGGAAAAAAAATAAGCACTACCTCAGTTAGGCAGTAGTGTGGGGGAAAAAAAACAAAAAACATCAGGAGTGTAAGAAAAAAAAACAGGAGTCTCAAAGTTTCCTCACTCTGAGCTGGCTTATCCGAGTCCATGTACTGTGCTTATATAAATAAAGGGTTACTTAGTGATGGGATACCAGACTCTGTGCAGTTATTTCAGGAACTAAATTGAAGTGGAGTTGGAGAGGGAGTAATATTCCCCAGCTCCAGGGTGCCCTCTTCTGTTTAAAAGCTTTAACTGTGTTGGTGCCCTGAGTTAATGTTGGTGTTTTGAACTTCTTTTTTCCAACAGCAATTCACCGTGGTATCTTTTAATCTATTAATCACCATCAATAAATCAATTGCTTATGTTAAAGTCAACGCAGACCAACCCTGGTTTAATATTTTCTTTCCCTTCATTTCCAGAAATGCTCTTAAACACAATTGGATGATTTTCTTTGTTCCCCCATCAACAAATCATGATGGTAATTTTTTTCAAATATTAACCATCTGTATAAATCACCCACATTCCAATTCAAGCCTGTTAATGCTAATGCAGGCCATCAAAGGTGTGGGAAAGGTAGAGAGAATGGGAAGGGGCTAAAGCGAGATGGAGTTGGAAGAACAGATAATTCACCCTGCTCTCTGCAGTGCCATCTATCTCTAACAGCATCAAGGTATTGGTGGACACTGCAGACTCCATCTCCAAGGATACCCAGACATGAATATAGCCACAAAAATGGGGCAGAAAATCATCTGATAT
The DNA here is from genome assembly GCF_004010195.1 of Chiloscyllium plagiosum. NCBI lineage: Eukaryota > Metazoa > Chordata > Chondrichthyes > Orectolobiformes > Hemiscylliidae > Chiloscyllium > Chiloscyllium plagiosum. Next base: position 34,636,970 of record NC_057742.1, on the reverse strand, counting down.
GACCCTCCATGCCCAGTCAATGTTAACTTACAATATTGATGTAAAACAGATGATAAACTTAGCCACTGAATAAATAGTATGCCTACAGTGAGGCACAGTGATAGTGTCTCTAATTTGGAGTCAGTAATTCTGTGTTCAAGACCTACCTATCCTGGAGATGTGTATGACATGCCTGAACAGATCGATTAAAAAATATCTACAGTGTGGCTACTCTGAGCTTGGAGTACTAGGTTTAAGTCCCACCTGCTCCAATGGTGTATCCTACCATCTCTGAACAAACTGATTAGCGAATATTTACAGCATGACTCAATTTATCCATCATAAATGTCAATAATATGGAAAACTATTCAGGATGATATTATAGAGTCTGTTTTGTACCAGTAACACTAAAATTTACTCCTTGTTGTTCAATCACCATCTTCTTGTAGCTGTCAGCTTGTAGTTACCAAAAACTTACAATTTGGCTCTCCCTTCTCAATTTTCGTTTCCTCATTAGAGGTTTCCTGTTGGCACCAGAAATAAACTGAAAACAGAATATGACTTGGCTCTTTATCAGGACCCTTGTGATATCCCTTGCCCTCTCTGTGTTTTTTCATCAAATACTTACTCTTTGTAGCATACTTTGTACATCCTAAGTCACAGTCGAATCAGGCATATGGGGTTCTCAGTAGTTGGGGAGAGGAAGGTGATGGTGTAGTGGTAATGTCATAATGACAAGCAATCTAGAGACCTAGGTTAATGCTTCAGACATGAGTTCCAATACCATGAAGGCATATGGTGAAATTTGAATTCAATAAAAGTCTATAATGAAAAGCCAGCCTCATGGCAACATATGGTTTAAAAAAAAAATCTGGTTCACTAATGACCTTTAGGGAAGTAAGAAACTTTAAGACCTTTACCTGGTCTGGTTCAGACAATCTGCAATGTAGTCAACTCTTAACCACCTTCTGAAATGGCCCAGCAAGCCACTCATTTCAAGGGAAATTAGAGATGGGCAAAAAATGCTTGCACAGCCCACACTCTATAAACAAATAAAAATCATATTTGTCTTTTGCATTCAGTTTATATTTGAGTAATTAAAATAAAAAAAATCTGGCATTTTCATGTAGGGGAGTAGGAAAATACCAGTGCCCAGCTATCATTTCCTTAATCATGTCTTGCATGTTGAATGTCGATATTCAGGAGTCTGCCTACAGTAGGAACATCAGTTGGGGGCACCGAGCTTTCAGACAAACCATCTGCAACATTTGATGAGGCACAAGAGGAGGACAAGTTTATATCCTAGCCTATTGATCAAAAACAATATTAAACCATACCCTGCTAATTAAACACAATATTAAATTGTCCCCTACCCATCAAATGCAATTGTTAACCATTGTCTGTTAATTATAAGCAATTTTAATACATCCTGCCAATCAAATCCTGCCAATCAGCACTAATTACATTTCTCATTGTGACAGCTCTTGATATTAATCCACTACCTTCCCCATAAGGCTTTGGAAAGATTTTTTTTATATCACAGTAGGACTGTCAAGAATCAAGGAGATGCTTATTACAAAAAAAGGTGCCAAACTATATAACCAGCTTAATAACTGCAGAAAATGCATTCTCAACTTTGCTAAACTGGAGTGTTCCACTACTGCTTTTGCTATGGACTCTATGCTTGTATTCTGTTGGATACCAGCTGTTGCTTTTTAAGTCTTGTTCAATGGCTTCTTGTGTAGAATTCAGGGTTTTATTTGCACAAGTTCATAAACAATCCATCATGTTATTCTCTCTCCTCTTGCATTGTGACGCAAGTTGGAGTCAAAGGTCAATCTCTATTTTCAGTGTACTCTTAATGAACACTGATTCCTTATGAAGCAGAGTCGATGCTAGTGATGTTAGTGCCATCATTTTGAAATTCAAACATTCTGGGCATTGACTTTCTGATACTTGCTTGCTTGCTTCTTTTCCAAACAAGTGAGTTAAGTATCATTCTGCACTAGGTACAAACCTCCTCTTTTCAAAACAGGAAAGCTTTAATTAAATAAAAATGGGAAGAACTGACACATTTAAACAATAATAAAACCACGCCAGACAAGATAAAGCAAACCTGTACAGTAAAAGACACACTGCAATAAAAATATCACAAATTCACATTTCTATGAAAGTAGGGATTCTATGAAAGCAACTCACATTTCTATATTCCCCTCTTAATAATAGATTGACCCAAATTGTAGAAGTGGCAATAATTAGATATTTAAACATTAGGAGAAGCATTGCGTAGTGTCTATCAGAAGGGGCAAAATCTGATGAAAAACACAGCTGCTGCTGTTTTGGGAATTATTGGCAAAATATTCAGCATAACTATATCAAAGAAAATAGTCTACATAGACTGTTCACCAACTGAGAATCAAACAGCTATTCATTGTGGTTCCTCAATGTGAGGAACCAGCAAAAGTACAACTCAGTAAAAAAGTTTGTTTTTTGTTTGATCAAAGTGCCTATTTTTAATATTTCTAACAGTTTTAATAGATCATATTTTTCATTTGGATATCATTGAATTCTATTTTTATTTCTTGAGAGCATTTACTCATATGATGAACACACTAAGTTCAATTTAATATCAAAACAGATCTCAGCAAGTGGAAACTGGGACCATATCATGTGAATTTATGAGGTAGCTCTCACTTAAAATTGTGCTTCCATTCCTGGACATTCCGAGGAATTTCATTCTTATTTTAAGTGAAACTACTTTAAGTGAATTGTGGGTTCCCATAGGAATCAATTTTAAATCTGGACTTAGGTTCCTTTAAACACTTTCTTGCCTCTGTACCACACACAGTGTGCATTTCTAGCTGAATTAACATGCAAAATAAAAAACACAATACAGTATACTGCCTGTCCAATATTTTCAAAAAAGTACACTTTGTAGTTTATGCACTATATTTTTAGATTGAGCAGTCTCTCTCAAGTAGCAGGAGTTTGTCAGTGTAGTGAACTGCTTAGTCCCATTGCTGCCAGCACCAGCCAACATCTGTCTTTTGATGAAGCCCTGCAGCATGAGTTTGGAACTGCAATCAGCAGAAGGTAGCAGCTCCAATGATGAAGAAAGCAGCCCAGGTAAAACCAGAGGGAGGCAAGGTCAGGGGAGAGGAAATGTCATGTGCAAAGGCCAGGGAGGAACAACATAGGGAGACAAGGCTCATGGAATGGGATAGAGTGGAAAGCAGGAGCTAACGCTGGGAGGTAAAGTTGGTTTAGTAGTGTGGGGTCGCCCATGATGCTAAACCAGAATGCCAATGTAAATTAAGGAGCAACAGGCTTTAAAGATAAAATAACATTCAACCGAAATAAGTAGGGCAATGCAAAACAAAGACTACATATACTCTCATGCCTAAAGAGTAAGCATGCTCAAATTGGGAATGTGGACTAATGAAGAATCAGCAGTAAGATAATAATTGCAGTAAATTTCCCAAGATCTCAGGTAACTTATCGATGGCCTCATGGGGAGCAGACAGGTGATTTTTTTCTGCTGGTCCTGGTGGTGGCTTTGGTATGGATACTTCATACATAAATGTGTGTCGGTAGGAACATGCAGAATTGGTGTTTATGGAGGATAGTTCAAGATGTGTCAAATGGCAATTTTCATCTGAATCAACTTCACTATAGAGTACTCCTGTCACAATGAGTTCGCTGATTTGTGCAGATACTACTTTAGATTCATGTCACAGATTTTCTGGCTTCTGCATTTTCTGAGCAAAACTATTGCTTGTCTGAAAAGGTGGAGGTGATTTTGAAAAACGCAGTGACTCCTTTATACTGCCACCATCGAGAACGTAGCAACTAACCAATTGTGCAAGTTGGGGTTAGTTAAGAGTATTCACTAAATGTCTAAGTGGACTTTCAACGAGATACCCATCACATCATAAAACCGTAACAACCCCTCACTGGCAGAGTGGGATGACATCGGAATCAGGGCTCCAGTCTATTTTAGACATGACCGCTCTGAAGATTGGATGCAAACACAGCAGTACCTGATTAGTACTTGTTTAAAATTGTGCACATCACAAATTCAACATGCCTTTCACAACTTTTGTTCATTATCAGATATGATTAAATGGAGAAAGAAGAACAGAAACAGGTTAGCTGACTTAAAAATTCTAAATGTCTTTAAGTTAGAGGATTGTAATTTTCCTAATATAGACTGCAACATAAAAGGCTTAGAAGGGGTGGCATTTGTTAGGTGTATTCAGAAACATTCCCTCAAGCAGTATATAGAGGCTCCTATTCAGGAATGGGCAAAACTTGACCTACTCTTGGGAAATAGGACAAGACAGGTGACTGAGGTGACAGTGCGGGAGCACTTTGGGGCCAGTGTCCATAGTTATATTAATTTTAAAATAGTTATGGATTGGGGCAAAACTGGTCAACACGGTTAAGTTCTAAATTGGGGTAAGGCGAACTTTGATGGAATTAGACAGGAGCTTGCAGGTGTTGATTGAAGTAGTCTGTTTGCAGGCAAAGGGACCTCCAGCAAGTGGGAGGCCTTCAAAAGTGAGATAGCTGGAGTTCAAGGTCTATATATTCCTGTGAGGGTGAAGTGCAAGGTTGGCAGGAATAGGGAACCCTGGATGACAAAAGATATTGAGGCTTTGACTAGAAAAAAGGAGGAAGCATGGCTCAGGTGCAGGCACTGGGGATCAAGAGATTCCCTGGAGGTATATAGAGGATACAGGACTTTAGTGAAGAGGAAATCAGGAGGGCGAAAAGGGGGCACAAGATAACCTTGGCTGAGAAGAATAGGGTGAATCCAAAGAGGTTCTTTAAGTATATTAAATGAAAAAGAATAACTAGGGAGAGAATAGGATCCCTCAAGGACCAAAGTGGACATGCATGTGTGGAACTAGAGAAGATGGGCGAGGTCCTCAATGATTATTTTTCCTCTATGTTTACCGTGGAGAAGGACAGCAAAACGTGGGAGCTTGGGGAAGTTAGTGGTGGTATCTTGGGTATAGTACAGTAGAGGATAATCTCCTGAAAGTGGACAAATCTCCTGGTCCTGACCAGACATATCCAAGAACCCTGCAAGAGGCTAGAGAAGAAATTGCAGAGGCCCTGGCTGATATTTTTGCATCATTGTTAGCCATGGATATGGTCCTGGAAGACTGGAGGGTAGTGAATGTTGTGCCCTTATTCAAGAAGGGCTGCAAAGAAAAACTGAGAACTATAATTCTGCGAGCTTAAAATCTGTGGTATGTATGTTAGTTGAGAAGATTCTGAGAGATAAGATATATGTGAATTTGGAAAGACAGGGTTTGATTAGGAGTAGCCAGCATGGCTTTGTGAGTGGGAGATCATGCCTCACAAATTTGTTAGAGTTCTTTGATGAAGTGACAGGAATGTTGATGAGGGTAGGGTAGTAGATATAGTCTATATGGATTTCAGGTAGACCTTTGATAAGGTTCCACATGGTAGGCTGCTTTGGAAGGTTAGGTTGCATGGAATCCAGGGGGCGCTGACAAATTGGTTACACAGTTAGCTTGATGATTGGAAGCAGAGGGAAAGAATGCTTGTCAAACTGAAGGCCTGTGACTAGTGGTGTACTTCAGGGGTCAGTGCTGGGCTTATTGTTGTTTGTTATCTATATCAATGATTTGGATGAGTATGTACAAGGCATGATTAGTAAGTTTGCAGATGAAACTAAAATAGGAAGTATAATGGACAGTGAGGGAGGTTATCATAAATTGTAGTAGGACGTTGATCAACAGGGAAGTAGGCTGAGAAATGACAAATAGAATTTAATTAAGTTAAGTAGGGGTGGTATGGTGGCTCAATGGTTAGCACTGCTACCGTACAGCACCAGGGTCCCAGGTTCGATTCCAGCATCAGGTGACTGTGTGGAGTTTGCACATTGTCTTTGTGGGTTTCCTCCCCCAGACCAAAGGTCAGATGAATTGGCTATGCTAACTTGCCCATAATACTAGGTGCATTAGTCAGAGAGAAATGGGCCTGGGTGGGTTACTCTTTGGTGGGGACTGGTTGGGCCAAAGGGCCTGTTTCCACAATGTAGAGAATCTAATCAAGTATGAGATCATGCATTTTGGAAAGTCAAATCAAGGTAGGAGTTTCATGGTGAATGGTAGGGCCTTAAAGAGTCTAGTGGAACAGAGAGACCTTAGAGTTCAGTTGCATGGTTGTCTGAAAGTGGAGTCACAGGTGGACAGGGCAGTGAAGAAGGCTTTTGGCACACTAGCCTTCATCAATCAGGGCATTGAGTATAGAAATTGGGAAGTTATGTTGCAGGTGTATAGGACATTGATCACCTTGCGACAGGAAGGATGTTATTAAACTGGAAAGAGTGCAAAGGAAATTTTCAAGAATGTTGCCAGGACTCAAGGATCTGAGTTATAGGGAGAGGTTAGATAAGCTAAGACTTTTTTCTTAGGAGCGTAGGAGACTGAGGGGGGACCTTATATAGGTGTATAAGATCATGAGGAGCATGGATAGGGTGAATGTACTCAGTCTTTTTCCCAGTGATTGGGTTTCGAGGACTAAAGGGTATCAGTTTAAAGTTAGAGGAGAAAGAATAAAAGGGAACCTGAGGGGCAGCTTTTTTACACAAAGGGTGGTATACATATGGAATGAGATGTCAGTGAAAGTGGTTGAGGCAGGTACTTTAACAACGCTTAAAAGGCATTTGGACAAATACATGAATAGGAAAGGTTTAGAAGGATATGGGCTAAGCGTAAGGAAATGGGGTTAGCATGGATAGACATTTTGGTCAGCATGGACCAGTTGAGCTGAAGGCCTGTCTCCATGCTGTAGGACTCTTGGACTCTATGACTCTATCTATGTTCCATATACGTCTCCTCTCACCTTACTTCATCTCACCCTGTCAATGCAACCTCTTTTGTTTTCTCCTCCATGTATTTTTTGAACTTCCCTTCAATGGGGATCATATATACTCAATATTTAATCGCCCTGTAGAGTATTGGGTTAATGATTATGATAACAAGATAATGATGTACATAGTAGTGACATCAGTCATATGCAAAAACCTTACTGGGAGAATTGATAGACTCTCAAAGTGACAAAATGACTAACCTCAAAGCTTCTAAGTAAAAGAGATTTGAAGAATCCTACCAGAGTCAGAATTTAGACATTCAGGGGTGCAGCTAAAATGTCCTCATCCTAATGCAATAGGCAGCACAGTGGTTCCGTGGTTAGCGCTGCTGCGTCACAGCGCCAGGGACCCACCTTGGGTGACTGTCTGTGTGGAGTTTGCACATTCTCCTGTGTCTGCACGGGTTTCCTCTGGGTGCTCCAGTTTCCTCCCACAGTCTAAAGATGTGAAGGTCAGGTGAATTGGCCACGCTAAATTGCCCGTAGTGTTAGGTGCATTAGTCAGGGGTAAATATAGGGTAGGGAATGGGTCTAGGTGGGTTGCTCTTCAGAGGGTTGGTGTGGACTTGTTGGGCCAAGAGGCCTGTTTCCATACTATAGTTAATCTAATCTAAAAAAAATCCATTATTTGCTCAACCTGCTAACAGAAAAACTACATGTCAAGATCTGATTCTCACAACTGGGAATCCTCTCCAGTCTTAGTTTTCCCATGTAGTCTCATCTTCTTAAATGTTAACTTAACAATCTTTTAGTAACTTGTTAAATGAATTCAATTTGTGTTTTGTGGTCAAAAATCTTTCTTTAATTACTGCTTATTTTCTGGGTAAAAGAAATAATTCCCAGTACTTGCCCCAACCGTGCCTTTCTCACTTCAGGCCTGGCACTCTCTTCTGACTTACTTTGGTCACTGGAAGATTATATTCTCTATCTCAATAAACGCATCTTGCAAAATAAATACAGAAAATGCTGGAAAAACTCAGCAGGTCAGGCAGTACCTGTGGAGAAGAAACAGTTAACATTTTGAGTCTAATTTAAGCCTTCTCTCTCCGCAGATATTACTAATATTTTCCAGCAATTTCTGTTTTTATAATTTTTAGCGTCTGATTTATTTTGATTGTCTTGCATACCTCCAGAAAGCCTTCTTGAAAACATCACATTTGAGTCTGAAGAAGTCACTGTTTAACACGGAGGAGCCAGGAATAGGATAAATAGAATGAGAAGTTATGGTCAGAATATGCAAGAGTAGATAAATGGATATGTAGATAGAGTTATAGGAATAGAGTTGGGAGGTAGTTCATGTGGAATGTAAATGCTGGCCTGAATCAGCTGGACCAAATGGTCTGTTTCTATATTATATTCTATATGCATTTAAAATAAATTCTGTGCAATTCAATATGCTGGATAACGTATGTTGAAAATTCCAACAACAATTGGAAGTATAATTAAATCAAAGCCAGCGCTCCTATGCATAAAGAACTAGAGTAAGTGTGAGCACCTCTTGTGGTGCCATTCAAATCACAGTAGTATAGGGGTTGCATTATTTCAGTGTTTAAAGTACAGACCTTGGCTAATATTATCCAATTCACTGGCCCATGTGCTCCCTTTAGCCAATTGGGTGTTTCTCACTATCTGCTAGCTTATATGTGTCTAATAATCTTAAATACCTCTTGTTGAAAGGACAATGGAACTAGCTATGTCTCAGGCAGCTGCAGTGAGATGCTGAGTAGTATGTCTTTTGCTCAGAAAGGAGGAGGAGCGAGATCCTAAACCATTTTGTTTAAACAGCTTTGGTTTTGGTTAATTATTTTGGTTAACTCTTTTTAAAATAGACTATTTTAAAATAGCTGCTAACAGACTCAGAATGAGCAAATTGACTATTTCCAGAAATGTCCAGCAATTACCAGGACAAAAGCAAACCCGTTGCCTCCTGGAATGTGACATTCCTTACATGAATATTCTAACTAGTTCAGAGGACTGGTAGATAAAATAAATTACAATCTGCCAGACCTGAACAAATTCCATCCAGTCCCACCAAAATCACTCACCTCTTCCTCCTGAACTATTTCTCCATCTAGGCATTCATCTGTTCCACTGTGTATTTTGATACTTGTCAGCATGTGGCATTGGGAAGAATCTAGAGATTACTACTTTTACTGCTCGTTAGTTTCTTTCCTAGCTCAAGAAAATCTGTCTGTTAACCTCTACCAGTGGTATCAATTCAAATCACCACTGCTGGACATTCGCTTTAACTATTACACTTAACCTAATCCTAACCCTTATCCTAACTCTAATCTTTACCCTAACCTTAAATCTAACTCTAACCATAGTGCTAACCCTAAGCCTAACCAATCAGAGAGCCCTGTAGCCATCAGAGAGGCAAAACATCATTTAAGATTCATACTGATAGCCAGTCATTTGTTTGTCTATTCCCCTAGGTATAGATTCCCTGCTGCTGTTGACTTCCCAATTCTCCTCCTGTACAACTGAGGGACCCATTTTACCAGGGATTGGATTCATGGAGTCATAGAGTTCTACAGCATGGAGACAGGCCATTTGGCCCAAACTGATCCATGCTGACTAAAATATCCATATGAAGATCTGGATCCCAGGTGGGACCCCTTGGTTTCGAGATTGGTCAAAGAATCAATGGAATGCGGTCTATACAAAGCAAGGTTATCAGTTTAATAAAGTAAGGCAGCCTGACGCAATTCTATCCAGCAACACGGAGCTTCTGTGCTCTGTGCTGAAATTGTGCAATTACAATTGAACAATAAGCATTTTTAGATGTTTTTTGAGAGACAGTACAACCTTAATTACAACTAAAGACCAATCAACTGTAATATGGTGAAATGATTGACAACAGGCTAATCCAATGATACTCCCTGGGAAAGGGTTCTTAATTACAAGAAAAGTCCAATCCCACACTAACCCAATGTCCCTGCACTTGGCCCATACCCATCTAAACCTTTCCTATCCATGTATTTATTCAAATACCTTCTAAATGTTGTTAATGTACTCACCTCAACTTCTGCTGGCTTATTCCATATGCATACCTCCCTCTGTGTAAAAAAGCTGCCCCTCAGGTACTCTTTTATTCTTTCCTCTCTAACCTTAAACTGATGTTCTCTAGTCCTCAATTCCCAACCCTGGGAAAAGGACTTAGTGTATTCACCCTGTCCATGCCTCTCATAATCTTACACACTTCTATAAGATTCCCCCTCAGTCTTCTATGCTCTAAAGAAAAAAAGTCCTAGCTTGTCCAACCTTTCCCTCCATCTCAGACCATTGAGTCCTAGTAACACCCTTGCAAGGTGAGCAAAACTAAACACAATCCTCCAAGGGCGGCCTCACCAATTTCTTGTACCAACAGAAACATAACTTCCCAATTTCTGACTGATGAAGGCCAGTTTTCCAAAAGCCTTCTTTCCTGCTCTGTCTACCAGTGACTCCACTTTCAGAGAACTGTGCACTTGAACTTCATGGTCCCTCTGTTCCACCTAACATTCACCATAAAGCTCATATTTTGATTTGACTTTCCAAAATGCAAAACCTCCCACTTATCTATATTAAATTCTATTTGCCATCTCGGCCCACTTCCCCTGTTGATCAAAGTCTGCTGTAATTTCTCATAACCTTCCTCACTGTCCACGATACCTC
>NC_057742.1:34537969-34626341 GCF_004010195.1 Chiloscyllium plagiosum | reverse complement strand
CACAAAGCCATGTTGACTACTCCTAATCACACCCTTTCCAAATGCATATATGTCTTATCCCTCAGAATCTTCTCAACTAACTTAACCACCACAGATGTTAAGCTTACTGGTCTGTCGTTCTCAGGTTTTTCTTTGCAGAAACGGCACAACATTCGCTACCCTCCAGTCTTCCGGGACCCCACCTGTGGGCTAACAATGATGCAAAAATATCAGCCAGGGCCCCCCCAATTTCTTCTCTAACTTCTTGCAGGGTTCTGGTCAGGACCAGGAGAAATATTCACCTTCCTAGATTCTAATATATCTAACACTTCCTCTACTGTAATATAGACTATCACCAAGATATTACCACTAACTTCCCCAAGTTCCCAAGTCTTCATGTCTTTCTCCATGATAAACACAGAGGAGAAATATTCATTGAGGACCTTGCCCATCTCCTCCGGTTCTACACATACATGTCCACTTTGGTCCTTACAGGGTCCTAGTTTCTTTCTAGTTGTTCCTTTTCCTTTAATATACTTAGAGAACCTCTTTGGATTCACCCTAATCTTATCATCCAAGGCTAACCCTTTTCGCTCTTCTGATTTCCATCTTCACTAAACTCCTATATACCTCCAGGGATTCCCTTGAACCCAGCTGCCTGTACCTGAGCCATCCTTCCTTCTTTTTTCTGGTCAAAGCCTTAATATCTCTTATTATCCAGGGTTCCCTATTCCTGTCAACCTTGTCTTTCACCTTCACAGTAGCATATACTGTAGACCTTAATCTTTAGTTATCTCACGTTTAAAGACGTCCCACATGGTGGAGATACTTTTGCCTGCAGACAAACTACTCCAATCAACCCCTGCAAGCTCCTGTCTTATTCCATCAAAATTTGCCTAGCCCCAATTTAGGAATTGAACCTGTGGATCAGATTCTGCCTCTACTCTCCAGAGGGACTGAATCCTAGCAAGATGCACATCCCAGCCATGAATTTCTCATGCTCGTTGCTTTGCTTCAATGAGACCTGCTTCTGTTCAAATTCCCAAACTCAGAGCTCAAATTCCTCCAGCGATGGCACTTCCTGAATACCAGGTTGATGAGAAAATAAGAAACAGCCTGGAGTTCCAACATGTACTGCGTTGTACATACTGGAGGACTGATGGGCCCAGTCATGCTTGCATTTACTGGACAAACTAAATCCTCACAGAGAAAAAAACACTAAAAGATTACCAAAGAGTAATAACTTCCAGCACATCCCATGTCACCCCACCGAAGAGAGCATTTTGGCAAAGTTGGCATCAGTCAGAACTGCAAGAAGGCAAAAAGGCATAAACATTTTTGTTCTGGCAAAAAGAAACAGTTTTGGCATTGAAACAATCCTTCAATGTCTAGTCATTAAACTTATGCACTTTGCAAAAGCATAAATAGCAGCGTTAGGTGTCTGGCTATAACACCAGTTAAAGATTAAAGCTAATGATTGGGTTAAGACTCAGTCTATAATTATTAAGTGTTTAGCAGCATTTCCCACTTTAATGAGTTCCCACCACCTCTGGAGCTGAATGCGTTGTTTATTACCAATTCCCATCTCATCGTGACTGCCTGTCAGATTGCCTGTAGATTCCAAGCCCTGTCTGATAGTCTGATAGATCAAAGAGCCGGACAGTGGAAAATAATTTAGACAGCTATTCAGCCCGACTGGTTTAAAGAAGCACTCGGCAGAGGAAAGGCTGTTATAAAACCATCAGTGCTTTCCCCAGTGTCTGTGGATACGACACAAAGTCCCAGACAATAACCAGGAAACAGAGTGTCATTCAAGCTCGTGAGCCACATCGAATCGGATTCATCGTCTTCAAGCTGCTTTCTTCAACTAAAATGGATCTTGACAACAGGATATCTGTAATCAAACTAGACTCTCATTCTACTTTCATTTTCTGTCTAACATCTCTCAACAGTTACGGAGGATTGAAGACCTGACCCTCCTGTCAGTAGCTGTCAGTCTCTCCTTTTCCCCTTTTCATAGGCAGAATAAATGATATCTGCCCAGTAGTTTGATGTGAATAGTCCCAGACATGCAATCTGCTGGGATTAGTCTCCTGAAGGCCCATTTTAACCATTAATCTTGCTTTTATGAAGATCTTGCCAATACCAGATTCAGTGTGAGGAGCATTGAGGGTGGCACATCCGTCAGTGTCATTCGGAGAAAAGGAGAGGTTTATTGGAATCCCACTGAGCTCTACCCCCTGCCTGCTCCCCTCATCCCTGTGTCTGAGCAAGTCAGAACTAATCACCAAGCACAAGAGCACGGGTGACATTTAACCCTTTCAATGGCAGAAGCCAAACCCTTGTTAGTATTTGTGCCAGATGTAGAAACAAAGCCTGGATACCGGAGATCATAAATTAAACTGAAAATGTTGGAAATACACAGCAAGTCTGTGGGAATCTGCATTGGAATGCACTCTCAAGTAGATTGCAAACATGTAATAGGATGTGTTCACCTAATTAAATATCTGTAACTCGTTCATTGTCTGTATACAGAGTTTTCATTTTTCATAACATTATATAGATTATCCAATTTTGAGATCATTTACAAGCTCATGTCCTGTTTTGCCTCTCAGGTGAATGTAAAAGATTCTTGAAGCTATCACAAGGTGAAGTCAGGGTGTTTGTTTGAGCTTTCTGACCAATATTTTTCCTCTATTCAACATCATAAAAAATGTGATCTGGCCATTACATTGTTGTTGTCTGTGAGACCTTTCTGTGCAGGAAGTTGGCTTTACAATTCCTACATTATAACTAGCTACATTTCAGAACTTTGTAAAGTGCTTCTGAATGTCCTGAACTTCTATGTACATGAATGAATGGTGCAATCCCATTTTAAGTAATATTCAACAGTGTAATGCCATTTCTAACAGTGCTATAGATATCTGTCTCCATTTCCTTCACATCAGTCTGCAATGCTAAGAGTGCATACAAGTGTGTGAACAGGAAACCATTGATTTGGCACTCTCCTGACACCAGGCCCTCCAACAGGCCAATGTGTACCCAGGAACAGAAATTTAGGCAACAAATGTATGGGCATCATCTATTCTTTATCCATATTAAGAGGTGTGAAACTGCAGGCTTGGATCCCAGGCATTACTTAAAGGGCCACGTACTCTGATTACAGGGACATTGAAGTTTGAAACATATCCTGTTGCAGTGAGTCAGAAAGTTTGCTTGAGTATGTTTGCAGGTGTTCTCATGCATTCTTCAGATCGATGCTTCCTTCTCACAGGGATGGCTGAGGAGTAAGTAAAGATGCCCTCTCTACACAGTGCCTGCAACAGGTACAAGGGTAGCAGTGTACAGCACGACAGAGTGATGGATCAGCAACCGGGGAGAAGGCAAACTCTGTCAGATTGGGGGTAGGTTCCTGCCAGACAATGACAGGAGGCTGCCTGGCATCATCTATTCTTTATCCATATTAAGAGGTGTGAAACTGCAGGCTTGGATCCCAAGCATTACTTAAAGGGCCACGTACTCTGATTACAGGGACATTGAAGTTCGAAACATATCCTGTTGCAGTGAGTCAGAAAGTTTGCTTGAGTATGTTTGCAGGTGTTCTCATGCATTCTTCAGATCGATAACTGAGTACTCAGCTCTGGTAGGCATGTCCTTCAACACTCTCTACTATGCTGCTGAGTTAATCTGAGTCAGTAGCAGTGTTTGGCTGCCATCTCCAGTGAGCAGACAGACAAACTATCCCTGGCCCAGGAGTTCAGTTGTGTCTGTATGGATGATCGTATGTGGTCCCAATTCTTTATTAGCCTTTAATGTAAGCTCAGTACTTATATCTGAGCTGGTTGGGAGTGTCAGATCAAATTGCACTATGTTCTGTGTTGTAACTCTCCTGGGACTGCCTTGGCTAGGTGTCCAAAAGTAAAGTTAAAAATCACACAACACCAGGTTACAGTCCAACAGATTTATTTGGAAGCACTAGCGTTAAGAGTGCCTGATGAAGGAGCAGCACTCTAAAAGCTAGTGCTTCCAAATAAACCTGTTGAACTATAACCTGGTGTTATGTGATTTTTAACTTTGTACACCCCAGTCCAACAACGGCGTCTCCAAATCATATCCAAAAGTCATAGAATCAATGAAAGAGACCATTCGGCCCATCAATAAGGGTGGCACGGCGGCTCAGCAGTTAGCACTACTGCCTCACAGCACCAGGGTCCCAGGTTCAATTCCAGTCTTGGGTGACTGTCTGAGTGGAGTTTGCACATTTCCCCTGTGTCTGCGTGCATTTGTTCTGGTTTCCTCCCACAGTCCAAAGATGTGCAGGTCAGGTGGATGGGCCATGCTAAATTGCCCATAGTGTTGGGTGCATTAGTCAGAGGGAGGAGTCTTTGATGATGCTGGCTGCCTTGAAACATCAAGGAGTATAGATGGAGTCAATGGATGAAACGTTTACTTGTGTGGTGGACTGATCTATGTTCACAACTGTGTAGTTTAATTACAATCCTGGTCACAGCAGTTGCCATACCAAGGCACAATGTATCCAGATAAAATACTTTCTTTGGTGCATCTATAAAAGTTGGTAAGAGTCCCATGGACATGCCAAATTTCCTTATCCTCCTGAGGAAGATTTTGCGTCCCCTTGGCCATTACATCAATGTGTGTGATGTCAATCTTCCCCAAATGTGACAGGCTACATACAGCCCCCTGCTGTTAATTTTCACATCAGCACATGGCTAAGTCAGTCATTTTTTTGGTTGCTGATACCTCGGAGTACCTTCACTTTGAGATCATTAATTCATCTTATTTCATTACGCATAACCAGCTTTAGAATAACCTGCTCCATGGTTGGCTCTGGAGCGTGCTGTTCCAAGTAACTATCCCACAAAAGCATCCTTTAAATTCCTTATCTAGGTTGCCTTTGCTCATCTGACGTTTGTTGATTAAAATCTCCCATGATTATCACTATGCCTTTCTGACAAGTTCACATTATTTAGTCCATTATGGTCCACCTACCATGTGGTTTCTGTTAAATAGTCTGTACACTACTCTTCAAGTGACTTATGCCTTTATCATTCCTCATCCCTACCTAAATTGTTTTCACATCTTGGTTTCCTGAACTTAGGGTCATTCTACTCCATTGTACAAACAAGATCATTAGGTTATTCAATGCCCCTCCAGATTTTCCAAGTTTCCTGTCATTTCCAAATAATCTGTATCCTTCAAGATTCAGGTTCCAATTCATGTCCTGATTCTCAACTAGAGACCAATGGAGACCCTAATGACCAGTTAGAGGTCACTTTATAGTCTCAATCAGCCTCATGTTATTTTTTACATGCTGTGACCTCATGGCTCTCAATGCAGGTCCTCCTACCTCCGTGTGGTGAGATGATGGAAGGGGGTCATGCTCTATGAGTGGATCCATAAAGGAAAACAGAGCATAAGAACATAAGAACATAAGAAATAAAAGCAGGAAGAGGTCATCTGGCCCATCAAGCCTGCTTCACCATTCAATAAGATAACGGCTGATCGCTTTGTGGACTCAGCTCCACTTACCTTAACTTTTAATTTCTTTACTCTTCAAAGTTCTATCTATCTTTGCCACAAAAATATTCAACAGGGTAGCCTCAACATATTCACTGGGCAGGGAATTCTACAGATTCACAATGCTTTGGGTGAAGAAGTTCACCCTCAACCTAGTCCAAAATTTCTTCTCCCTCATTATGAGGCTATGCCCCCTAGTTCTAATTTCACCCACTAGTGGAATTTATGTGTATTCCTCCTCTCTGATCTGTCATCCTCTGTCTGCCTTAGAGACATATGTTCTTATGTTCTTATGGTGGATAATGCTGACTGGCGCAGAATGAAACTAGAGTGAATGCTGCCAGGTGAGCAAGCATTAAACAAGTTAAATTTCTTTTGATGATTTCATAACAACTGCACCATGCTTGAATGGTAACATCTGCAATGGTGATATTGCTCCTTGTAGTTGTGGAAACCCATAGAGCCACATGTGTGCAGTCAATGGTGGGCTACAGAATCAACAAGCCTACCATCCTAACAAAGCAAACAGCCTCTTCACCTTGGTCTTCCCTTCTCAGTGACAAAAAAAAAGACATTTCCTCTCCAATTGTGGAACGACTTTGCCACTTTTTTCTGTGGACAGTCTTTTGCCTTCCAACTTCCATGTTCCAATACCAGATAGCATTTCCTACAGCTCCACAGCACTCCCATCTTTTCCCACTACCTGTGGGTAGACAGGTCTTGGGCAGGGGTAAGACAAGTTACATCAGAAAGAGATAAAAGAATCTGGAGATTGTTGTATACACTGCAACTTCGATTTGCCCAGATTCATGTGCTCAATGGCACAGGAGTGGAGCTTGCTCTCAATTTCATTGAATTCCAGGAAGTTCAACATGACAGCCAAACAGGGATAGAAAGATAACTCTGAGTGGGTTGCAAGCTGAAATTATAATGCAGCAATGGTCATTATAGAGATATGACTGACATATATCAATTGCATGCCACACTAGCAGACAGACCCCCACTTACATAGGACCTCCAGCACTCTTGCATGTCTCCTTCCATACACCGCTATGCACATTCTCACTTCAGGGTCATGACAATTTTCAATTCCTAATAGGATCAAGTGGGAAAATGTTTGGGAAGTGCTGATTTAAAGGGAGTACAAAAACAGAGAGATTCTGCGATTCATATTCTCAGATGTATCAAGTAGGAGAACAAATTGATAAAGTCACCAGCAAAACAGGATTCTACACTTTATAACCAAAATAATAGAGCACAAAGTGTATGCAATTATGTTAAAAATAATAGCATTGGTTAGGTCAGTTAGATTATGGTGCTGAGTATTTTTTGAGTAAAGATGCTAACATAAGAGCAAATTGGATTAGGAAATGAGAGGGAACAGACTGTGTACAAAAAGAACAAAGAAACTTTACAGCCCAGGAACAGGCCCTTCGGTCCATCAAGCCTGTGCTGATCCAATTCCATTGTCTAAACCTATCGCCCAATTCCTAAAGATCTGTCTGTATCCCTCTGCTCCCCATCTACTTATGCATCTGTCCAGACGCAACTTCAATAAATCTACTGTGTCTGCCTCTACTCCCTCTGCTGGCAATGCATTCCAGGTACCTGCCACCCTCTGTGTAAGGTACTTTCAGTGTGTATCCCCCTAAAACTTCTTTCCTCTCACCTTGAATGCATGATCTCTCATTATTGAATCCCTCATCTCTATCCACCCTGTCTACACCCTTCATGATTTTGACCCTTCAAGACCTCAATCAAGTCCCCCCTCAATCTCCTTTTTCCTAATGAAAACAATCCTAAACTTACTCAATCTTTCTTCATAGCTAGCACCTTCCATACCAGGCAACATCCTCGTAAAACTTCTCTGCACCATTTCCAAAGCACCCACATCCTTTTGGTAATGTGGCAACCAGAACTGTACATAATATTTTAAATGCGGCCGAACCAAAGTCTTATACAACTTTAACATGGCCTGGCAGCTCTTATACTCAATACCCTGTCCGATGAAGGCAAGCATACCATATGCCTCCTTGACCACTTTTTCCACCTGTGCCGCCACCTTCAGGATACAATGGACCTGAACTCCCAGATCTCTCTACTCATCAACTTTTCCCAAGGATCTTCCGCTTACAGTATAATTTGCTCTAGAATTAGACTTCCCAAAATTTATCACCTCACATTTGCCTAGATTGAACTCCATCTGCTACTTCGCCACCCAACTCTCCAGTCTATCTAAATTCTCCTGTATTCTTTGACAGTCTCCTTTGCTTTCTGCTACTCCACCAATCTTCGTGTCATCTGCAAATTTACTGATCAGACCGCCAATGCCCTTTTCCAGATCATTTATGTATATCAAAAACAAGAGTGGCCCCAGCACTGATCCCTATAGAACACCTTTCTCCATTTCGAGAAACTCCCTTCAACTACTACTCTGTCTTCTGTTTCTCAACCAGTTCTTTATCCACCTAGCTAGAACACCCTGCACACCATGTGACTTCACTTTCTCCATTAGTTTAGCATGGGAAAACTTATCAAATGCCTTACTAAAGTCCATGTATATGACATTTACAGCCCATCCTTCTATCAACTTTGTCACTTCCTCAAAGAACACTATAAAGTTGGTAAGGCATGATCTACCCCGCACAAAACCATATTGCCTATCACTGATAAGCCCATTATTTTCTAAATATAAATAGATCCTATCCCTCAGTACCTTCTCCAACATCTTTCCCACCACTGACATCAGGCTCACTGGTCTGTAGTTACCCGGAATATCCCTACTACCCTTCTTGTACAGGGGGACAACATTACCAACTTTCCAGTCCTCCAGCACCTCACCTGTGTTAAGGATGCTACAAAGGTATCTGTCAGGGCCCTAGCTATTTCCTCTCTTGCCTCCCCTAGCAACCTGGGATAGATTCCATCCAGTCCTGGGGATTTGTCCACCTTAATATCCTTTAGCCCACCCAACACATCCTCCCTCCTTATGTCAACTTGATCCAAAGTAAACAAACTTCTAGCTCTAATCTCAACATTTATTATGTCCCTCACACCAGTGGACACTGATGCAAAGTAATCATTGAGAATCTCACCCATTTTCTCAGGTTCGACACACAACCTTCCTTTAGTGGACCAACCCTTTCTCTAGTTACCCTCTTGCTTCTTGTATATGAATAAAAGGCCTTATATGAATAAAAGGCCTTGGGATTCTCCTTAATTCTGCTCACTGAAGTTATTTCATGACCCCTTTCAGCCTGCTTCATTCCTCGTTTACGATTGGTCCTACTCTCCCGTTATTCCTCCAAAGCCTGTTCTGTTCTTAGCTGCCTGGATCATATGTATGCTTCCCTTTTCCTCTTGGCTAGTTGCACAATTTTCTCCTGTCATCCACGGTTCATGAATTTTGCCTTTCCTATCCCTTGTTTTCAAAGGGACATGCCTATCCTGCACTATTTTCCACCTATCTTTGAAAGCCTCCCACATATCAAATGTGGACTTCCCTTCAAATAGCTGCCCCCAATCCACATTTCCCATCTCCAGCCGAATTTTGATATAATTGGCCTTGGCCCAGTTTAGTAGTCTTCCCTTAGGACCGCTCTCATCCTTGTCTACGAATATTCTAAAACTTACAGAATTGTGGTCACTATTCGCAAAGAAATCCCCCACTGCAACTTCTACCACCTAGCCTGGCTCAATCCCCAACCACCACGTCCAATCCACCTTCCCTAGTTGGACTATTTACATACTGCTCTAGAAAACTTTCTTGGATGCTCCTTACAAAGTCTGACCCATCCAGACCTCTGATTCTAAATGTATCCCAGTCAATGTTGGGAAAATTAAAATCTCCTGTCACCACCACCCTGTTGCCTCTATATCTTTCCATATTCTGTTTACCTATTTGTTTTTCTACCTCACGCTTACTGTTGGGAGGCCTGTAGTACAGACCCAACAATGTAACTGCACTCTTCTTATTTCTCAGCTCTACCCATAATGCCTCACTGCTCAAGCCCTACATAGTGTCCTCCTTCTGTTCTCCTTCTGCTCTCCATCTGCTCTCCATCTGCTCTCTGTCTACTCTTCCCCTTGATAATGCTAACTTCATGATCCTCAGGATTGTATAGTCCCTCAAGATTGCCCTGGGTCATTTTGGCATTGTGCCTGGGTGGAAACCTAAATGAGAAATTCAAAAATGAAATTACAGGAAAGAAAAAGACCGGGACTACTCCTAGTGTTCTAGTCAATATGCAGCTCTCAACTGAAATAGGTTAACATGTAATTATCTAAGTTATGAGATTTTGCAGTTTGAAAACTGGCTGCTATATTTGTCTACATAATGACTAATAACATAGGCAGTGCCTGGGAGGCTCTATGGCATGTTCTGAGAATGTGGCTGATGGTATAAAAATGATAGCTGTCATTAAACCTTTCTGTAAAGAAAGTGATCAGAATAATGGTAGGAAGCAATCATCCAGTTTGTGAACTTTTGCTTTTTGTTACAGTAAAATGTCAAACAAAAGTGTGTTTTTTGAGAAACTACACTGTGATGAGATAATATACACTAAGGAACCTTGAATTGATTTCTATAACCTGAGAATTTTGGTCAGTGTTTCATGACTTAACTCTTGTATGAGTTTGCTTTGAACATTGTATGTTCAGTCTGTATATATTGTTTGCATATGTGTTGCTTTGTATTCATTGCTTTGGCGAAAGCATTTAGGAATTAATGAATTGAATTGAACTGTGGCCAGTGTTGCAATATCACTTGAAGAGAATGTGCAAACAATCAATGAACAAGAATCTAAAGTACCAGTGATCAGTCAGTGGGTTGTGTCAGTGGCTGCAGCAAATAATGTTGGTTACTGTATTGCTACTGTAGACCTCTCTGTGGAACTATTCTGTAACTTATCTGCTGGAGCCTTTCAATAAATAAAACCTGTCTATTCTTTACCAGTCTTTTGCATGAAATTTGTGAGTTTAGGTAAAGAAACAAGAAATGCAACATAGTGGCAGCATTGAGAACTTAAAGATCATAGGAAGAGGCGCAGGCAAGACCTGGTGTGGTACCGATTTGTATGCACATTAAAGGTCCGGGAGAGGAGTCTGTCTATATGATGTATTGGATACCCAGACTGGTGCTGAATGGGAAAAAGAAGTCAGCTCAGTGTTGCACTATGCAGTTGGTTTTGAATCAGACAGGAATGCTGAAAGGTCATTGAAAATTCCGCAATGTGAATAAAAAAAGGGCATGATAAAGGAAAACAGGGAATCAGAAGAAATGAAATAGGAGCAGAAATAGGCCATCTGGCCCACCGAGCCTGCTCCACCATTCAATAAGATCATGGCTGATCTTTTCGTGGGCTCAGCTCCACTTACCAACCCGCTCACCATAACCTTTAGTTCCTTTAGTGTTCAAAGTTCTGTCTATCTTTACCTCAAAAATATTCAACATGGTAGCCTCAACTTCTTCACTGGGCAGGGAATTCCACAGATTCACAATGCTTTGGGTGAAGAAGTTCCTCCTCAACTCAGTCTGAAATTTCCTCTCCCATATTTTGAGGCTATGCCCCTATTCTAGTTTCACCCTGCAGTGGAAACAACCTCCCTGCTTACATCCTAGCTATTCCTTTCATAATTTTATATGTTTCTATAAGATTCCCCCTCATTCTTTTAAATTCCAGTGATTACAGTCCCAGTCTACTCAATCTCTCCTCATAAGACAATGTTCTCATTTCTAGACTCAACTTGAGTGAACATTCTCTGCACTCCTCCAGTGCCAGTACATCCTTTCACATTGGCATAAGTGTTAAAAAAAACCTGAATTGTATCCTAAAGTAGGAAAGACTTTTTTAAAAAAGCTTAGCTGTGTTACTGAATCTCCAAGCAGAAGAAAACACAAAACATCTGGAAGTTGACCAGAAAATCCTCCAGCATTAAATTGAAGTCACAGATGTCCTATTCATAGTTTGTATTTTTATGAATAGAATTGAGATTTTTAGAGTTATTTCTTCATCCAGAGGGTGGTGTGTGTGTGGAATGAGCTGCCAGAGGAAGTGGTGGAGGTTGGTACAATTACAACATTTAAAAGGCATCTGGATGGGTATATAAATGATACGGGTCAAATGCTGGCAAATGGGACTAGATTAATTTAGGATATCTTGTCAGCATAGACGAGTTGGATTGAAGGGTCTGTTACCATGCTGCACAGCTCTAAGACTCTATAACAGGATAAACAAGCAGTGTACACTAAGACAGTTTTTGGAAATGAGGGCTGCAGACAATCAACACTTCAGGCTTATCTGACAAAGATCAGAATTGTGTCACCTCTGGAACATACTGGAGAATCAGCTTTGAATAAAAGTGGACTGCTTGGAGCTGTATGCTTGCAGACAATAGCCACTTGATAGCCAATTTATCAGGTAGCGTGGTATGGGCAAAAATTGTCACTTACTTGAAAGCTTGGTATTCTGTACTGATAATGGGGCACGTTATAGCTTCCTTGTTTATCAAAACCCTTCAAAAAACTGTTTGGAGAAAAAGAAAGTAAGAACAGGGCTGGTTAGGATTAGAACTTGAAGGACTTTAGAACTACTCATGTTAATGTCTTCGTAGAATGTTGGAAGTTCTTCTGGTTTTGGACAATGTATTTTGTTATATTGACTACTTGAGGTAAAATTTACTTTTTAACATGATACTTCATTTGTCCATTCACCATTTCCATTGGTTTTGATTTGTTCTACAGTGAAAAATGATGAAAAGTGAAACAATGTTGGTTATTTCTTCATTTGGCATGTCATTTAGTAAATCTGGTTATTTTGGTTTTGGTTCTTCTTAGAGGTTATAACATCACAGATTTCTTGTTCCAGCTGCATTATTGGAAACCTTCAGATCTCATTCTTTTGGAGTGACATTTAAACTAGAGTCCCTGGAAGGTCCACAAAAGAACAGGGGGAAAGAAATAATTAATGTGCATTTACATAGTGCCTGTCATGATTTTGGGATGTCCCGGAACACATCTGAAGAGTGGTCTTTATTATAATGACAGAAATCCCTTAATTCTGAGAACACTTATCTTGTGTTGTTTTGTTTCTGTGGAATCTTCATGCAATTATAATTTTGACTAACTATCATCAGAATTCTGCAACATTAGTTGTTTTTTTTTATTTCTCGAAATTATTCCCTGTTACTATTCACTAATTAAAATACCTAAGCAGATATGAGGACCACTTTCCCTGTTGGGAATTGTTCTGCCTTTCAGATGTTTGGATAGAAAGTCCTCAGAGACATTATGGAGAAAAGTCTCAAAGCCAAGCTTTATTGTGTGGATTCAAATGTAAATCAAAACATCATGCACTTTCAAACTGAACATAAATAGGTTCTCCATGCGAATTAATTAGCTCCCTCTGCAAAGAAACAAGCTAAGCAGACAATACTCCAATGTACATTAACATGACCAATATTATATTATGTGCTCAACACAGTTGTTAGGATCAATCAATTTTGAGTTGGTCCCACAACCCAGTAGGATTGTAATCTACCTACAAACAGGTAAAGCAAAGGACAAAATCTAGCCTTGCCTTCCTCTTCCCAGTTGGCAAATATATTGGCTGACAATGTTGATGTTTGATGTTCTCATTTGAACATCTGCCAAATTTCATGTAAAGCAAAAAAAACGTTTGTGTGAATAGATGTATTCAAATTTGTTAGAATGGACGAAACAACATGTAAACTTTTGTGAATGGAAGAAGGTTTTTGAATTTAGAGTTAATCAAGAGTTCTAAATTACCATATTACACTCAAATTCAATCTAATTCTTGGAAATTAAAATCTATGTTATCATTTGACTTTCACTCTGATTTCTCTCACACAGCTACACATGTATCAGCTGCTGATGACTTCATTACAGAACAATAGCAGGTTAATTTGAAGTGTGAAATGGAGTTTTAAGGGTTGGATTCATAGCAGAGCACTCAAACAGATTTAATTTCGGTACATTTTCCAAAAAAGAACAACTGTCAATTAAAGTCTTGATTTCTCCTTTGATTTTACAAGAGACTTGGTGACCAAGTAAATGTCCCAATTCTTGCTATATACCAATGTTAGTTAAAGATATTTCCTCCATTATACAAAGCTTGTCACAAATCCAAATAGTTATCTTTA
The DNA here is from genome assembly GCF_004010195.1 of Chiloscyllium plagiosum. Taxonomy (NCBI): domain Eukaryota; kingdom Metazoa; phylum Chordata; class Chondrichthyes; order Orectolobiformes; family Hemiscylliidae; genus Chiloscyllium; species Chiloscyllium plagiosum. The sequence goes on along the minus strand of NC_057742.1, from coordinate 34,612,664 downwards.
TTGTTGTCTTTTCGCTTTTTATAGTGAAAGTGAGCCCAATCCCTGCATTAGAAAACTAACTTTTTAATGACATTGTTGCCAATTGTGACAGTTTTGTTTGAATTACCTGCTGCTTCGCTTGTTTCCTATTTTCAAGGTCCTGAACTCAACCCTGAACTTTTGAAAGTTTTAATCAATTTGTAACAAAGTTTTTTTTTCTCCTGTAAACAAATGTTATTCAACTACCCTACAGCTTTTCCTAAGAATGTTAATTGCATGTTTGGAACTGAAAACTGGCAAACAAATCAAGAATTTTGAAATTCTTTTGCACCAGGATCTCAGGAATTTCTGTGATCTGCAATGCTCCCCAGGCAGCTGTTCTCACCCTATCGTGCGATCTACACTCAGTGCTACGCACCACCACAGGCACACTGTCAGCGTCTGTCTCCATCAACACTGCCTCATGCTGTCTCAGAAGTGTCCTGCTCCCTCCACCAGTTCCACTTCATCTCTGGCCCATTTGACATTCTAACAAGAAGCATTTTCTCTTCTTTTCAGGCATTAAGGAACACAAGCTGGAATAACTCAGAGATACCTATTCCCGTCAGGAATGTCCTTCCACTCCCTTTCCCTCTGAATCCATCCTTTCACCTGACCCACTCCGTTCTCTGATGCTGAAACTTCTGGACTAGGCAAAGGTCTTAGTTTTATCTCGCTGCACCCTGACCTCAATGACTTTCAGCATGACATGACGATGACTTCTTCCGTCACATCTGCTTCCTTGTGCAGTTCGATGGACAAGAGTCCCCTTCACCCATCTCCAACACTCTCCCACCACCTGAACCTGTCCCTCTAGCCTTTTACCTGCGCTCGACCTGTTTATTGAGAACTGTTGACACCACATTGGCCACCTTAATTTCTCTGAACCCCCCCCTTACCTATTCAAACTTATCTCCCTGTGATGTTACTGCACTCAGTGCTCTCCGATCCAATCCTGACTTTGCCATTAAGCCTGCTGGCAAGGGTGGTGTCTGGTACACTGACCTCTACATTGTGGAGGTTGAGCACCAGCTGTCAGATACTTCCTCCTATCTCTCTTTGGACCATGATCCCACCATTGAGCATCAGGACTTTGTGTTCACAATTGTCACCAACCTTATTTCATCTGGGGATCTAAGAGCTAAGAGTAGCCTCTAAGCACATGGTTCCCCAAGCCCATACAGCCTGCTTCTACCTTCTCCCCAAAATCCACAAGCAGGCCTGCACAGGCTGACCCATTGTTCCTGCCTGTTCCTGTCCCACAGAACCTCTTTCTTCCCATCTAGACTCAATTCTTTCTCCCTTTGTCCAGTTCCTTCCCACTTACATGTGCGATTCTTTGGATGCTTCATGTTGGCTTCAGAATTTCCAGTTCACAGTCTTCAGCCATCTTCTCTTCAACATGGACATGCAATCCCCTTAATGTACATCCCACATCAGGATGCTCTCAGGTGTCTACTCTTCTTTCTGCAAAAAAGGCCACCACCACCACCCTACTCCGCCTGGTGGAGCTCGTCCTCACTCTGAAAAATATTCTTTTTTAACACCTCTCACTTTCTCTCAAAAGTGTGGATATGGATACCTTCATGGGTCCCAGGTTAGGCCTGTCTTTTCTTGTGTGGTATGTAGAACCTTCCTTATTCCAACCCAACTCTAAGCCTTACCACAACTCTTTCTCTGAAACTTTGATGACAATATTGTCTCTCTCTCATTCTGAACTGGAAACATTTCTCAATTTCCCTTCCAATTTCCACCCTGCCAGTTACCTCAACTATATATCCTCATAACCTTTTCTGTAAGGACTCCATTCTGTTCTCCTAATTTCTCCGTCTCTGTTGCATCTGTTCTGACGATACCACCATCCATAGCGGAGTCTCAGAAAATGTCCACTTATGGGTGGCACGGTAGCACAGTGCTTATGGGCAGTATGGTGGCACAGTGGTTAGCACTGCTGCCTCACAGCACCGTGGGTTTGCTCCGGATTCCACCCACAGTCCAAAAATGTGTAGGTTAGGTGAATTGGCCATGCTAAATTGCCTGTAGTGTTAGGTGAAGGGGTAAATGTAGGGGAATGGGTCTGGGTGGGTTGCTCTTTAGAGGGTCGGTGTGGACTTGTTGGGCCGAAGGGCCTGTTTCCACACTGTAAGTAATCTAACTTAATCTAATTTCCTCAACTGAGGATTTCTCACTACTGTGGTCGACAGGACCCTCACCTGTATTTGATCCATCTCCAGCACTTCTGCTCTCACCTCTACCCCTCCCTCCCACAACAGCGATAGGCTCTTCCCAGTCTTCACTTACTTCCCCATTTACCTCTACATCTGAAGGTTTGTAAGCAGCATTTCCACCAGACACACATTTCTTTCTCTCCACCACATCCCCCTTTCAGGGACTGCTCTCTTCTAAACACTCCGATCTACTCCTCCATTTCCAACACCAACACCTCCCCCACCAACTCACCCTCCCTCCATCAAAACCACCCCACTCCTCATGGCACCTTCCCAAGCAATCACAGAAGGTGTAAGACCTGCCTGTGTACCTCTTCACTATAAGAAATCCCAAACATACATTCCAGGTGAAGCAGTGATTTTACCATTTCACTCAATCTAGTCTCTTAATTTTCTGTTCACAATGTGATCTTCTCTGCACTGGGGAAACAAAATGCAGACTAGGTGACTGCTTTGAAGAACACCTACACTCTGTCCACAAAATGGACCCTGAGCTTCCAGTTGCCTGCCATTTCAACAAATCACTGTGTTCCCACACCAACGTTTCTATATTGGGCCGGCTGCAGTGTTCCAGTGAGCTTCAGTGCAATATCAAAGAGCAACATCTCATTTTCCACTTGGGGACCCTGCAGCCTGTAAGAGTCAAAATCAAATTTAATAACCTTAGATCCTGATTCCATCCTTCCACGTTTTTTATCCAGCCCACACCTGGTCCTGTTATGACACGTGTTGCTTTCAGTACAGCTCAACCATTCTCTCCTACACTTAGCTCTTATTACCTGTTCAGCTTTTCTTCTGTCCTGGCCTGCCATACATAATCTTCTTGTTTATCTCTCCCTCTCTCTCTCTCGGCGTTGTCTCCAACTATCCACTCACCCCTCCATTCACCCATCCCTGTCCTTCCCTCAACTTCATCTTTAGCATAAATACTAATTTTCCTGGCTGCTATCAGTTTTGATGAAGAGTCACCCAGACTTAAAACATTAACTCTGACTTTTTTTAGATTAGATTCCCTACAGTGTGGAAACAGGCCCTTCAGCCCAACCAGTAACCCATCCAAACCCATTTCCCTCTGACTAATGCACCTAAAACTATGGGCAATTTAGCATGGCCAATTCACCTAATCTGCACATTTTTGGACTGTCGGAGGAAATCAGAGCACCTGAAGGAAACCCACACAGACACGGGGAGAATGTGCAAACTCCACACAGACAGTCACCCAAGGCTGGAATCAAACCTAGGACAGTGAGGCAGCAGTGCTAACCACTGAGCCACTGTGCCACCCAAATTCTTCCCACTCATGATGCCAGATCTGTTGAATTTTGCCAGCAATCTCTGCTTTTATTTCTTTTGCACTTTGCCAGATCCAAAATCTTAATTAATAATGTTTGTCAGTTTAAACACAATTGATTTTAAAGATAGGAGATTCTCAAAAATTATAATTAAGTCAAAGAAATTCCTTCAGATGCTGTAATTCTCAATTAGAAATGTAAATAGGGAAAAAGAAAACTTGCTTTTCAATACTAACTTCATTTTCAGCTCCATTTTTATCAACACAAATTCAGAATAAGTACAAACGTGGCATTCTATTGCAGTGCTGAGGAAGCACTCTGTTGTCAGAAGTGCCAACTAGCGAATGGGATGTTAAACCAATGTAAAAACAGAAGGTGCTGAAAATGCCCTGCAGGTCTGCCAGAAACTGTTGCAAGATTTTGATTTTGATTCGGAAGACTCTTCTTCAGATCTTTGTCCAGTTTATATTTTATTTCGGATTTCCAGCTTCTGTAGTATTTTGCTTTTATTTCAGTGTTAAACCAAGCCCTTGCCTGCCTGTTTGGCTGGATGTAAAAGATCCTGTGGTGCTATCTTTAAGAAGACCAAGAGAGTTATCTCATCTTTCATGGTCAAATTTGCCCAGACAACATTACAACAGAAACAGATTACCTGACCATTATTGGACAGTGCAATTTGTGTGTGTTTTGCTGAATGTAAGTTAGTTGCTGCATTTGCTTCATTACAACAACGGTTACACATCAAAAGAAATTCATTGACTGTAAAACATTTAGAGACATCCACTGATTGTGAGAAGGGCTACATAAATAAAAACAATTTTTTTTATTTCTTGACTTCTGTCAAATGAACTCCAGTTTAAATTCTCACTGTCCTGTTTCAGATGCACCCACAATCATAGGTATCACAATATTTATCATTATTTTAGTCACTGCTTTAGCCAATTCATGTGATCCACCTACACCACTACTGGCTGCAACAGCTATGCTCTTGAACTTTCTCTTCAACATACACCAACTCACTTTATTTCAGAGCAGTTCTGCGTCTCAATTTTAATTCATCCTTCAATTTATCTGGTACTTTAACAGAAAATAGACTTCTTTTTCTTGCCGTTGAGTGGCAAGGCCTCTCTCTAATCACGTTTTTGGATCCTGACAGCGAGAGGCTAGGAGCCCTGAAATTATTTTTCTTTTCCCTGCAGATACTGGCTGACCACCATTACACTTTAAATACAACATTAATGCATGGAAGCAATGAAGTGGAAATGAGAATGCCTTCCAGTGAAGAATATTATTGATTTGGCAATACACTGGAGGGTTGCCAAATTCTAGTGGACCGTATTTCTGCAAGTTTAATCACACAGCCTCCAGCATTTCCTCTTTTATTTTGAGTGTATTTCTGATTTGTTAAAGTGTGCAACCCCTTTCAAGTTTTGCAACTTTAAGTGAATGTTAATGGATGCCCATATCTAACTACCTGCAGTCTAATATTTCCAATATTTTCATACAGAAAACACTCAACATATCAGGCAGCACTTTTATTTATTCCTTCATGAGATGTAGACATCACTAGGTTAGGCTAAGTCATGCTTAAAATCCCTTGAGAAGATGATGGAGAGTCACCTTCTTGAATTGCTGCAGTCTTTGGGGTGTAGATACACATTGTGCTGTTAGAAGGGGAATTCCAGAATTTTGAATCAGTGACACTAAAGCAATGGAGATATACATCCAAGCCAGTTTGGAGGGAACTTGCCAGTTGTGGCATTCTGATGCACTTACTCCCCTTGCCCTTTTACATTGCAGTTTGAAATGTTCTGTCATAGCAAGGACTTTGCGAGTTACTGCAGTGCATCTTGTTGGCGGCATACACTATTGTCAGTGTGTATGAGTGATGGAGAGAATTAATTTTAAAGGTGGTGGATGGAGAGCCAATCAAGTGGGTTGCTTTGTCCTGGATCATGTCAAGCTTAAGTATTTTTGGAGATTTACTTATCCAGGCAAGAATATTCTATGGAGAGAAAAAAAAGTTAATATTTCAACATCAGCAATCACTTGTAAATATGTGTCTTTAACATTACAGTATACTGCAATGTGCTTCACAAGAGAATTACAAAGCAAAATCAGCCACTTAGCTTTAACAAGCCAATATTAGACCAGATGGCCAAATGATGGGTAAAGAAGCTAGATTTCTTTTAATTTTTTCTTTAGCTGCAGAGACCTCCAAAGTCTGTGCAAGGCAGTGACTTCAGAACCAGATGCCAATGCATCCACTCGCCAACTGGTGTGCCAGGCAGCAGCACAACTTAGAGGAAACATTGCAAAGAAGCAGGCTTTCGGGAGGGTCTTTGAAGATGAATGCGGTAGCAAAGTGGATGGGTATAGGGAGGAAATTCCAGAGCTTAAAGTCTCACCAGCTGAAAACTGGGGATGCCAAATATTTGAACATTTACTTTCAGATATGTGCCAGAGACCTAGATTACGCATGTGTGGATATTTTGGAGAAAGTTGATCTGGAGAAGATTACAGAGAAAGAGAGCAGAAAGTCCATGGAGAGATTTAGAAACAAGAATGAGAATTTCAAGATCAACGCATCACTTGGCCAGATGCCCATCTTAGAAAATGCAGTGGGAGTACAGCATAATGTAACTGACTGCCTGGTCACTGTGAAACCTGGATGTACTTTACAAAACAAGCAGAATCAGGCTCTATTCATGTTTCCAGAGAATGTGCAGGATCACCACCTCCACATAAAATCCAGCCCCCATTATGGGAACCATGTGGTTTAATCTCAGTTATTTGGCAGGAGACGGATGATTCTGGTAACTAGAGAATGGTAGCTGTGGGAGTCAGTGAGTCTTACGCAAACCCACTGATTTCCACTGCTACCTGAATACACTTCCTCCCAAGGCACTTCCTGTAAGGACTTAATTCCGTTCTCTCATTTTTTCCATCTCCAGGACATCCATTCCAGCAATACAACTTTCCAAACCAATCATACCTCATGCTTTCCTTTTTCCTCAATGTAATTGATAGGGATCTCAACCTCATACCTTGCACTTCTTATTCTTCTGCCTTCACTGCTTCCCTTCCATGTTGCATAAGGATTCTCTTGGCCTTACCATTCATTAATCTCCATTCATATGGGCCAATTTCCATTATAATCACTGTAATGCCATCAACAATTTGGAAGACACACAATATGTTGACCTTCTATCACAAGTGGATGTGAGCATAGCAGCAAAGAAGCTTTGCTTAAATTGAGTGGGAATGGAGTTGGAATGTGCAGGTCTTAACCCCATTTGCTAAGGAAAGATATATTTGCCACAGACAGCGTGCATTGTGGGCTCACCAGACTGATTTCTGGGATAGTAGGACTGCTTTATGATTTATCTCTTATGGTGGTGGTCATTGCCTGGCATTTCTGTGTTACTTGCCACTTATCAGCCCAAACCTGAATATTGTCAAGTAATTGTTACATTTGAACATGGACTGCTTCAGCATCTGAGATGTCAGGAAAGGTGCTGAACATACACAATGATTGCCGAACATCCTTAAATCTGATCTTATGATGGAAGGGAGATCATTGATGAAGCAGCTGAAGATGGCTTGGCCTAAGACACTACACTGAGGAACTCCTGCAGAGATATCCTGGAGCTCACATGATTGACCTCCAAAAGCCACAACCACCTTCTTATGTGTCAGGTATGACAACAAGCTGCATAGTGTTTGCCCCTGATACTCATTGATTCCACTTTTGCTAGAGGTCTTTGAGCAAGGGCTCCTGCTTGCAAAACGGAGACCTTGTAGATGTCTTGGACCCATGTTTGGGGCCCTTGTCTATGAAGATAAACTTGATTTAAGTAATTGCTTTCTATTCTTTTGTACCTCAAAATGACGCCGATGGTGGCGATAGAACACTTTTCATTGTATCTCCCTAGATATATGTGACAATAAGTCATTCACTCATGTCACACTTGGTTGAATGCAGCTTTGATGTCAAGGATGTCAGTCTCACCTCATCTCTGGAATTCAACTATTTTGTCCATGTTTGAACCAAGGCTATAATGAGGTCAGGTGTTCAGTGGCCTAGGCAGAACCCAAACTGGGCGTCACAGAGCAGGTGCTCTTTGTAGCACTATTGGTCACTTATTCCATCACATTATTAATGACTAAGAGTAGACTGACGGAATGTTTTAAGTGGGTGGGTTGATGCCAGTGTTGCAACAGTGTTGCAAGTGAAGAACTTGTCTTGGGAAGCAGTAAGTTCTAGAACACAAGTCTTCAGTATTACTTTCATAATGTTGTCAGTGCCCATAGACTTTGCAGGATTCAGTGCCTTCAATGATTTTTTGCATTCCTGTTACTTCTCCCAAAGTGAACTCCTCACACTTTTCTGCATTAAACTCCATTTGTGACTTCTTAGCCCAGCTTTTTTTTAGATTAGATTAGATTAGATTAGATTAGATTACAGTGTGGAAACAGGCCCTTCGGCCCAACAAGTCCACACCGACCGTCGAAGCGAAACCCACCCATACCCCTACATTTACCCCTTACCTAACACTACGGGCAATTTAGTATGGCCAATTCACCTGACCCTGCACATCTTTGGACTGTGGGAGGAAACCGGAGCACCTGGAGGAAACCCACGCAGACACGGGGAGAACGTGCAAACTCCACACAGTCAGTCGCCTGAGGCGGGAATTGAACCCGCTCTGCATCTTATCTATGTACCTCTGTAGCCCACAACATCCTTCGGCACTATCCACAACTCTGCCTACCTTAGTGTCATCTGCAACTTTACTAACCCATTCTTCTGCTCCCACATGCAGATCATTTATAAAAATGACAAACAGCAGTGGCCCCAAAACAGATCCTTGCGGCACACCTCTTGTAAGTGAGCTCCAGGATGAACATTTCCCATCAACCACCACCCTCTGTCTTCTTTCAGCTAGCCAATTTCTGATTCAAACCGCTAAATCTCCTTCAATCCTGAAACTCCATATTTTGTGCAATAGCCTTCTGTGTGGAACCTTATCAAATGCCTTATGGAAGACCATATACAGCACATCACCACTTTACCTTCATCCACCTGTTTTGTCACCTTCTTGAAGAACTCAATAAGGTTATTGTATAAATTTGTATAAATTAATTAAATAAGTAGAGTTGGCTGGACAGGTGAGGTGCTGTAGCTGTATGATATGGCTGACCCCATTGTGAATGGCAGTGAACATATCTGCAGCAAGTGTTGGTTGCTGGAGGAACTCTGGATCTGAATTGATGATCTGGAATCTGAGCTTCAAACACTGTGACACATCCGGGAGGGGGACATTTACCTGGACGCTTTGTTGCAGGAGGCAGTCACACCCGGTAGATTAAGTAATTCAAATTCAGTTAGTGATCAGGCACAACAGGGTGTGACTGTAAGTGAGGCAGGTATGGGGATTCTGAGTTCAGGATTGGAGGAGCCTCAGCCCTTGACCTTGTCCATGAGATTTTTGCTCCCTGTATGGATGAGGAAAAGGGCTGTGGACACGATGAGCCAGCTGACCATGGCACCATGGTGCAGAAGGCCATTTAAGAGCGGGAGCAAAAAGACAAGTAGTTGTTATAGGAAATTCTATAATTAGGGGGACAGATAATATCCTTTGTGAGCCAGAGTGGGAGTCCCACATGGTGTGTTGCTTGCCCGGTGCCAGGTGCGGGACATCTCTGACCGGCTTGAAAGGATATTGGAGCAGGAGGGATAGGATCCAATTGTTGCGGTCCACATTGGCACTAACTATATAGGCAAGGCTGGGAAGGAGGACCTGTTTTGGGATTATCAAGCACTAGGAAGGAAATTGAAGAACAGGTCCTTGAGGGTCATAATCTCTGGATTACTGCCTAAGACACATGCTAATTGGCATAGGGATAAGAAAATTAGAGAAATAAACACATGGCTAAGAGATTGGTGTGGGAAAGAGGGATTCCATTTCATGGGACATTGGCATCAGTTTTGGAACCGGGGGGATCTGTACTGATGGGACGGTCTCCACCTGAACCAATCTGGAACCAGTGTTCTAGTGAAAAGGAGAAATAGGATGGTCACTAGGAACTTAAACTTGTGAGTCAGTGGGAAGGGAAAGCAACAGGGAGATGGAGTCAAATAGAAAGATAAGCAGCAGGTTAGCATGTGTGCAGGAATGAAGCAAAAAATAAGGATAACTTAGAGGACATATTACTAGAGACACTGGAAATCATGAAGATAAGAAAATTCGCATTAAGGCACTTTACCTGAATGCTCGCAGTATTCGTAACAAAGTAGATGAATTAACAGCACAAATCATCGTGATGTTTATGATGTGGTAGGTGTCACAGAGACATGGTTGCAGGCGGTTCAGGACTGGCAGTTAAACATCCAAGGATTTACAACTTATCGAAAAGACATGGAGGTGGGCAGAGGGACAGGGTTGCCTTGTTAGTTAAGAATGAAATTAAATCTATGGCACTGAATGACATAAGTTCAGATGATGTGGAGTCTGTGTGGGTGGAGTTGAGGACCCACAAAGTTATGTGCAGACTTCCTAACAGTGGTCAGGACCAGGGGCGCAAGATGTACTGGGAAATAGATAAGGCATGTCAGAAAGGCAAGGTCATGGTGATCTTGGGGGACTTCAATATGCAGGTGGACTGGGTGAATAATGTTGCCGGTGGATCCAAAGAAAAGGAATTCATGGAAAGCTTACAGGATGGCTTTTTTGGACCAGGTTGTGATGGAGCTCTCAAGGGAGGAGGCTATTGTGGGCCTAATGCTATGTAATGAGCCAGACTTTATAAAAGATCTTAAAGTAAGGGAACACTTAGGAGGCAGCGATCATAATATGGTAGGGTTCAGTATGCAGTTTGAAAGAGAGAAGGCAAAATCAGGTGCAATGGTGTTACAGTTAAATAAAGGTAATTACAGGGGCATGAGAGAGAAACTGACGAACAGCGACTGGAAGCAGAGCCTAGCAGGGAATACAGTAGAGCAACAATGGCAGGGGTTTCTTGGTGCAATTGAGGACACAGTGCAGACGTTTATCCCAAAGAAAAGAATGATTATTCGGGGTTGGGTGGGGGTGTGAAATTAGACAGCCATGGCTGACAAAGGAGGTCAGGAAATGCATCAAAGCAAAAGAGAGAGCCTATAAAGTAGCCAAGAGCACTGGGATATCAGAAGAATGGGAAGACTACAAAAACAAACAGAGAATAACAAAGAGAGAAATAAAGAAGGAGAGGATCAAATATGAAGGTAGGCTAGCCATTAATATTAGAAATGATAGTAAAAGTTTCTTTCAATACATAAGAAACAAACGAGAGGCAAAAGTAGACATTGGGCAGTTCCAAATTGATGCAGGAAGGCTTGTGCTGGGAGATAAGGAAATAGCTAAAGAACTTAATAAGTACTTTGTGTCAGCCATCACAGTGGAAGACATGAGTAAAATCCCAACAATTAAGGAGAGTCAGGGGACAGAGTTGAGTATGGAAGCCATTACAAAAGAGAAAGTGCTAGAAAAGCTAAAACGTCTAAAAATTGATAAATCTCCTGGCTCCAATGGGCTACATCCTAGAGTTTTGAGGGGAGGTAGCTGAGGAAATAGCGGAGGCATTGGTTGTGATCTTTCAAAAGTCACTGGAGTCAGGGAAAGTCCGAGATTATTGGAAAATTACTGTTGTAACCCCCTTGTTCAAGAAAGGATCAAGACAAATTATAGGCCGATGGAAAATTATAGGCCGATTAGCCTAACCTCAGTTGTTGGTAAAATTCTAGAATCCATCGTTAAGGATGAAATTTCTAAATTCTTGGAAGTGCAGAGTCAAATTAGAACAAGTCAGCATGGATTTAGTAAGGGAAAGTCATGCTTGACAAACCTGTTAGAATTCTTTGAAGAGGTAACAAGTAGGTTAGACCAGGGAAAGCCAGTGGATGTTTTTGATCTAGACTTCCAAAAAGCCTCACAGGAGGCTGCTGAGTAAAGTGTGGGCCCGTAGTGTTCAAGGTCAGCTACTGGCATGGATCGAGGATTGGCTTTAGGGTGTAGGTTTGCTCGCTGAGCTGTAGATTTGATATCTAGACGTTTCATTACCTGGCTAGGTAATATCATCAGTGGCGACCTCCAAGTGAAGCAAAGCTGTTGTCTCCTGCTTTCTATTTATATCTTTCTCCTGGATGGGGTTCCTTGGGTTTGTGGTGATGTCATTTCCTGTTTGTTTTCTGAGAGGTTGATAGATGGTATCTAGATCTATGTGTTTGTTTATGGCATTGTGGTTGAAGTGCCAGGCTTCTAGGAATTCTCTGGCATGTCTTTGCTTAGCCTGTCCCAGGATAAATGTGTTGTCCCAGTCGAAATGGTTTTCTTCATCCATGTGTAGGGCTACGAGGGAGAGAGGGTCGTGTCTTTTTGTGGCTAGCTGGTGTTCATGTATTCTGGTGGCTAACTTTCTTCCTGTTGTCTTACGAAGTGTTTGTGGCAGTCCTTGCATGGAATTTTGTAGATGACGTTGGTTTTGTCCATGGGTTGTACTGGGTCTTTTAAGTTTGTTAGGTTTTGTTTGAGAGTGTTGGTGGGTTTGTGTGCTACTAGGATTGGCTGTCTGACAAAAGGCTGGGATTAATGATTCTTTTTTGGAATGGGCAGCTAGTCCCAAGGTTCAGTGTTGGGGCTGCAGCCATTCACTTTATATATTAATGATCTGGATGAAGGGACTGGAGGCATTCTGGTGAAGTTTGCTGATGATATGAAGTTAGGTGGACAGGCAGGTAGCACTGAGGGGGTGGGGAGGTCCCAGAAAGATTTACATAGTTTAGGAGAGTGGTCCAGGGAATGGCTGATGAAATTCAACTTGAGCAAATGCGAGGTCTTGTACTTTGGAAAAAAGAATGCTGGCATGGACTATTTTCTAAACGGTTAGAAAATTAATAAAGCCAAAGTACAAAGGGATCTGGGAGAGCTAGTCCAGGATTCACGAAAGGTTAACTTGCAGGTTGAGTCCATGATTAAGAAAACGAATGTATTGTTGTCATTTATCTCAAGAGGGTTAAGACTTGCGGATTGAGTGATGTGCATCTGAGACTTTATAAAGCTCTAGTTAGGCCCCATTTAGAATACTGTGTCCGATTTTGAGCCCCAGACCTCAGGAAGGACATACTGGCACCGGAGCATGTCCAGTGGAGATTAACACGGATGATCCCTGGAATGGTAGACCTAACATACGATGAATGGCTGAGGATCCTGGGATTGTATTCATTAGAGCTTAGAAGGTTGAGGGGAGATCTAATAGAAACTTACAAAATAATGCATGGCTTAGAAAGGGTGGACGCTGGGAAAATGTTTCCGTTAGACGGGGAGACTAGGACCTGTGGGCACAGCTTTAGAATTAGAGGGGGTCAATTTAGAACAGAAGGAGACATTTCTTCAGCCAGAGAGTGGTGGGCCCGCAGAATTTATTGCCATGGAGAGTCGTGGAAGCCGGGATGTTAAATGTCTTCAAGACAGAAATGGATAAATTCTTGATCTTGCAAGAAATTAAGGGCTACGCAGAGAGTGCGAGTAAGTGGAATTGAAATGCTCATCAGCTATGATTAAATGGTGGAGTGGACTCAATTGGCTGAATGAACTTACTTCCACTCCTATGTCCTCTGGGTTTATGGTCTTATGGTTAGTTAGGCATTACCTCCCTTTACAAAACTGTGTTGACTATCTCTAATCAATTTATTCCTTTCCAGATAATTATAAATCCTATCTCCTAAAACTTTTTCCAATACCTTACCCACAACCGAAGTAAGGCTCACTGGCCTATAATTACCAGGGCTGTCCTGACTCCCCTTCTTAAACAAGGGAACAACATTTGCTATCCTCCAGTCTTCTGGCACTACTCCTGTTGACAATGATGATGTGAAGATCAAAGGCATAGGCTCTGCAACCTCCTCCCTGGCTTCCCAGAGAATCTGAGAATAAATCTCATCCGGCTCAGGGATCTTACCTATTTTCAGATCTTCCAAAATTGCTAAAACCTCCTCTTTGTCAACCGTGATCCCATCTAATCTAGTAGCCTGGATCTCCATATTCTCATTAATATTGCCCTTTTCCAATGTGAATACTGACGAAAAGTATTCATTAAGTGCTTCTCCTATGTCCTCAGATTCCACATACAACTTCCCACTACTATCTTTGATTGGCCCTAATCTTGCTCTAGTTATTCTTTTATTCCTGATATACCTATAGAAGGCCTTAGGGTTTTCCTTGATCCTATCCGCCAACAGCTTTTCATGTTTCCCCCGGCTCTTCTTAGCCTTCTCTTTAGATCTTTTCTGGCTGACTTATAGCTCTCAAGCGCCCTAACTGAGCCTTCACGCCCCATCCTCACATAAGCCTTCTTCTTTCTCTTGACAAGAGGTTCGACCAATGCTCCCTCTCTCAACAACTACCTCCCTGCCTGATAGGTACATACTTATCAAGGACCCACAGTAGCTGTTCCTTGAACAAGCGCCACATTTCAAGTGTGTCCATCCCCTGCAGTTTCCCTCCCCATCCTATGCATCCTAAATCTTGCCTAATTGCAACATAATTCGTTTTCAAGCAGTTATGCATCTTTCCCTGTGGTATATACCTATCCCTGCCCATTGTTATTGTAAACATAACCAAATTGTGGTCACTATCAAAGTGCTCACCTACATCCAAATCTAACACCTGGCCGGGTTCGTTCCCCAGTACCAAATCCAACATGGCATCGTCCCTCGTTGGCGTGTCTACGTACTGTGTCACAAAGCCCTCCTGCACACATTGAATCAAAACTGACCCACTTAAACTACTTGAACTATAGTATTTCCAGTCAATATTGGGGAATTTATAGTCTCCCATAACAACTACCCTGTCACTCTCACTCCTATTGAGAATCATCTTTGCCATCCTTTCCTCTACATCCCTAGAATAATTCGGAAGCCCATAGAAAACTCCTAACAGAGTGACCTCTCCTTTCCTGTTTCTAACCGCAGTCCAAACTACCTTAGTGGATGAGTTCTCAAATGTTATCTCAGCTGCTATAATATTACCCCTGATTAACCATGCCACTCGCCCACCACCCCTTTTATCATCTTCTCTGTTCTTACTGAAACATCTAAATCCTGGAATCTGCAACAACCATTCTGCCCCTCCTCTAGCCATGTCTCTGAATGGCCACCACATCGAAATCCCAGGTCCCAACTCATGCTGCATGTTCACCCACCTTATTCCAGATGTTCCAGAAGTAGACACATTGCGATCCAACATCTGATTGCCAATGCTGGAAATGTGTTGCTGGAAAAGCGCAGCAGGTCAGGCAGCATCCAGGGAACAGGAGAATCGACGTTTCGGGCATAAGCCCTTCTTCAGGAAGAAGAAGGCCTTCCTGAAGAAGGGCTTATGCCCGAAACGTCGATTCTCCTGTTCCCTGGATGCTGCCTGACCTGCTGCGCTTTTCCAGCAACACATTTCCAACTCTGATCTCTAGCATCTGCAGACCTCACTTTCTCCATCTGATTGCCAATGCCCTCTCGTGACCTCACTACTCTCAACTTCCTGTACACTGGAACTACAATTCAGGTTCCCATCCTACTGCTGCATGTAGTTTGCTTTTAGTCCACAGTAAGGATGGCATTTGATTTTGAGGGATGTTTGCAGATAGTGGCATTCCTTCAAGTCTGTTGTCCTCATTTCTTTAAGTAAAGGAGATCATGGGTTTGAAAGGTGCTGTTGAAGAAGTCTTATAATCTTTCTGAGGTGCATCTTGTAGATAATGCACAAAGCTGGCACTTGACACTGGTGGCAGATGGACTAAATGTTTAACATAGTGAGTACAGTACAAATCAAACAGCTTGCTTTGTCTTTGATAATGTCTGAGTTTACACTTATCTAAATAAGTGGAGAGTGTTCCAATGTACTCTCTAGATTAGATTAGATTAATTACAGTGTGGAAACAGGCCCTTCGGCCCAACAAGTCCACACTGACCCGCCGAAGCACAACCCACCCAGACCCCATTCTCCTACATTTACCCCTTACACTTAACACTACGGGCAATTTAGCTCGGCCAATTCACCTAACCTGCACATTTTTGGACTGTGGGAGGAAACCGGAGCACCCGGAGGAAACCCACGCAGACACGGGGAGAATGTGCAAACTCCACACAGTCAGTCGCCTGAAGCGGGAATTGAACCCAGGTCTCTGGCGCTGTGAGGCAGCAGTGCTAGCCACTGTGCCACTGTGCTGCCCACAACTGTGCCACCGTGCCACCCTCTAGCTGTGTCTAGTAGTGATTTAGAATTGAAGAAAACATCTATCTATCATCTGGTCCAGTTCTGAAAGGCCATCTTCCTAAAATGTAACTTTATTTCTCCTTCCACAAAAGCTATCGGACCTGTTAAAAATTTGTGACATTTTCTGTTTTGAGATTTCCAGAATCCCATTGCTTTTGTTTCTTCTTTTAAAAAAAAGTTCAAAAAATAAAAAAAATGTACGCAGAACTGTTTTAAGTACCCGATAAATTTATTTCTTGTTCGTTTACAATGTGACCAGGAAATCAATTTATACTTCAAGGGGATTCCTAGATATTCCCAGTGGTTTGGCAGTCGTGCTGTGCAGACAGGACATATACAGTACTGTACTCCGTAATTCATCCTTGATTCCTGACTTAAGCAAACTACTAAAGACAACCACCTGATGAAGGAGCAGCGCTCCAAAAGCTAGTGCTTCCAAATAAACCTGTTGGACTCTAACTGATGTTATGTAATTTTTTTTAACTTTGTACACCCCAGTACAACATCGGCACCTCCAAATCATGTCTACTAAAGAGTTAAATGTACGAATATAAACCTCCCTTTTAGCTCGTGTTTGAAATTTAAACAATGAATCAGTGGAGAATTGCATGAAAGACAGTGCAGTATGCAGAATCATTAATAGTATAAAGATCTGGAAACAATAATCCGCAATCTTTCTCTCTTCTGGATTAACACTACAAACGCTGGTCCATGCTGCAGGAAGAAAACTACATTACCCATAACTCCACACAGCCGGAATACGCATGCCCCGAACATGTGTTGTCAGCGTGCCGCCTGCCGCGCAACCTATGCCACTAGCCGGAAGTGCCCGTCCGTCCCACCTTCCGTTGGTGCGAATTGGCGAAGGGCACGCGATGACATCAACGGCAGGATGTTGAAATGGCTGGCGCAGCTGTCAATCAGACACGGAGGGGCGGGGCGGTATGGGGCCGGGGATAGGTTTCGCGGTGCGGTGGGGGCGGAGCGCTGACGGACGGAGTTGATGTGATTGTCGGTGAGAGGGAAGAAAAAGATGGCGGTGGCGGCGGCATTAGTGGAGTTCCAGCGCGCTCAGTCCTTAGTCAGCACCGACCGGAACGCATCCATAGACATCCTGCACAGTATCGGTGAGTGAGAGCGGCGGCTCTGTGGCCGCTCGGTGGCCTTACAAAAGGTTTCAGGAGGCCCGGGGCAAGAGTCGCCGGGGAGCTAACGCTGCTGACTCACTGTGAGTGTGAGGCCGGGCCTAGTTTTGCACACACCGGGCGGGGAGGGCACAGTCCGATTCCTCTCCTCTGGGCTCACAACAGATCGCCCCACACCAGCAGAGTGAGCAGAGGGGATGCTCGATCCGGAGGGAGGTGAATGGAGAGGGCAAGGTTTGAGATTGTCAGCCTCAGAGTCTCGCACATGACTCTTCCCTTCTCTGACGACCGGCAGAAAACAGTCGCTTCAAAAGAATCTGAAACGGATTGAGAGGCAACTTGCAGGGATGTTGATCCTTAATGAGGCATATTCCACAAACATTATGTGGAATAAAAGCCGAAAGATTTTTAGGAAAGGAGGATTAAAGTGAAACATCAAAGCGTTGAGGTGGGAAGGTAGTCAAAGGAGACCTAATGCCCAGAAAGGGAATTAGCAATAGTGAGTCAATTTACTGAGTCATAGTAGCAATGGACAGACACATTACCTGTGATGAGTTTATGGGAGTTAACTGGGCTAGGTTCTGGAATAATAATATTGAAAAGGAAAAGATGCATATTTATTTGATCAGAGTGTAGGGGGTTCTGGTAACTAATTTATTTGACAGTTAGACACTCTTAGTACAAGTTGCACATCTGAATAAGCCATTATGAAGACACACTCAAGGAAACTGTGCTATCAGCTTTACAACCAGGAAAGTGATAATTATGTAAATTTAAGTACAGCTTTGAGAGCTACTTGGTCGAACTATCATGTATTTTTTTTCAAGCATCTAAAGGCAAGACTGAACACTATCTAGCATGTCCCAATTGCATTAAAAAAGTCAATCTGCTTCAAATTTCTACTTCATTATCTTGGTGATTCTCTTGTTGCATTAGTGCATGTAAACTTGGTGGGTTGAAAGTTGGTTCCTGTGTGTGTGAATAGTAAAGGATCCTGTTTGCTGAGTGCCTGACATTTCTCCATTCATCAGAAATGGTGCTTTTATAGGGCAGATACCTGTATCTGCCAGAAATCTTAATATAAATGATAAGAAATGGTCATGTCAAATGTCATTTAAAGGGTACACGCTTCAGTAGAACAGTTCAGCATGCATATTTAATAACCTGTCTGTTTTTGGATATTTGCTTTCTTTAAAAATGTTGACAATAAAGAAGTGAGGAGATTTTGATCTAACAGTCTATAGTTATCTTTTGATATGCTGCAGATGTTTAACACGAAACTTAAACTTTATCAACAGCTTCCAGTTTAGCAGTAATGGCAGAATTATCTCCGAATGTCCAACTCTGTAGTTTATTTGAAAAACTTTTTTGATAAAAGTTCTGTACTGACTTATGGATTCAACGTCAACTGAGCTTATTTGCAGTATACTTTTACGTCAAGTTATAGAGTCATACAGTCTGAAAATACACCCATCACTCCAATTCATCCATGCTGACCAGACATCCCAATGTGACGTAGTCTCATTTGCCAGCATTTGCCCCGTATCCCTCTAAATCCTTCCTATTCATATACCTGTCCAATACCTTTTGCATTTTATAATTGTATCTGCCTCCACCACTTCCTCTGGCAACTCGTTTCATATATGCACCACCCTCTGTGAAAACGTTACTCCTCAGGTCCTTTTTAAATCTATCTCCTCCCACCTTAAACTTATGCTCTCTAGTTTTAGACTTTTCCAACCTCACAAAAAGATCTTAACTATTACCCTATTCATGCCCCTCAGAATTTTATAAATCTCTATAAAATCAGTCCTTAGCCTCTAATGTTCCAGGGGAAAAAAGCCTCAGCCAATTTAGCCTCACCCCATAACTCAAACCTTCCAATCCGGCAACATCTTTGTTAATCTTTTCTGCACCATCTGAAGTTTAACAACACCCTTCCTATAAGAGGGCAACCAAAATTGTACATGATATTATAAAATTGAGATTTTTGGCAACCAGTTATTTTTGTCTTTTTTTTAAAAAGAAAATTAGTCTACTTTTAAGTCTCTTATGCTGTCTATATTTTGTCTTGTCCAATAATTCTAGACTGTAATGTATTTTGCAATAATCATAAAATTCCTACAGAGCAAAAAGAAGCCATTCAGCTCATCAAGTCTGCACTGACCATCCAAGGAGTATCCCATCCTATACCCATAACCCCGCATTTACCGTGCTAACCCTGGTAGCTGGCGCACCACTGGGCAATGTAACGTGGCCAATCCACCTCACCTGCACATCTCTGCACTGTAAGAGGAAACCAGAGCATTCGGCAGAAACCCAAATAGATGGAGAGAATGTGCCAACTGCATGCAAAGTCACCAGACAGGAATTGAGCCTGGGTCCCTGGCGCTGTGAGGCAGTGTGCTAAACACTGCCACCATGCCAGCCAAAGTAAAGACAATGGTGCTGAACATGTTAGTCAGGGGTCATTTTTGTTGAAACTTTATTGCTGGAACAGCACAGCAGGTCAGGCAGCATCCAGGGAACAGGGGATTCGACGTTTCGGGCACAGGCCCTTCTTCAGGTCATTTGTGTTGAGCAAGCAGATGCCAGATACGTTAGGGAAACAATAAACCTATTTCTGATTGTGGCCATAAGAATGTTCCTTTCCTTTATGACTGTCAAGTTGAACAATTCCATAGTTCAAAACTTTTTTTGTTGGTTAGGCTTAGAAACGTTAACTTCTCAATTCACTTCATTTGAATTCTGGAAAGAGATTCTATAATCGCCATGAGAAACTAATGTTGTTTGTGTGCTATATTTTAGTGTAACTTTTTATTTTGTCAGATTGTTCTCCTCTTCAGGACTGTGTTTGAGACAGTAGTCTGTTGTACACAGCTTGGAGACGAAACTACTCAATTGTCGAGGTGCACCTCTTGTTAACGAAGTTAGTTTTTTGCTAGAATGCTTTTGCTTGTACTGGGAAACTAATATCCCTTACCTTGTAGACAGAGCTGCTTTAGAAGTAAAATGTCATTTAGCTGTATAGATGCAGGACAATTTGAATTTTCAGTTTGTTATTTTGAGAAGTGAAAAGTACTTCCTATATGCTTCACTAATTTATTGCAATAGCCAACTGTATTTACATAGTGACTTGAATGTTCTTCTCTGGAGTATTATACTAATTTGGCACTTTGCTCCATCTAGAACTATATAACTGAGAGAAATCAGGAGGGCAAAAAGGGATGTGAGATAGCTTTGGCAAATAGGGTTAAAGAGACAGCAAGTTCTGAGAAGATTTGTAGCTCGGGTTGAGGTTCTGGATGTAGGTTTGCTCGCTGAGCTGGAAGGTTTGTTTTCAGACGTTTCGTCATCGTACTAGGTAACATCTTCAGTGAGCCTCCGAATGAAGCACTGGTGGTGTAACCTGCTTTCCATTTATATGTTTGAGTTTCCCAGGGTTGGTGATGTCAATTCCTGCAGTGACCACATTTCCTGGTCTTTTTCTCAGGGGGATGGTAAATGGGATCCAAGTCAATGTGTTTGTTGATAGAGTTCCGGTTGGAATGCCATGCTTCTAGGAATTCTTGTGCATGTCTCTGTTTGACTTGTTCTAGGATGGCAGCGTTATCCCAGTCAAAGTGTTGTCCTTCCTCATCCGTATGCAAGGATACTAGTGAGAGTGGGTCATATTGTTTTATGGCTAGTTGATGTTCATGTATCCTGGTGGCTAGTTTTCTGCCTGTTTGTCCAATGTAGTGTTTGTTACAATTCTTGCAAGGTATTTTGTACTCAGACCCCTTGGCATCATGGTAGCCCACAAACCCACCAACACTAAAACAGCAGCTAAGAACTTGAAAGACCCTATACAGACAAGATGCAAAACTAATGTCATTTACAAAATACCTTGCAAGAACTGTAACAAACACTACTGTATGGTGGTGGAGGATTGTTTTTTGACTGGAGGCCTGTGAGCAGTGGTGTGCCACAAGGATCGGTGCTGGGTCCTTGTCATTTATATAAACGATTTGGGTGTGAATGTAGGAGGTATAGTTAGTAAGTTTGCTGATGGCACCAGAATTGGTGGTGTAGTGGACATCAAAGAAGTACAACAGATCTTAATCAGATGGGTCAATGGGCTGATGAGTGACAGACAGAGTTTAATTTAGATAAATGCGAGGTGCTGCGTTTTGGAAAAGCTAATCAGTGCAGGACGTATACACTTGATGGTCAGGTCCTGGGGACTGTTGCTTAACAAAGAGACCTTTCTCACAAAAAACACAGAGACCTTTGTGTGCAGGCTCATAGTTCCTTGAAAGTAGAGACGCAAGTCAATAGGATAATGAAGATGATGTTTGGAATGCTTCCCTTTATTGGTCAGAGTATTGAGTATAGTAGTTGGTACAGGACATTGGAATTTTGCATGCAATTCTGGTCTCCTTCCTATCGGAAAAGATGCTGTGAAACTTGAAAGGGTGCAGAAAAGATTTACAAGGATGTTGCCAGGGTTGGAGGATTTGAGCTATAGGGAGAGGCTGAATAGGCTGGGACTGTTTTCCCTGCAACGTGGGAAGCTGAAGGGTGACCTTTTTTATAGAGGTTTATAAAATCATGAGGGGCATGGATAATGTAAATAGACAAGGTCTTTTCCCTGGGGTGGGAGAGTTCAGAACTAGAGGGCATAAGTTTAGGGTGAGAAGGGAAAGATATATAAAAGAGACCTAAAGGGCAACCTTTTCATACAGAAAGTGGTGTGTGTATGGAATGAGCTGCCAGAAGAAGTCCTGGAGATAGTTACAATTACAGAATTTAAAAGGCATCTGGATGGGTATATGAATAGGAAGGGTTGAGAGGGATATTGGACAAGTGCTGGCAAACGGGACTAGGTTAGGTTAGGATATCTAGTTGGCATGGATGAGTTGGACCGAAGGATCTGTTTCCATGTGGTATGACTCTATATGGTAGTAGGCTTTAAGAACACTGAGAAAATTTATAGGTATTGAAAGATATTGGAAAATATCAGAAACACATTGAGGGTGGTAGAGATTAAAGAGTAGTAGGGACAGCAGCGTCAATGGATTTGAAAACCAAGGATCTGAATTTTAATTTCAAGACATTGCCATGAGCTAGTGTTGGCCAGTGAGCACAAGTGGTGAATGAATGGGACTTGGTCATAGAGATGTATAGCACGGAAACAGACTCTTAGGTCCAACCCGTCCATGCCAACCAGATATCCTAACCCAATCTAGTCCCACCTGCCAGCACCTGGCCTATATCCCTCCAAACCCTTCCTATTCATATTCCCATCCAGATGCCTTTTTAAATGTTGCAATTGTACAAGCCTCCACCACTTTCTCTGGCAGCCCACTTCACACACTTGCCACCCTCTGTGAGAAAAAGTTGCCCCTTGGATCCCTTTTATACCTTTCCCCTCTCACCTAAACCTATGCCATCTAGTTCTGGACTCCACCCCAGGGAAAAGACCTTGTCTATTTACCCTATCCATGATGCTCTGGGAAAACAGCCCTAACCTATTCAACCTCTCCCTATAGCTCAAATCCTCCAACCTCATTGTAAATCTTTTCTAAACCCTTTCAAGTTTGAGTCTACCATGTGTGAGGCAGGGCAGGAATGTATGCAAAAGCATAGATGACAGTTTTAGCAGTAGCTAAGTGAGGTAGGGGTTTTTGGACAATATTACAGAGTTGGAATTAGGACGTCTTACCATGGAATAGTTAAATACCTTTGTACAGTTTTCTTGTTCGGTATATATTGTGTTATTGAATTTACCACACTTGGAGAAAAATCCTATCCTTGAGTTGCACAGCACAAGTAGACACTGTAACTTTATGACTAAGCAATTTGCTTCTTTGGTTAAAGTGCATTTGAGACAGGATGCATCAATATCAGTTACACACTTTGGGAAGTGTGGTGACTTTTCATTGTTCTTAAGAGTCTAGTCTCTCTTTTTTGTGACAAATTGTCATGGTATCCTGGAAAAAAAGGTCAAGCATATAATTCAAAATCAGTGGTCTTATTGACCAGTCTATATCTAATTTGGTCCTGAAATCTTGCTAGAAATTTTTTTTTCATTTTACATATATCTGTATTTAACCTTTGAATTCCATAATTCCATAATTTTGTCTCTTCCTTTTGTGAATTTTGCAGAGCACAGAAACTGACCCTTTGGTTCAACCTGTCCATGCTCAACATAATCTAAAACTTAACTAGTTTCACCTGCATGCTCTTGGTCCATATCTCTCCAAACCTTTCCTATTCATATGTTTATCCAGATGTCTTGTAATTGTTGTAATTGTACCCACATCCACCACTTCCTCAGGAAGTTCATTCCATATGCAAACCACCCTCTGTTTTAAAAAAAACTGCCCTTCACTCTTTTTTTAAAATCTCTCTTCTTAAATGTGCTCCTATTTTTGAATTCCTCCATCTTACAGAAAAGGCAACTGCCGTTAACTCTTTCTGTACCCCTCATTATTTTATGAACTTCAAAGGTCCTCTCTCAACTCCAGTGAAAAAAAAGTCCCAGTCTTTATAATTCAAACCTTCCATACTTGGTAAAATCCTGTTTAAGAACCTTTTCTCATGAGATGAATCTAAATAAGTTTGGTAGGCATGTAGCTTTTTAAAGAAAATTATGTTGCTTTAATTATAATGGGAAGGAGGTATTGTGATTCCATGATATTTATTTGAAGAATGGTTTCAATAAATGTCAAAAATATCACACTCACTTTTGAAAATGCCTAGCTTCACAAACACACAATTTGTGTGAAGGCTTGCTCAGTCTGTACCAAGTGAGCAATAGAATCTGCAGTTCCTGGGTTTGATTGCTGTTTTCTGATTTAACTAATCTCAGCTGGGCTATCAACAGGGGTGCATCAGTTAAACTTCATTAGGATCAGGAAAATAATGTCATTGCTGTTCCTGATCACGATCCTGTGACTCCTCCTGGAAATGCATATGTGTAATTATAATGAAAATATATGGGTGTGGTAATGTGGAAATAGGTCATTCAACCCAAATTGTCTATATTTTATGTCTCCATTGCTACCAAGTAATTCAAAAGACAAGGGAGGTTTGGGCTTTGCTCAAGTGTTCCCTTCCCACCTCCAGTAGTTAGAAGTTCAAGGCTCATGTGCCGATAATGTACTTGGATGAAATAGCATGAAGCTGTGCCTATGGCCATGCTACTGTGAAAATGCCAGATCAGAAGTTAAGCAGACTCTGACTTGTTCAGTGTTTGGATGGGAGACTCCTTGGGAATGCAAGGAGCTGCACTTTGCCCAAAACTGCATACATTCATGTAGAACTCTGAGCTCAAAAACTGCATGAATTTATGTAAAACTCTGTTATCTCTCTTTTTTTTTAGATTAGAATCAATCTAAACATCAGGTCATAGACAGAGAAACAGGGGGCTAACACCTTCAACATATTGTCTAGCTATCACCATTGTTAACAGCTAACCTGAAAATGCAATTTAGAAAAAAGGTTTTGTGATTTACACATGAAAGAAGTGAAACTATCACTGTATTCTAACAGATGAAAGGCTTAACAGACAATCAATTTTTCAATGTATAATTTCAGTTGCATCACACTGCAAATTTTTGCTATAAATTCTGTGTTACGATCGAGCCCGCCACTATCACCTGATGAAGGAGCGTCGCTCCAAAAGCTAGTGTGCTTCCAATTAAACCTGTTGGACTGTAACCTGGTGTTGTGTGATTTTTACCTCTGATTGTCCTGTTTGTGTCTGTCAGCCAGGGCTCCCTGATTGGAGCTGTTAATCTGTGCCAATTGGGGAATTCATTCGGAGGCTGGCTGACTTTGTGACAACCACTGCATCCCTCTTGCTCTGAGGAGTTGGACAAAGGCTTTTTTTTAAATTGAAGTTCCTCCTGGGAAGTTTTAGTTATGAGTCATGTTACTCCAACTTTGCATCTGAGGGCAGTGTGTAAAGTACAGTAGATTTCCTCTTGCGTCCAGATCATCTCAGAAGAAAGTAATTCTTCTGTTCTGGCAGCAAAATCATCAAGGGGGCAACATCCACCAAACCCACCTCTGATTTCAAGGTATCTTCAATGCAAGAGGCAGAACCCACAGGTTCTGGAACAGTTGGAAAGGCAATCGAGGAGCTAGGCATGTTTTGTATGGCATCTTCTTGATTCTGGAAACTCTACTGGAGATATCCTTGTAGTTGCATGAGGGGTGGTGAGATAATTGAATAAGAGCTGGGACTGTTCAGTATCTAATGAAACTGTAAGCTGTTTCTTGAAGTCTGCCGTCAAAGTTTGGACTGCTCCTTTTGCCAGATCAGTGGATGATGGATGGTATGGAGCTGTCCTTGTACGACGAGTGCCATTTGACTTGGGGAAATACTCCAAATCCCTGCTGGTAAATGATTATCTGTAGTTTTTTAATTCTTCCTGTGTTTGATGGATGAACTCTATGCATGTCCAGCCACTTTGACTGGGCCTCCACAATGGTTAGTACATTGAGCCCGTGAAAGGGCCTGCGTAGTTGACATGTAGCCGAGGTTTACCTGGCCATTCCAATGAAAGGTGGAAGCTGCTGCCGGTAATATTTTGTTCTTGTGGGCACTGCGCTACATATGTGGCTATGTCTACCTTCAATCTTGGCGACCAGACCCAACATCTTGCCAGTATCTACATTTTGGAAACCCCTGGATAATCCTGCTGGAGTTCAGCCATTATCTGGCAGCAACCTTTGCTCATGCCAATCACTCCCATAATCATATGCCTCCTCTACTGTGTCTAAAACGGTTTCAATTCTGGTGTGAGGGCTCTTTGATTTCTCCCATCACTACCAACTGTTTTAGTTTTGTAAGGAGTGGGACTTTCTTGTGTCCAAAGTGTGTTGTTGTTGTCGTCGTCGTTGTTGTTTTTGTTGTTGTTGTTTTTGTCATCGATGATTGATTGTGTTTGGAAGTGTGTCCTGCAAACATGAAACCATATGGACTTTTCCAGTGGTATATCTGCCAGTAGGACATGGCTCATCTGCATTTGCTATTTGGTCTACTGAACGGTGTACCAACTTGTAATGCACACTCATAATTAAAGCCTGCCATTCAACTTGGCCTGAAGGAATGGGCAGTAGTGCCTTGTCCTCTTCAAGTAGACCCAGTAGGGGTTTGTGTTCCACTATTTTATTACAAATTTATGTCTGTAAATGTATTGGTTGAACTTCCTGACTCCAAATATGACTGCCAAACCTTCCTTCTCTATCTGGCTAATGCGGAGCATAAATACGCCCAATGTCCTGGATGCATGTGCTCTTGGGGATTCCTCTTCATTGGGCCACCTATGAGCTCATACTGTTCTAATATTAGCATAGTGGTTCAGTGGTTAACTCTGCTGCCTCATAGTGCTAGGGACCCAGGGTTTAATTCCAGTCTCTGGCAACTGTCCATGTGAAGTTTGCATATTCAAACCTGTGTATGAGCTTTTCGTATTAATTCACAAACCCAAGGAAAGATCTAAGCTCTGGTGCAAATGTGGAAGCTGGGATACCTTTGGATCACCTTCACTTCATTTTCCAATGGGTATAACCCTGTCTTGACTCTGCAACCCAAGTAAGTCACTTGGGGAGACCAGAACACACACCTTGCTTTCAAAGTTGTACACCTGTCTGGGAGAAACATCTGAGGACTATCTCTAAGTGCTCCTTATTGGTATTCCCTTTTATTAGAATGCCATCTAGATAAATGGCAACCTTGTGAAATGTTCTGCATTATCTGTTGAAAAATTGCACAGGCTGACTATATCCCAAATGGCAATCTTGTATATTGCTACAAGCCCTTATGGGTATTAATTGTAGCATACTTCTGGGAATTCTCATCTACCTGCCGTTGCAAGTACACATGGCTCATGACCGGCATAGTGAAGTTCCTTCCTCCTCTTTCCCCCACCCCACCAATCAGTTTTTGTATTGAGGCTTGGTTTTGTTTTTGGGTTTGGCTGTGGGCTGACCTAGAGTCCCTCTGTCCAGCGTGAGGCTATGCAATTGCCTTCACTCAAGTGGTGTTCCCAAGCTCAATTGGTGGCGAGGATGTTCACTTCCGTTGGAATGCCTAGCAACTCATATGTTCCACTTGCCGCATTTTTCAATGATAAATCTAGTTGTAGTGCCTATTTCAAATCTAGTAGGTGCTCTTGCATGGTTACATAATTAATCCCACATACCAAATGGGGTCTCAGCATCTCATTAAAAGGTTAAACCAAAGTCACATGCCTCGGCCAGTCATCTTAACCGAGCCAAAAATCCTGATATGGATTCCCCTTGTACTTGAATTGCCCAGAAAAACAGTGTCTCAGAATTGGAGGAGGCTAGGGGTTGTAATATTCCTTAGCTAAATCTTTCAACCCTTTTTAAAGGTATTAGTGCCTGCTGGTGCTTCAGGGGAACTTCGGCTCTTAACTCAAAAAAGCTACTGGTCCACAAGCTGTCTGGAGAATTACTTGTTGCTTTTCATATGTTAGGATTATATTGAAGACTCTTCTGAAGACAGCATGCTGATGATTACTGCATTTTTCTAAGGGTAACTCCCAACATCTTTCAGTACCGTTTGCTGTACTAGGTGGGGCTTCCTTAACTATCTCTGTTCTGCAAAATGCAAATTTGTATGTGGAGATCCCTGCATTTGACATTTATTGCAAATTAACTGTAGCAACACAGCCAGCTTATGGTTCATGGTGTAATGTTAAAAGATTAAATTGGAATATCTGTCTGGACATTAATGTAATATTAAGCAGTTAGACTGGAAGTGGGTGGAACAACATTCATGCAAGAATGTGAATCACCCACACCCCAATTAGACAGTCATTTGCTACTACTCCCTGCTATTATCAAATTAAACTATTGTTCAATCTCTTCCTTTCAGAAATGCTTTCTAGCCAACCCCTGAAGCTAGATATGTCGCACCTGCATTGTCTTGGGGAATCAGTCAGGAAATTGTTCACTTAATAATATCCACAGGATTAGGGCATTTAGATTTACATTATTTCCGAGCATGCTCTCATCCTACCATTTGTAAGTGGGGTAAACATGTGACTGAGCGTGACTGTGGGTTGTCTAGAGTGGCATGTGACTATGGGGGAGTGGCCAGAGTATCTGTAGGCATGGCCATCTGACCTGTATAAAGGGGGTTTGTTTTCTTTGTTCAGTGCCTTTTTTGACTCGACCTCGCATGCATGCGAGGGGGGGATAAAGGGGATCACCTAGGTTGTACAAGCTTTAATAAACTTTGACTGTTTGCAGTAGTTGGTGTGTGTGAATTGCATCTTGTGTGTGAAACCTCAGGAAAAGAACCTAACAATGGAACATTTTTGGATATCCCTTTATACATCAAACTTTTTTGCTTCTTTAAAAGCAAAAAAAAAAAACTGGACATGTTCAAAGTGAAACGAAAACAGAAATGCTAGTTGCCTTCAATGGTCAAATGTGGAGAAAACATTTCAGGGTTTGTGCACAGTTTTCATCAGAATTCTCCTTGTGCATATGCTTATCTGTTCTCTCCACAGTTGCATACTGGATTTTTCAATCAATATGTTGCTTTTTGTGAAAGTTGCTCTTTGGTATAAGTACATGAATGAAAGTTAATTTGTTAGCATTGGTACAAAGAGTGAACTTCTGAGAAGCTAAGCTGTGGTTATGCTAGAAATTGCTTTAATTCAAAATTTTGTCCATGTAGTTTTTGTTGGTGTATACCCATGCAATCCAAAATTAGGGAGTTGGGAATTGCATAGAGGTTTGGTTGCAAATGATCATCTTAAGTGATAAATGAACCCTAAAATGTTTGTTTTCATGTGTACATCTAACATTACTATTGGCTTGTATGTATATGTCTATATACTGTATGACTGGACTTGGTTGGGCGTGTCTGGAGATGTGGTGGTAGTTTTCTTCCTGTCTCAACCTCTTGGATGAGTCTTGATGCATGGTCTTGTCAATTGAACAATGACTGGATTTACTCCCTTCAGCCAATCCATGTTGTTAGTCCAGTTTGTGCTTTTGTCAAGGTATATTTAATAACATTATTTAGAATATAAAGAAAATCTAGATTATTACTTTAAAATAATAATGGAAGTGAATATTAATGAAAGTATAATGTAGCGAATTATTAAACACCTCTTTTTATTAAATGTCTTGTCGAGGACGAGAAATAAGCAACACTGGTCAGCTTAAGTTAGGGTGATAAATGAGCCCTGAGATGATCTGCTTCTTGGATGTAAAATGCTCCACTTTCCCAAGCCCATGTTGCTGTTTAAAAAACTGCTCACTTCTGCTTCAGTGTTTTTGCAGCAGTTTCTGGCCCATCCCATTCTATTTTTCTTGTAGAATTTCCAAATGATCATCTTACGTTTATCTCAGGTGGGAGCTTGAACTTGGGTAATGTAGCAGGGAGATCAGCCGCCCTCCAGATTCCCAGAAAATTACATCCAGTAGCTTGGATCTGTCTCCCACCCATGAGAAAGTCTTAAATTCCAACTTCTGACTAACCATTTTCATAAATCTGAACAAAGATTTGCAATTGATTAAGAAAACAGTAAAGTTAATGTTGATATATAGTACTTTGTGCTCTGCATTAATAATCTTTTGAGATATAACAATTCTAGAATGAAAAGGAGATTCTCAGCAGTGCTGGATATTCAGGGATACAAGAGTCAAGGAATGCAAACCAGGTTTTACCTGGAGGTTAGCAATTTGAACTGCAGAAATTAGTCTTCATGTATACTCTAACTACCTTTAAAATAGAAAGTTAATGTTTAAAAAAAATCTTTGTCTTAAAACTCTACACATTTTTTGACTTCTGCCTTGTCTATTTATGTCATTTCTGTACTCAGATCTACGTTAATGCATTGTCTGGTTGAATTTCCATCCTGATCTTTAAACGAGTTGATAGCAGAGCCCCTTCCTATCTTGTAATTTGCATAAACCCTGTATTTCTCCAATCTACACTTCTCCAGTACTGGTGTCTCGCACATCTAATTTTTCACTTCTTCCATTGGTAGGTGTATCTTCAGCCAACGAGACCCTAAATGCTGTGATCGCTTGTTGCTCACTCTGTGTCTCATGTATGCTCGCTCTATCTCAGTTCAAACCTTTTTCATAAAATGGCCCCTTCACAGCAATATTACTTTAATAAACTCTCATTCCAAGAAGTTAACAAAGTTATTTTTCAATATGCATATTTGGTGTTGGAGCCATGTGTATATGATATCAGATTGAGTCAAGGAGTTTAGTTGTTTTATAGGTTATGGGGTACTAGATTTACTCTTGACGACAATTTGATTTTGTTAGGATAAATTAAATGATTAGTTTCTTGTTTAGGGTTTGTTTGTGAGGAGATTTGTCTTGAGTTTTTAATAAAATGCTTTAAAGCGAAACAGGTTTATAAATGTTTTGAAAAGTTATTGAAACTGTCATCTTTCTTAATTTTTGTTTGTCCCAAAACCCCTACAGAACTTGTGTAAATGGTTTAATGTGGGTGTCGAAACTTAATCGAAATAGAATGTGGCAGTTAACATTTCCTTTCCAACATGAGCGTTATCAAATAAATTGACTTTACTCTGCCATTATCATTTTTGGCAGGTTCACTTTTTCAAACTGTTGTGGACGTAGTCAGTATGTCGGTTTTACTTTACTGGGTTGGAGTTCCATGTAATTCATTCTGCAGTGACCTGTCGTCCTTGGTTGAGCAGGAGTTATGAAAGTAGTTGTCACAGCTGTTAATTGGTGTCATGGTTATGAACGTACCAACAAAAAAATGACAGTTTACTAACAGTTTCCTGGAGCACTCTTTCTCTGTCATTTGGAAATGACCATTGTAGTACTGTTTATATACATCAGCTCAGACCAAGAGATCAAAATTTTTTTTTTTTTTTAAGGCTCTTAATGAGAAAATTGCCGAGCTAAGTTTTATCAAGAACTTCCTTTTGATTGTCACTTAATAAAATGATGTAATCCCATAATGATGCCATTTTCTGGAATTGTGCTGAACTTCTTTTGAGGGCTTCCTTCTTTTGCTAAGAGCACAAACACCATCCAGAAAAGAAAATCAAATTGTTGACAATAATTGTGTAAACTGTTTCCAACATATGTATGTCAATTACTTTTGTGTTATTAAATTTCCTTTTTTTTTCAATTTACAGAATCCTATTTTGTTTCCTCTGCTTCAGAAGATTGCCAATGCTGACTGTACGGCTGAATATGTGCTTTTCTCACTTGTTTCCCAACATTGTACCACTTGGTTACAGCTGTTCTATATAAGTCATCTTTAGAGGAACCGATCAGGCATTATCATGGCATTATCGATGGTTTGTGTCTCAAGACTGACTCACTAGTCATTCTTCGTTCTGTTGATGAGGGACAAGACTTGCTTCACTTTGGCTGTGGCCAGTTGTATTATTTGAATGATGTCCAATAAATGGGGCAAGTCTTGTTGCTCTTTTAGAGAGACTGCACCACAAAATGTGTTGTGGAATTGCATTATGTTTGGCTGCCTTCAATTGTGTCCAGTTGGCCATTGCTCTGCCAACCTTCCATGATCTCTTGGCATTTGCTATTGTCTTTCAGCTCCCATGACCACTGTGTTTTCATATCCTAGCTCCAAGATCGTTATTGCTTCACAGTGTGCCAAAACACACTCTTGTAGGCATTGAATTTGGTGGTTTTGTACAGTTTCTGTGATATTTGGAGAATCTAGCATCAGCCAAAATCCTTTCAATTCATCTATAGGTTCCTCATGACACTGTTTTCTGGGTTGCATCTTGGTACTATCTCAGACTTGGATTATATCATGCATGATGTCTGAGCCATAATAATGCTGTGAACTATTTCAGAGAGACTTGCATTTTCTTTCTGGAAGCAATAGAGATGAAAGAGCTCCTTCCATGATAGATGCTATCACGGAAATAACTTCTAGATAGTGAATGTTTTTACTATTCCTTTGCTTTACTGCCCCCCAATCAAATGTAAACAGAAATGTGGCAGTCTAGTCATTATCCATAACAATACAAACTCTTAGCTTGCCACCACAGTTAATGCTGCTATCCATCAGAATGCTTGAAGTATGCAAAAGGCATACTGAGTGTTTTGGCCTTGAGAATATTCCCAGCCAAAAAGTGGATATAGGCATGTGCTTGTGTTGGTTCCATTTGTATTTTCGAGATCCACCTCGGTAGTTTCTTGATGTACGAGAGAAGGAAAGTAGATAAGCAGGAGCTTATTCTTCACCAGTTGTATTCACTGTCTTCCCACATGCTTCTCAAAAATTTTCCCCAACCCTTTGACTTCTCTTTGAATGGTTTAATTTTTTTTCACTGATTTATAAGCTGCCTGCTCCCCGGGTGCCTTTTGAGTTGATGCATCATGCACTTTGGCAGGCCTTGGTGTATATTTATAACTTCCTGTCCCTAATTCATGGTATCCCAATCCAGTTCAAGGTCCGAGTGGAAATACCATTTCTACCAGGAAAGAAAAGGCTAAGTGTAAATTGTTTCTCTCTTTTAAGGCCCTGAGTTGCTTTTGAAGTTTGTAATTCTGGTAATCCCATGTTAAATTTGAATTTTAAAAAGTTCCCACATGATACTAATTTGCACACCTGTAATTTAAAGTTAACATTTTTCCCTTTATTTATCTTCTGGTACTTTTAAAAACTGGCGATTTATGTAACTACATTACAAAGTGGTCTCAGTATTTTTGCATTTCAGGTTTTCATACAATAGAATTAAATCTACACTAACAACAAAACATAACCCCTTCTGACTTGTGTATATCAGAACCAGGAAACCTTCAATAAGTGTAAGGGTTCACTATGTCACCACCTAATGAGTTTAGATTGCTTACCATCTAAAAAGCCTCATTATCTGGATACAATTCCCAAATTACAATAATAAACGACGATTTCGACGCATTCACAATTTTACGAACATCTGATTTATGCATGCAATCCTAACATAGGGATGTAATTTTAAAGACCTGGCATATGAATATTTTATGTATTTCCAAATGTCTCTTTTATAATGTCCTGCAAAATTTTCTGACTTGCATACAAATAGACTTGTGGACAACCAAGAGGCTGCCTATAGATTAATTTCAAATAGCAGCTGTTTAACACCAGAGAGTTATCAGTCTGGCATAAAAAGCAA
This sequence comes from Chiloscyllium plagiosum, assembly GCF_004010195.1. NCBI lineage: Eukaryota > Metazoa > Chordata > Chondrichthyes > Orectolobiformes > Hemiscylliidae > Chiloscyllium > Chiloscyllium plagiosum. The sequence goes on along the minus strand of NC_057742.1, from coordinate 34,579,507 downwards.
AGTTAATAAACTGACCGGAATGAATCATGTCTTTGCTTATTTGTCTTTCCCTCCCTTCCACCACCACCACCACCGGATTTCAAAGAAATGTAATGGGCCTCCTTTCTGCAAGCAGCATTCTCTCCCTGTATAGGTGGCTTCCGCAGGTTGATCCTCGAGCTCATTCGGATGAACTTGTTTTCTGGTCACAACTTCCATTCCCCCTCTTTTTTGCTTCCTTATCGGCTCCTTGTGAATGTCAAGTAGGTTCAATCCATCAATCAAGATAACTGCTGATTTGACTTTTGATCATAAGTTCCTCCTTGTTCTTCTTCTCCAGTCATAGATTCTGTATCTGGAGGCGTAGCAATAGTGGATGGAAGGAACCTAGAACTGGAAGAATTATTAGATTAGATTACTTAGTGTGGAAACAGGCCCTTCGGCTCAACAAGTCCACACCGACCCGCTGAAGCGCAACCCAGCCATACCCCTACATTTACCCCTTCACCTAACACTATGGGCAATTTAGCATGGCCAATTCACCTAACCTGCACATCTTTGGACTGTGGGAGGAAACCGGAGCACTCGGAGGAAACCCACGCAGACACGGAAAGAATGTGCAAACTCCACGCAGTCAGCCGCCTGAGGTGGGAATTAAACCCGGGTCTCTGGCGCTGAGAGACAGCAGTGCTAACTGCTGTGCCACCATGCCGCCCACTATTATAATTGCTGGAATAGTAAGCATGGCTGTTCACTGTCTTTCTCATGCTCATTGCTCCTCCCAATCAAACACTGCGTTGTTCTTTTCACTTTCGCTGAAGCATTTGTGCCAGCTTCATTTGGACTCCGGGGTGCATGACCAACACAGACTTTTCTGCACCTGAGTCTTTGAATTTTCAGAACACCTTGAAGTTCTATTGGTGATTTTGTGCTCCTACCCTTTGCTGTGAACTGTATTTTGAAACCTGCTCAGATCTACCTCTTCAGCTTCATAATTTTTCTGCTATTACCATAAACTTTGTTCTTTTTAGGAGACTTTCATCTGAAAGGCACTTATTGTTACTCATCTGATTCTCATTAGACTATTAAAACACTTGCAAATAACATTACCCCTATCTGCTTGCTTAGGTAGATACAAAAGATTCCATGGTACTTATTTTGAAGAGCATTCATGGTATTGCTGAGGATTTGAACACATTTACTCTCAATCAATATTGTGAATGCTGTGTGCATTTTTTTGTGTCAATTAGCTACATTTCAACAATGCCAACACTTCAAGACATCATCGTCTATAGAGGGGTTTGAGACTTCCAGTAGTGTGAAAAGTGCTATATAAAGGCAAATCATTTTCATGAAGCTTCTGGCTGAATGGAAAATCTTCAGGTTTAAATTTCCATTCAGAAGAATGTTTGCCTCCAATCTGAAGAAAGCAAAGTTTGATGCAAACCTTACTGTCTCTCTAAGACTGTGCCTCCAAAATCTACCTCTTAATTAGTGTTAGGGCAGAAACTTGATTATGTGGCTTGGTATCAGTTTTGTTTGATATCTTTCACGTCCTAATATGTTAAAGGTAGTGGAAGGGAAAGGCATAGATGCATTTGGGTGAAATAGATAAGCACTTGAAGGCAAAAGGAATCAAGAATAATGTAAATAGAAAAAGGTGGGAGTTACTGGGAGGAGTTAAATCCTGTTGATTATGCATTGTACGAAATGAACGTTCAGGAATCATGGTAATAAGCATCATATAATGTGCCTAGGTTAAATCTGTAGTAGACATGCAGGAGACTGGAAGAACACAGCAAGTCAAGCAGAATCAGGAGGTGGAGAAGTCGACATTTCAGATTACCAAGAATATTGACTTCTCCACAACCTGATGCTGCTTGGCTTGCTGTGTTCTTCCAGCCTCCTGCTTGTCTACTTTGGATTCCAGCATCTGCAGGTTTTTGTTTTGTCTCTAACTACGTTAAATCTGTGGCAGAGAAAAACGTGAAACTATATCAATTTACTGGACTATCCATCACTGACACTGTTTCAATCAAAGTTGTTTACAGCCAGAAACAATCTGACCCAGCTGTACATATCGTCATAAATTGTTCTAATTTCTGTATACAATTAACACTTCCAATTCAATTTTACTTCTACCTTCTGCAAAGTAGTTGCCAATTCTAGTCATTCAATAGCAAAATGTGCAAAATTATAGCACTTGTTAAATCTAGTTAAAATAATTTGTCTCCAGGCCATACTGCTTCATAATCCCGTTGTACTATTTTATTGCTGAGTTCCATGAACATCCTACTGGTATCACTTTTACCATTGTAATAAAGTTATACAGATGTACAGCATGGAAACAGCTCCTTGGGTCCAACTTGTCCATGCTGATCAGGTATCCCAATCCAATCTAGTCCCACCTGCTAGCACCTGGCCCATATCCCTCCAAACCCTTCCTATTCATATACCCATCCAGATGCCTTTTAAATGTTGCAATTATACTAGCTTCCAATTGGACACTTCTCCTGGCAGCTCATTCCATACACGTACCACCCTCTGTGTGAAACAGTTGCCCCTTAGGTCTCTTGGCGGCAGCGGTGGGATTCTAACATATATGGAGCTTCTAGGTGGACTGAGCCTCTGGGACTTATTGATTTTCTGTCCGGCACAATGATAATGTGCTAATATCTCTTTTCATTTTCCCTTCCATATGCACAGTATTTCACAGATTGCTTTTTAACATTCCCCACTGTGTTCATGATTTGGAGATGCCAGTGTTGAACTGTGTTGTACAAAGTTAAACATCTCACAACACCCAGGTTGTAGTCCAACAGGTTTAATTGGAAGCACACTAGCTTTTTGGAGTGCCGCTCCTTCCACCTGATGAAGGAGCGGCCCTCCGACAGTTAGTGTGCTTCCAATTAAACCTGTTGGACTATAACCTGATGTTGTGTGATTTTTAATCAGTGTTCAGCTCTTGTTGCTACTAATGATTTAGCACAACTTGCTAGAGTGAAGAGAGAAACGTTTTGTGATCTTTGAAAGGCTAAATACTGTTGAACATTTTAGAACTGCTTTGGGAGAGGTTCTTTCATTCGAAGGTTCACAGAAATTTGGAATTCTGGTTTGAATGCTGAACCAATAAGTATATTCAAGTCTGAGATCCCTTAGTTTTTTTCATGCTAAAGGAATGTAGGGAATAAGAATAGTGTGAGAACATGGTGTTGAAGTACAGGATCGGTCACAATACTGGATGATGATTTGAGGAGCTGAATATTTATTCTTGATGTAATTCTTATGGCTTTCTAAAACAAACTGATTTGCAAACTTGTCTGGCTATAATAAATACTTTCCACAGTTCCTACACCAGCCACACAAGGCACCTCAACTGCTTATGCAGGAGGAGTCTTATCAGTTGTTTTTAAGAGTTGCTTTATTCTGAACGGTCACCTGTGCCAGTTCTTTTGAAATGTCTTTTAATGTATTCATTGCATATTTGTTTTACTATTGTGCATTGCAGAATATTGACATTTATATTTTATCTACTAAGCAAAGTTTGAATAAGGAATCTAGCTTTGAATCACTGTAGTCAGTCATTCCAGTCCATTATGGTAGTCATTAGAGGCTTTTTAATAGTTGACTTTTTAAAATAAATTCCAATTAAAAATTGGCACCTATGGAGCTCTGTCTTTATTCAGCAACTTGAGAATTGGTTTAATAAATAAGATTATTTTTAATAGTAGCAATGTCTTAAATTTCAAAACAGCATTGTATGAAAGTGCAGATATATAATGCCTATTTGTGTTTTGTCATGGTTTGCAGGCATATGTTTATTTTGACTGAAGGAGTGCTTGTGGTGGTATTTTTGCTCTGTGGCACTGGTTTTCAAAATGTGGTTCTCTTGGTGATCTGTGGGCTGATTGGAAGCGAAAATCACTGAAGCTGATATTTGCTGGGAAACGTTTGACTGAACTTGCTGATGGTGTTCTAAAGCACATTCCCAACAATATATAACTGCAGGATCAGATTTTCTATACATATGGGATTGAAAACTGAGGAACTGGCCAAAAGTAGAGGTTGATAGAAGACTGAAGCTCTTCAACATGGAACCAGGTATCACCTCATTAGTGTCTCATTAAAAGTGGCACATCTTTCCCATTATTTGATTTGTGTTTTATTTTGTGATGGCAAGTGCAAATGGGTAGAGTTATGGTGAGTGGTCTGTATGGTATTTTGCCTTGTCTTAATGGTACATGGATGAAAATGTTTAAGAATCACCTTATTGGGTACCTTGTAAAGTAAGGGAAAAGTACTTTGAAACCTATCAAACCCAAAGCTAGTGAAAACAAAATAGTCTTTTGCAGTGAGTTTTGTCCTGACATAGGAGAGCCTTTTTAAAAATAACTGCATTTTGAAAATCCTAACTCTGCTTGCAATCATGCGCATGTGTACTGGTTATCATGGGGCAGACATTCAAACTTATTGAAATACCAAGTGACAGTCTAAATATTTTTAAATGATATCTCTCCAAAAGCAGCAACTGCTTGAGAAGCAGGGAGTTAACCGGCTCCTGTGACGTGTGCTGCCATATACGATGTTAAAAGTTGATATCTGAACATTTTTCTTCAAGTATTACCCTACTTTTATTTTCAAATATATTCTAGCCTGTAGCCAAATTTGCAACTGCAGAGCTGTTCACTGAACCCAGTTAGACGCAAACTGAAAAGAACTGTGATTGGTAGTTGTAATTCCAAACTATATTCCACATAGCCTAATTTATGCCCTATTTGTTCGTGACATCTTAATAATTAATTGCTTCATGATGTACTCAACAAGAACAAAATATTTCTGTAGTTGGGGAAATTGTCTAAAAGTTGTCAGAGTTCCCTAAAGCTTTAAAGAAACATCTTTTGATCATGGGGATCTTGCAATAATTGTTGCAAGCTTTAATCTTTTTATCGACCAAATGAATTGGAAAAAGTGGCTTTAGAGAATGAGCTCATGGAATGCATTCAAAACATTTTCCTAGAACATTATTTCAAGGAATTGATGAAGGAAAGAGCTATTCTGAATCTAGTATTTTGTAATGAACATTGTTAATTTAGTAACTTTTATAATTCGCCCTGTTGAAGAGTGATTTATAATAGAATATCAAGTTAAGTTTGAAAATGATTTCCAAAGCTAGGAGCTTGTTTGTCAATAAAGTCAGTTTGCGATGTAGAGAGATTTGGCTGAAGTAAATTGAGAAATGAGCTAAGGAGGGGGCGATTGAGGGGGTAAAACAGAAAAGTGAAATTTATGTAGAAGTTCAGCCATGACTTTAATGAATGATGAAGTGCACCTGATGGGCCTGCTCCCTTTTTGCTTGCAACTTTATATTGGTAACTAGGGCTGCTGAAGAATAGCTCCAAAGATTAGAGCTACCTCTAGCTGCTTACTTGACATCTGCTCTTTTATTGCACAAGACATCCTTTAAAATGCTCTCCTTGATATAACACACTGCTTCATTGGCTCCTGAATGCTATATTTCAGCCATTAGTGACAATGGTTGTAATTATGATAAAGCTAGCTGTGCATATCTACCTCTGCACATGACAGTGGTCTCTTGGTCTTTATCTTGCACTGTATGATGCAGTTCCATATGGTTGCCTTTAATAGCGAGGTTAATCTTTAGTTTGAGAAGGGAGAAGATAAAAATGGGACGGGCTGCCCTGTTCCATTCTGATATTTTTAATAAGTCTTGGCTGCATTACTATTTTTCCTCAGTGGATTGTAAAATCTAAAACTTTTTTTCCAGTTAGAGAGGGTGCTGCCTTAATTGGGGTTTATATAATATTCTATTTGGGAATTTGCTGGTAGAATATGCAAGAAGGTGTATACTTAACTGGCGCTCACTGATATTACCTAGTATGGTAACAATGTCTGAAAATGAACCTTCCAGCTCAGTGAGCAAACTTATATCCAGAACCTCGACCTGAGCTACAAATCTTCTCAAAACTCACTAATACTTAATTGATGTGAGAGAATTCATCTGTGTGCCAACGAAATAAAAACTGGGTACTGAATTTTTAGAATTTTCTATTTGCTTAGTTTTCTGAATTTAAATTCTACACTTTATTTCATGTACACCAATTTCAATAGTATTGTCGATTTTAGTTTCTACATGTGTGGGGAAAATGTTCAAGAATGTAAACATACTACTGATGATACCCTATCTCTTGGAGGTTTGCATTGGTCAGGTATACTTGCACTGTTGTGGATATACTTATAGATTTTAAAATGTGAACTTGTGTATCAGGTGGACCTATATAGACTTCTTTCTAAGTCTCCAAATAATCTATGTATCTTGGACTGTATTACAACTTTTTCTTCCTCTCCCTTCCGTGAAGCTGACATCCATAGAGTTTGTCATTTTGTTATTTTTATGCACTTGTGCCTTTTTTCTCTTCCAGTGCTATTTAAATAGTTGTTGTTTCTGTTGATTTTTAATTCTCTCCCTCTCCCATGCTCTCCACCCCTCTTCCCTGCGCCCCGCCCCCCCCGCGCCCCACCACCAACCACCCTTTCACCTCACCCATACAATTTTAAATTATCTTGTCCTGAAACTAGTTAAATTTGGCTGTTCTGATTCTAAATTACCAGTGATTCTTCGCCTGAAAATGGGTGATAATTTGTTTTCAAGTATTCCATGCTGATGAGATGTAACACATAACAGATTCTGGAATTGTACTGCTGCTACTTCGGATACATCCCTCTCTTTTAACTCTGAAGCAAAATATTCATTGTCCTCATTAGATGTAATCGTCATGCAATAAACATCCAAGTTGAAAACCATCTGTCAAAGCGTGCTCGATGCAGGAATTGTTTCTTTAATTTGAAAGTGTTACCTTCATTATTTAAGGAAAGGTGGGAAATCAGGAAATCATAGACTTCAGTTATAAACTCTGGGTGGACTTAATGGAATCCATAATTGTCAGACTTGAGCGACTTGGAGTATGCCAGTTTGTAATGGAATTGTAAAGCATATGTCATAACTAAGAGACTAATTAGTTGTTTTTATGGTTGTACAAGGGGGGGAATGTCTATGTTGTAATTTTATGAATTTTTCAGAAGGCAGTTGTGTGCTTCTACACCAGACATTGTTTGCTAAAAGTGCATGAAATTGATGGCAAATCATTAACCTTGCTTGGAAATAGTTGAGATGGTGGAAAATAAGACACAATTATAACAAATGTGTATGCAAATTAAAAGAAAATAATGAATGATGTCTTCAACTGTTTATTGTTATCCAAGACACAAAAGACAAATGAAGGATGGACTCTGATGCATCAATGTTTGAGTGCAAACATTTTGGACCATAAAAGGTCTGAGTTGGAAGCAAATAGCTTTCTTGATTTGGAATGATACCCACCTGTGTTAATTTCTGCCATGGATTTTCACATGACTTAGTAGGCTGATTCTTCACTTATTAAAATTGGGCAGGTGAGCAGAGTGTTCCAACAGAAATTAGGATCTGGATTGCAGGATTTGGTGCTTCCTTCCTTTCCTGTTGTACCTCATCATTTAAGATGTTGGGACTTGAGGTATGATTTCAGCTTGATGGACAAGGTGTCACTCTGAACTAATCTTTTTCCGCTATAATGTGGGTTTCGTTAACGCAATTTCACGCGATTGACGAATTGGAGGTGTTGTTTCTAAAGCGCAAACTTTTAGAATGTGTTGGCTGTAATGAGATTACTTTGCCAACACTTTAAGTGCTGTTTCTAAAGTGCAATTTTCCTATAGCATGGGACTGCACAAAAATGCAACCATCATCTTATAGAAGAACTACCTGTATTGGTAACCAGCTTCTCCCATTATTGAGGCCATTGCAGCTGCTTTTAAGTAGAGCTTCAGTCTCTTTTGAAGTGTTTAACTTTCGGCTTCCTCTGAAATGTTGGCCATTTGAGAGTTGGCTAACAGGACCTAGCATGGGAGACTTTATTGCTACTCAACTGTAGCTGGTCCACATTTTGCAAGAGTTTTGCCTCAATGCTTTGTGGGCCTGGGGCTATCCTCTACCCTTGTTTGACCCCAGTTTGGAGATTGAAGGACCTTTTTATGATCTTTGTCACTGTCTAAGGAAAGGGACAAGCCAGTCAGAATTGAGATGATGAATTTCTTCTGAGTTGTGGAATTCCCTATCATTGAAAGCTGTTGGGGCCAGTTTGTTAGATAAATTCAAAAGGGAGCTGGATGTGGCCCTTTTTTTTTGGCTAAAGGGATCAAGCAGCATACTGAAACTGCATGATCAGTCATGATATTGGACAGCTCGAAGGGCTGAATAGCCTACTCCTGCACCTGTTTTCCATGTTTATATGTTTATCAGATCTACATTTAAGGGTTTGTAGTTATGAAGTCATTACAGGACTTTAATGAGAGTATTGAGTACAGGAGTTGGGAGGTCATGTTGCGGCTGTACAGGATATTGGTTAGGCCACTATTGGAATATTGCGTGCAATTCTGGTCTCCTTCCTATCGGAAAGATGTTGTGAAACTTGAAAGGGTTCAGAAAAGATTTACAAGGATGTTGCCAGGGTTGGAGGATTTGAGCTATTGGGTGAGGCTGAACAGACTGGGGCTGTTTTACCTGGAGCGTTGGAGGCTGAGGGGTGACCTCGTAGAGGTTTACAAAATTATGAGGGGCATGGATAGGATAAATAGACAAAGTCTTTTCCCTGGGGTCAGGGAGTCCAGAACTAGAGGGCATAGGTTTGGGGTGAGAAGGGAAAGATATAAAAGGGACCTAAGGGGCAACCTTTTCATGCAGAGGGTGGTACGTGTATGGAATGATCTGCCAGAGGAAGTGGTGGAGGCTGGTACAATTGCAGCATTTAAGAGGCATTTGGATGGGTATATGATTAGGAAGAGTTTGGAGGGATATGGGCCAGGTGCTGGCAGGTGGGACTAGATTGGGTTGGAACATCTGGTCGGCATGGACAGGTTGGACTGAAGGTCTGTTTCCATGCTGTACATCTCTATGACTCTAAGTTATTTGCATCACCAAATGGTTGGTGTACATTCCACAGAGAGTCTAATTTACTGCGCCAAATCATTTGGTCAATTGACTTAAATCGATGACTGGTTCCTGATGTTCTCGACACTTTTTTCTTGGTCTTTGTAGTGATACAAATGTAGGTCAGACATTCTTGTGTGGAATGTCTAAAGCCACATTCTACTTTTGGGAAGATTTTGCTGGCTACAATAAAAAAAAATAGTTTGTTCAGGAGAATGGGTAAAACAGAAATAACTCCACTCAATTGTTTCCACAGAATAATTGAGCTCCCTTCTTGATCATTGCATGGTTAATACTGCTGTCTCACAACACCAGGGACCCGGTTTCAATTCCAGCCTCTGGCGACTGTGTGGAGCTTGCACATTCTTCCTGTGTCTTTGTGAGTTTCCTCCCAGGTACTCCAGTTTCCCCCCACGGTCCAAAGATGTGCAGGTTCGGTGAATTGGTCATGCTAAATTGCCCAGTGTTCAGGGTGAGTAGGTTAGGTTCATTAGTCATGGAAAGTGTAGAGAAATGGGTCTGTATGGCATACTCTTCAGAGGGTCTGTGTGGACTTGTTGGGTGAAACAGCCTGTTTCTGCACTGTAGGGATTCTGTGATTAAGGTTGTCACAGTCCCTGTAGCAAGGGGACAATGGGTAGTTAACTTTCTCCAAATCTTGAGAGAGAATTTCATGTAAGTTTGTGAACACAAATACCAGTTTTGAATTCCTCAATTGGAGCACTATCAGGACTATAAGCTTTGTTTTTTTGCATTTGCTAAATTACTTAGTGCAGAATCTCCCATTTGATAGTTCAACCATGGAGACGTCTTCGTGGATCACTAACTTGATATGATTGCGCGTTTCCATAATCCCTTGAATTATGATACAAAGTACTTCAAGTTTTAATCTCCAGTTACATCCAGCATCACACACAAGTCAATAAAAAAATGAGAATGAAGATGAATGCGTGACTGAAAATAGTATAGTTGAAAGGGCTTTAGATACTTGGGGTGTTGGAATTGGGTTTAGGAGACTGCAGGTAGACCCACACTAGATGGTTTACACCTAACTAGTGTTTGAGCTGAGTTTCTTTGTTTTGCCTATGCTACTAGGAAAGGTTCATACTTGGCAGAGATCTGGGAGCTAGGTGACCTTCCCAGAATACTGAGGAGATTGGTGCTAGAGTGGAGTATAGTAAGTTAGGTGGGTTTAGAGTAAAGGCGAAAAATAATTTTCTAAATCAGGAATTAGATTTCACTGTTTTTGTGAGTGTATGATATATAACATTTGAGCTACAGGCAGAGATTGCTATGTGAAATATCATTGTCTAGATGGCGTATTACTTGCTAGAACTTGCAGATGATGTGATCATGAACTGAGACAATCAGTGCAAACTACTGACTATACAATTGTGTTGTCATCAAATAAGTCATGAACTGAAGCTTTATAAGGCAATGTTAATTTTGTAGAATTCTCCCTTTTAAATTATATCAAGCAAGCATCAGTTGCAAAATCCTAGATGTGCTTCAGAATTGGTGTGCCATGTTTACACTGACTGTATTTAAAACTTTTAAGCGAATAATAGTGGATGTTTTAAAGGTGGTTGGGATAGGCTAATCCAGTGGGCAGGGTTGAATGGCTTTCAAGTCCTAGGGCACAGATCATGTGGCAGGTAGAGGTAGATGCTGGAGAATATTTCAAGTGTAATTATGCAGGGGACACCAAATTAACATATGGAAACTTTGGGAGGGCGTGTAAGGAGAATGGAAAGCCGGGGCAGTATTAGAAAGTAGTATAGAATCCCTACACTGTGTGGAAACAGGCCATTAGGTCCAACAAGTCCACGCTGACCTTCTGAAGAGTATCCCACCCAGACCCTACTCTATTACTTTACCTGTGACTAATGCACCTAATGTGTACACACTTGGATTATGGGAAGAAACACACACATACTCAGAACGTGCAGACTCCTTACAGACAGTTGCCTGTGGCTGGAATTGAACCTGGGTCCCTGACGCTGTGAGGCAGTAGTGCTAACCGTTTAGAATATTAACTAAATATTTCAAAGAACTACAGTCCTGTAAACACTCAGGTACCTAATATTTATGTAATATTTCAAAGTGGCCAATTTTTAAAAAACAAGTTAGCAATTAATTTAATTTCCTGTTGCTGAACTGGACTCTGCCATAGTATCTTCAGCTGATCACAGAGTCACGCAATGCAGTATCCTTAGCTGATCCATACTGAGGCACACACAACACAGGGTTGAATCTACCCAACCCCTTCTGTCTTTTGTGAGCAAGTTGGGGGAGTTGCATGAGATAGCCAGTTTCCTGCTGCTGAGAGCAGAATGTTCAATTTTCCAACCAAGTTCTTAGTTAATAAATCTTTCAGTTTTTGTCTCTCTTAGAAACTCATTATGTTGTGTTGGAGTGTCAGACATTGGAGAAGTTTTCAAAATCTTGAGGGGTATGGATAGGGTGAATAGCCAAGGTCTTTTCCCCAAGGCAGTGGAGTCCAAAATGGGGGGGAGGGAGGGAGTGGATAGATTTAAGGAATGAGGAGAATGATGATATAAAAGGGACCTGACAGGCAATCTTTTCACGCAGCAAATGTGAACGGGCTGCCAGACGAAGTGGTGGAGACTGATACAATTACTATGTTTAAGAGACATCTGGATGGGTTCATGCATAGAAAAGGTTTAGAGGGATATGGGCCAAATGCTGTCAAATGGGACGAGATTAACTTAGGGTATCTGGTCGACATGGATGAGCTGGACTGAAGGGTCTGTTTTTGTGATTTACAGTTTTGACTCAAGAAGGAAATCATTAAAGTGCAACTACAGGCGGTAATGTTGCTACATGACTACATTACCAAATAAAGGAGTCAAAATGAGAAAAGACAGTAGCTCCTGAAATTCAAAACGTGACTCTAATTTGAAGACGGGAACAAAATACTTGTTCAAAATTTTTTGTAGTTTCTTTGTTTCTTGTTAATTGCCTAATCTCCTTTTAAGGGAACAATGCACACTTTAGTTACTCATTGCCTTTTTATATACTTGTTAAAAATTTTGTAATCTGTTTTTGTTTTTCCTCGTTTTCTCATTCCATTGTTCCTTTCCTTTTAAAAAAGGAAATGCTGGAGAAACTCTGATCTGGTAGCATCTGTGGAGGGAGAAGCAGAGTCATGTTTCAAATCCAATCACTCTTTGAACTTTTTATTTTGGTCATTCTTTGGGTCACTTTTCTAAACCTCTATCCTGTTCCTGCGCTCATCTGCAAAAGTAATATTTCTTAGTTGTGTTATGGATTTTTTTTAGTTATGCCATAGTTTTTATATTATTTGTATCCCCCCAGTACCAGTTTGGCTACGGTCTGCAAATGTCTTGAGGCAACTTATCAGTGACGTTCAAAAAGTTTAATTCACTCAACTGAATGCAACAAAGCTTTTGTGGCCTCCAGCATGTTCCACCACTAAATTTTTAAAAAAAGTTGGTTAAATCTGTACGATACCTGTACCCATTCTTGGAGAACAAAAAAAATGAATGCAGTATGCCCAATAGAGGGCAGCATTGTGAGGCTGCATGAATGGACATTTCTATAATTTTAGATATATTTGAAAAGGCCCTTGCACCCATTTGGACTCCTCTTCCAAAATTGTTAATACCTGAATGCTACCATTGCAACATTACATTTGCTTTTTTTAAAAAAAAACACTGGCTGAATGCTGTGGTTCTGTTCGCTGAGCTGGAAGTTTTTGTTGCAAACATTTCGTCCCCTGTCTAGGTGACATCCTCAGTTCTTGGGAGCCTCCTGTGAAGCGCTTCTGTGGTGTTTTCTCCGGCATTTATAGTGGCCTGTCCCTGCCGCTTCCGGTTGTCAGTTTCAGCTGTACGCTGTAGTGGCCGGTATATTGGGTCCAGGCCTATGTGTTTGTTGATGGAGTTTGTGGATGAGTGCCATGCTTCTAGGAATTCCCTGGCTGTACTTTGTTTCGCTTGCCCTATAATGGTAGTGTTGTCCCAGTCAAATTCTGGCACTCATCCACAAACTCCATTAACAAACACATCGACCTGGACCCAATATACCGGCCACTACAGCGGACAGCTGAAACTGACAACCGGAAGTGGCAGGGACAGGCCACTATAAATGCCGGAGGAAACACCACAGAAGCGCTTCACAGGAGGCTCCCAAGCACTGAGGATGTCACCTAGACAGGGGACGAAACGTTTGCAACAAAAACTTCCAGCTCGGCGAACAGAACCACAGCAACGAGCACCCGAGCTACAAATCTTCTCACAAACTTTGAACTGGCTGAATCTTTAGCTGAGAAGAAACAAAGTTGAAACATTTTTGACTCCATCTGTTTTCCTAACCCAAGAAAGATCCACCTTCTGAAAACACAACCTAACAAGCTGAATTTGAAATCTTACTTGCTGCCAGTCCACCAGGACACCAAAGTTGGTGTTTGCAGCTCGCTGATCTGTGCGATGCCTTTGGCCTCAAACCTGCAATGTCTTTGGCTGACCAGTTCCATTGCAAAGGTTATTCTGGGCATCCAGTTCACAAAGTCCATTGATGTACAGCAGATGTGTTTAGACCATTGTCTCAATTTTTAGGACCTAAGCTGATTCAGAATATTAACAGCAATTTAATTTGGTGTTTTGAGAGTAAATCTGAAACTGTGACTGTATGTTTATAGGTGTTACTTTGTATCCACATGGTGAACTCGCTGCTGATTTAGTACAGCTTGCTGAAATGGGTCACCTGTGACCAGTTATGGAGATACATGTCTGTATAACCAAAGCCCGCAAGGCAATGAGGCAAATTTATCATTCAAGATTAATATTTATTTTGTGGGAATTTTCTGTTCAAGTCTTACTGCCACAAAGTTTACTATCCAGAGTTGCACAGGTGGTATTCCTGTGATTTTTCTATCACTTGTTTAATAGCTCTGTAAGCACTAACATTTTGAAGTGGTGTTCTTCAACTGCTGTATGTTATGAGTGCATTGTATAAAACTGTTGAGAAACCTGTCATAGAAAATGTTTGCAAGCATCTTGACTGTGTCCAAAAAAAACCTTTTAACAGACACAAAAATGTCAAAAGTGCAAATTAGTACTCCTGGACTGAATGCCTCATTTGTTGTATTTTCAGTGAAACGTGATATCCAGCAAGATGACGAAGAAGCTGTCCGTGTTAAAGAGCAGAGTATTCTGGAGCTGGGAGGGCTCCTTGCCAAAACTGGGCAAGCAGCAGGTAAACTGTATAACAGTGTCTTTAGTTGAGATATATACACAGCAGCATACATTGAATGCACCTGAGACTGAGCTACAAAAACCTGTTTCTCTTTAGGGCATTCAAGTTTCTTGTTTATGCATGATGATGCAGCAGACGAGTCTTACAAGGAGACTGTGTGAAATGGGCATTTGACAAATTTGAGATATTTGTAGTTACTCCTGCACCTGCTTGGGGTGCTTTCCCCAAATTGTTTATCCCTTAATGCTGCCATCACAACATTGCTGTTTCTTCAAAAATGTGCTCTGCTGAATCTTCAGCTGAGAAGAAACAAAGCCTTTTTGACTCCATCTGTTTTCCTAACCCATCAAAGATCTACTCTCTGAAATCACAGCTTAACAGGCTGAATTTGAAATCTTTCTTGCAGCCAGACCACCAGGACACAAAAGGTGGTAGTCATAGCTTATGTTAAAAGGTATTTTGCTGGATTGTTGATTTTTGGATGGGAAAAGGCAGACCCTTTGATGATTCTTTCCTATTTTGTTTTCAATCTGATTGTCAGAAGTTTTATTGCAGATGTTACCAAGTAATCTTACAGTCATAGAATCCGAGAGCAGTACAGCACAGAAACAGACCCTTTGGCATGTATGATCAAACAAAATCCCAAACTAAACTGGTGTCTCCTGCCTGCTCCTGGTCCATATCCCTCCAAATCTTTCCTATTCATGTATTTATCCAAACGTCTTTTAAACGTTGTAATTGTACCACACCCACCACCCTCAGTGTGAAACAATTTCTTTTTTGTTTTAAAATCTCTCTCCTCTGACATTTTTTTTGTTTTAAAAGTATACTCCTTAGTCTTGAAATCACAGATGTTGCCTGACTTGTTGAGCACGCTGAGGACTTTGTAGAAACTTAGATGGCACAGTGTCTAATAACAGTAGTATTGGATTGTATCCATTTAAGTGGAATAAACACACTACAATTACTTTTGGAAAGTCCAAACCTGGTTTCCAATAAATGCGAGCTACAGTGTAAAATTGATTATAAGCTGATATTATTTGAAATTTTATTCAGATGATCCCTGAATAACTGGTAAATGAAATGGTAGATCTTTTGCTTGTACATTATGGAGTATTCTTTTAATATTAGGCAAAAGTGAGGACCGCAGATCCTGGAAACCAGAGTTTAGATCAGAGTAGTGCTGGAAAAGCACAGCAGGTCAGGCAGCAGAGGAGCAGGAAAATCGACATTTCGGGCAAAAGCCCTTCATCAGGAAGGGCTTTTGCTGCCTTGCTTTTGCTGCCTTGCTTTTCCATCACCACTCTGATCTATTCTTAATATTAGGTTTGTTTGATCTATAGAATGAGCTTTATTCTGCACTAAACTAACCTACCTCTCATTTAGACTTGCTAGATACTAAATTGCGAAGATGCTTCAATTGATAAGCATTTTAAGTACATAAATTATGTAAATACTTTCAGAAACCCTATATAATCTATTTGCCAAGAATATTTTAAAGCACTTCTCACCCTCTCCCAATTCAGACTTGTTTCACGTTTTTAGAGACATTCCCTCTTGAATTGAGAAGTGAAAGTTGATTTTTCTCCAGTTTCATCCAAGCTCTCAAAGCATTCTTCCCCTCTCTCGTTGACAGAAATGCACATACAACTAGCCTTCATAAGGTATACCCTGTTCTCTGTGCAAACTTGGATGATTCTTAGCAGAATTTAAGAACAGTATGTCAGATTAGGACTTTGCCTTAGAGGTTGTTTAGTTTCTACACAAAGTAATTTTCACAGCAGAAGACCATTTGGCCCGCTGTACTGAATTTGCTTATTTGGTATTTTCAATCCATTACAAAGCATGAGACCTGGATATTTGAATTTTTAAAAATTGCAATTGTGGGATAGGTGTTGCTAGGTTAGTCAGCATTTATTGTCCATCCTGATTGCTGATGCCTGTGTGGTGTACTGTTGGGAAGGGATGATTTTGCCCCAGTGACACTGAAGGAATGGTGATCAAGAGACATACAGTACAAAAGGGGACCTTTTGGTCCATCGAGTCAGTAGTGTCAAAGCTACACTAAACCTGCACTAATCTGTTTCTAGCAGTATACTCATACCCTTGAATGTTATGACATTTCAAATGCTTGTCCCAATACTTTTTGAAGGTTGAGGGTCCCCCTGTCTCGATGAAAATTATTTTCCTCAAACCTCCTCTAAATCCCTTGCCTTTCATTGTAAAATTATGCCTCCATGTTGACCTTTCGAATAAGGGGATCAGTTGCTTTCTGTCCATCCTACACATGCATCTCAATCTTACCTCTGCTCCAAAGCAAATATGAGTTTATCGGTCTCTCTCCACCCTGCTTCATCCGCTCTGACTGACTGTAGTGCGGAGACCAGAATTGCATACAGTCATCCAACTGTGGCCTAACAGTGTGTACTGCTCCAGCATAACCTCCCTGCTCTTATAATCTACACCTTGACTAGAAAAGATGTGCTGCCTTAACTACCCTATTAAACTTCTCTACCACCTTCAGGAATTTATGGACAAGCA
The DNA here is from genome assembly GCF_004010195.1 of Chiloscyllium plagiosum. NCBI lineage: Eukaryota > Metazoa > Chordata > Chondrichthyes > Orectolobiformes > Hemiscylliidae > Chiloscyllium > Chiloscyllium plagiosum. The sequence continues at coordinate 34,562,703 of NC_057742.1, read as the reverse complement.
AATTCCAAGTCGTGGTAGTTTATGACTTGAAGGGGAGCTTGCAATGCTGGTGTTCCCCCTGCACCTGCTGCCTTCATCCCTCTGGATGGTAGAGGCCACAGAGTTGGAATCTGCTGTCAACGGAGCCTGAGTGAATTGCTGTAATGCCTGTTCCTTAAATCGGTGCCTTGGTTTTTATTAAACCTTTGCCACTATAAATTACTGCTAATGCATTCAAATTTTTGAGATTGTACACATTTATGAAATTGCGTGCTTGAGGGGGAAAAATGCCACATAACTTACGCTGAGTGAATGGTTTACCTTTCAGATAGTTTGTTCAGATTTTTTTTTGAAAAAATCTGCTCATTGCTGCCACTTCAGGGAAGTGCATAACTTGTCAAGTTGTTATTTGCTGCAGTGCCCCATGTGTACTCTTTGGGGAAACTGACAGTAGCTTCACTGGATTCCAATGGTGATTATGTTAAATTTTATTTTATTGCACTCTATCTTAGGTTAGACTCCAGATATTTAAAGCACGAAAGGAGGCTATTCAGCCCATTGTATCTATGTCAGTCACCAAAGCTCTGTAAAACTTAATTCTGTTTTCTAACTTTTGACCCATAGATCTGGAGGCTATACCAATGCAATGAATAGTTGAATTATAAATCGAATTAGACTGTTTCTCAATATTGTGTTGATTGTATGTTCTAATTATTTTTTGTAGGTTTGCTTTTGTTCATCTTATGACAAACAAAAACGCCAGCTCCAAGAAATGTTCCTATTTCTTGTGACCAGTTGCAGTTTAGATAGGAGTTTTGTAATGTTAACTGGTGATGCCCCTATACCTAAGTCAAAAGTTTCTACCTGCCCTGGAGTTAAGGTAGTATATCTGAACAGGTAGATTAAAAGTTTTAATCGAGAATGACTTTATATTGAAAGGCAGTCTGCTGACACCATGGAGCATGTGTACTATTCCCCATGAATATGGATAAGGCCATGAATCGGTAGAGGGTTGGAGAACGATGAGGCTGGGTTGGAAGGACCAGGCCATGGGGGATGAACACACAGAACCCCAACCTCTCTCTGTTCTCTCCTTCTTCCCAAGACGCTGTTTCATGAATGCATTAGTGCTGCTTAATAGTCATTGCTACTGTTTCACAACAATGCACTTTATTTTCTTGTTTCATCCTTTTTTGTTTTACTTGTATATGGTTTATCTCATCTAATTACTGTTGCTCAAGCCAGATTAGATGGAGTATTTCCCAGAGTGTGGGCAGTAAGTGCGAAGGAGATTCAGTGGAAATTGAATCTTGGTATTCACAGCTTCAAAACATCTTCAGTACAAAGACAAAGTGCTGAGATGATGTCTGCTAAAATACTAAGTGGCTAATGTCTATGGCCAAAGAAAATTCAGGACTTTGTTTTTCATTTTGTGTATAATGCAGCCCTGATATTTAAAATCCATTTTTCCTCTCCAAAGAACTGGGGGGACTGCTGAAGTACGTCAGACCATTCCTGAATTCCATCAGTAAAGCCAAGGCTGCTCGATTGGTTCGGTCATTGCTCGACTTGTTCCTAGATATGGAAGCGGCAACTGGCCAAGAGGTAAGAGTTAACACTGCTGAATTACGTAGTCATAGAAACATAGAGATGTACAGCATAGAAACAGACTCTTCGGTCCAACACATCCATGCCAACTAGATATCCTGAATTAATCTAGTTCCATTTACAAGCACTTGGCCCATATCCAACTCAACCTTTCCTATTCATATACCCATCCAGATATCTTTTTTAAATGTTTAATTGTACCAACCTCCACCACACCTTCTGGCAGGTCATGGCATACACACACCACCCTTCGCATGAAAAAGTTGCCACTCACGTCCCTTTTTAAATCTTTCCCCTCGCCTAAATCTATGCCACCTAGTTCTGGACTGCTCGATCCAGGTAAAAGATTTACCCTATTCATGCCCTCATGATTTTATAAACCTCTACAAAGTCACGACTTGCTCCAGGGAAAATAGCCCCTGCCTATTCAGCCTCTCCTTATAGCTCAAACCCTCCAAGCCTGGTAACATCCTTGTAAGTTTTTTCTGAACCCTTTACTCAAATTGATTTTCTATTTAATGTTTAATCTGATAGAACAAGCAAAAGAATACAATTTAAATAAAGCAGGATTGATATCGACTCAATTCTTGGATTTTACAATCTCATGGCTATAGATAATGAATCTGGAACTTAAATTGATATAGGTGAAGTTGAAAGCGCAGTCCACCTGTTCTTCCAGCTGGTAGCTATTGTAAGGTGTGAAGGAACTATCAAAAGGATAACTAGCTACCTAATACAAGTCACCATGGATCAGTGCTGATCCGACTTGGGGACCTTAGTGATATTCTTCAAATGAGCCGTTAAACTGAGACCCATCCGTTGTGTCTACAAAATCCCTGTGATACTCTTTGAAGAAAAATTGAAATATTGGACAGTATTTATCCCTCCAGTGATCTCACTAAACCCGATGATCTAGTCATGTATTTTATTGCTGTTTGTATGGCTAAGTTTTACTGTGTATTTGAAGCCTTTCTTCTTCTTATTTTGGCACATCCTGAGACTCCAAAATCTGTGACAGTTTGTTTTAAAAAAAAATTAGATTTTCTATCTTTCTTTGCATAGATTTCTAAAATGCTGTGCACTCATACCAGAAGTTATCCTTGTAATTGCCCTTATACTTCCCTATCAGAATTAACTGAACTGTGGCTTTCACAGGTTGAATTATGTTTAGAATGCATCGAGTGGGCAAAATCTGAGAAGAGGACGTTCTTACGCCAGGCTTTGGAGGTATGTTTCTGATTTATTAATTGGTCTCCACAGAGGAAATATCTCACAATATCCAATTCAACTTTGCAATTCACTTGAGTTTAGAAAATGTTTCGAAGTTGAATTGTTTTTAACTAAAGTGCTGTGAACTCCCCATTATCCCATACTCAAAGCATCTGTAATTCTAACGCAAATGGCAAAAATGCAAAGAAAATTTACCATTTTTATAAAAGCTTTCAAATATGTAAATTTGAGAATTTTATGCATGAAGTTTTGGGCGGCACGGTGGCACAGTGGTTAGCACTGCTGCCTCACAGCTCCAGAGACCCGGGTTCAATTCCCGCCTCAGGCGACTGACTGTGTGGAGTTTGCACGTTCTCCCCGTGTCTGCGTGGGTTTCCTCCGGGTGCTCCGGTTTCCTCCCACAGTCCAAAGATGTGCAGGTCAGGTGAATTGGCCATGCTAAATTGCCCGTAGTGTTCGGTATGGGTGGGTTGCGCTTCGGCGGGGCGGTGTGGACTTGTTGGGCCGAAGGGCCTGTATCCACACTGTAATGTAATGTAATCTAATCTTAAAAAAAAAAAAGTTCAATCACACATGTTCATCTGCCATATGGTAGTTCTTCTAGTGCCCCCCCCACCCCTCAACAATCATGTAAGATGATTCCCAAGCAAGGACTGAAGTGAAGATGCATTGTTTTGACTTCAAAACAAATGGGAATGTAAGAGACTAGAAAAGGGTGCTTATCCTTTTGCAGAAATTCGGTGTCAGTTCATCAATGATCTATGACATTAAAGCGCAAAGGAAGAAGTTTAGAGTTATTTGTGAAAGCAGGCAAATGTATAAAAAATATTATTCAAGAGAGCTCCTCGATCTAAATCCTTAATGCTTCAGCCCTGGACATCAAGATGCAAGTGCTTGTTCTGCTGATGACCCTAATGAAGTACTGAGTTTCCAGAATTCAGTGATTAAGTTGCATGCCATTTTAACATTTTAAATTTAAGATTTTTATTGAAAGAATACTAGAGTGTACTGTATTGGATTTCTTTTCTAAGAATATTTCTCATGCGACCAGCAGATTTGTGTAATTGACATCCGCATATATACCAGCTAATAGGAGTTTACTGTACAGGAGGTCTCTGCATAATGAATGGTTTCATTCTTGAGCATGTTTGTAAGTCTATGCTTACGCGAGTTGGAACAATATAACTTATCCATTCATAAGTACAAGCAAGTGTTCACATGTTGGATCCTTAAAATTAGTAGGGATCCTATTTGTATGTATGAGCGTTCATAAGTCAAACACTCGTAAATCGCAGACTGTCTTTACTGTATTCGTATAATTTTCTTTTAAGGCCAGTTACCAAAAGTAATGCTTTTTGGAACAGCAAGCATCTTTTAATTTTGACTTATTTCCCATATTTCACACTTAAATAGTCTTTTTAAAAACTGCTGTTCATAAAATCCATTATTTTGGTTTCCTTGTGTCATTTTGAAGGAATCTCCCTTATCTATTTTTGACCAGCAATATATTGAATTGTTAGATTTGTACAGTTTTTGATACTTGCAACCTTTCTAGGTTCTGCATGGCTTTCACATGATAGTGGGGGAGATTTAGTGTTGGTCCAGTGCTTATGTACTTTCCTGTTAGTGGTTTATGCCATCACTGCATAAGCAGAATCTTGGAACAGGACAGTAGTCCATTGACCTAGTTGAGAGAGTTTTCTTTTGTCTGAATAATTTTGTCTGCCCTTGTGGAACTTAGCTTAGACACACGTGCAGGTTGCCTGTGATGTGACTCTCATTTTTGCTGAAATGGGTCTTCAAGCTTTTGAAATCACTTTCTTTCAAGTGAATTCCTAAAGTTTACAAAATAAAGTTAGCTTGTTCTGAATAGGGCAGTTTGAAATAGCAAGTGAAATCTGTACTTAAAATCTTAAGTGATGCAGTTTAATTTTGATGTGATGAAACTATAGTTTTGTTTTTACAAAGTTGTCTGGTTTATTGCAAAATTGAGGTTGTAGACATCTCAGGGGAACGTGTTTAAACTTGCTCTGATTTGTTGACGTAGAATAAAAACTTTTTGCAAGGAGGTATCATCCAGGGAACTTGTAGAGTAGACATTTTTTTTTAAAAATGCAGTTGGAGACATTTTGAAGTTTGTGATGTATTTACAGTTCAACATTTTCCTGAATCATCTTGCATATTGATGGTTATCTTAAAAATCAGAAGATAACTCAAGTATGATATTGTGAGCTTGTCATTTGTAGATGAAGGCTTTCATACATTATAGTGACCATTTGCTTTACAACTAGCTGGTAAAGAGCATCCACTATTGTTCTTGCATCAAGCCTAGGGTCTTCTCTTAATCTCATCTGCAGTGTTCATAGATATAGAATAAGTTTGAAGCAGTCCTAGAGCAGTGAGGTTACACTTAATTGAACAAATTAAATTTTTGATCAGGAAACCTAACACCAATGTCTGTGACTGTTGCCTGGTTTTGTTTCTGAGAGTTGATCTTAAACCAACTGAAACTCGAAGCTGCTAAGACCATGTCTGCTAAGTGCTTGTAAGGTAACAATGAAGTAAAAATGTCCAGTGGAGTGATAGTACAGCACTGTTTAAAGTGGTGACACAAATATGTGGAAGCACTTGTATCTGGAGGAAATTTTGAGTCATGTGTTTGACTCAGACCATCTGTTTTAGTGTTGGCAAAGCTATAGGAGTGTAATCAGCTATTTTAGCTATCGTGGGGAGTAAATTCGACACTTAGTAAAATGAGATTCAGGCTTGAATGATGTGGTAAATGACGAGAAGCTACTCTTGGCAAGAAGAAATGATCTTGATTATACATATAAATACTAATGATCGTTGGTTCACCTTGAAGTAACCTATTTGAGGCTAGAGAGCTGGATTCATTTTGAGGTATATACTTTTCCTAAAGAAGGGATATTTCAATTGAGATGCGTTACTGATTGCAGTATAAATATAGTATCTTTTTTTCCTCATTTTTCCTTCCATCTCCAGGATACAAGTTAAATATATTAAGAACCTTGGGTATACTGAAAAAGAGCAAAATTTAATTGCCAGGATTATTGTCTGAAGTAGTGAGGTTTTAAATGAGGTTTAAATAATTCGCATCTGAGGCAAATGTACTGTTTTTTATGTCATCCCAAGATTTTCAACATTCTGTACTCTTGTACAGAAGTGTACTTTTCTTGTGTAGAAGAATGAGGTGAGAATCTAGAAAAAGCATAAAATTATGAAGGAAATAGATAAGTTAGAAGTAGAGAGGATGTTTCCACTGGCAGGCGAAACTAGGACAAGAAGGCATAGCCTCAAATTTAGAGCATATTTAGGACTGAATTGAGAAGGAACTTCTTCACCCAGAGGGTTGTGAACCTATGGAATTTCATGCCCAATGAAGTAGTTGAGGCTTCCTTATTGAATGTTTTTAAAACAAAGACTTTTTCAACCAGTAAAGGAATTAAGGGTTATGGTGGCAGGGTGGGCAAGTGGAGCTGAGACCGCGATCTTAATGGCTCTTATTTCTTATGTTGGAAACACATTGAGCTTGGATTTTATTCAGGATATTCACTTAAGCTTCATGAACCCACAGACAGTCGGAAGACTTGCAGCACTTTTGCAAATCTACCCACTTGCCATTCATTCAAACTTTACATAATTCTATTGGATGCCATCATTGGAAACAGTTTCAAGCTTATATTTCACTCAGTGGCTGACCATCACATACCAGTTATCTAGTGAGCAGTCAGAAAAGGAGCAGTGATGTACTAGCATCCTGTCACCTTTTGTGGTCAAATTAACATGCTTGACAATGGGAGATTGATCTTTTCAGACAGCCTTGATGACCTAATATCTGAATCACACGTACCGTTGTGCTCCAATGGCCTGTGGAACAACCAGCAGTCTTGATTCATTGATTAAATACTTACAGGAACAGACCAGTAATTTGAGTGAAGAGTATTCCTACTCCATTTTGTATAATGCTGGAAGGTAATAGTAAATTGTGTTGGGCAGAGAGGAGCTGGATTCTTAACAGTATTCTGTCCTGTCAGGTTAAATATCCAAATTTGGTGTCCATGATTGGATTGGTAAGCTTTTGACTTGGCAGACTTGCATTACATTCTTGGGATTCAAGTAAATGAATTAAGTTCAGTAGGTCAGTAATGTACAATTTAAGGAGGTTTCATATCTTCACCTACTCCAATTTTTGCCATTTCTGTTGCACTCATTTTTGAAGACAATTTTTTTCAAATTTGTAGCTTTGTATGAAACATCACTTAGAGATCTGTAGACCATTTCTGAGTGTAGTGTGGATATAAATCCATCATCTTAATTTGATATTAATGATATGTGATGTGCAGATAATACAAAACTTGAAAGTATTGTTCACTGTGAAAGAGAAAAGGGATGGACCTCAAGGGGACAGACTTAATTTGATTAAGTTAGTGGACACATGCTAGAAGAAAGTTTGTTCAGAATAGTATGAAGTGTTGCGTTTTGTCGCATGGATGAGAAGAAACAATATTAAAGGCGATGTAGAGACTTGGGGGTAAATGTGCACAAATGCATGAAAATGGTTTCAAAGGTATACTTAATGCCAGACTTTATGAATACAAGGATGGAGTACAAAAGCAACAACTTTGTGGTGAACCTTGAAAAACCCTGTTCAGCATCAAATGGAACTGTCCGTTCACTTCTGCATGCTTTTCGAAGACTGAAGGCCTTTATAGAGCTGCAAAAAGATGCATGAGACGTTTTGATTAGATTAGATTCCCTACAGTGTGGAAACAGGCCATTCGGCCCATCAAGTCTACATCGACCCTCCGAAAAATGACCCACCCACACCCATTACCCTATCCTGTATCCCTGACTAATGCACCTAAGACTATGGGCAATTTAGTCTGGCCAATTCATCTGGGGGAAACCCATGCAGGCACAGGGAGAAGTGTGCAAACTCCACACAGACTGTCGCCCGAGGTCGGAATCTAACCCGGGTCCCTGGTGCTGTGAGGCAGCAGTGCTAACCACAGAGCCACCATGCAGCCCATAATTCTAGAAATGAAGAACTTTGGTTACATAGATTGGAGGAAAATGGGATTGTTCTTGAAAGGCTGAATTGGGGGGGGGGGGGGGTTGGATTTGACTGAAGTGCTCAACATTATGAATGGTCTGGACAGATTTTGGTAGACAAGTGTTCCCATCGGTGGACATCAGTTAACAAAGGAATCAACCATAAAATGAGGAAAAATATTCTGACACCTCGTAGTTTTGATCAGGAATTAATTGCTGCAGTGTATTGGAGGCAGATAAGATTGTGACTTCAAAAAGGAAATTTGATTTGTACCAAGGGAATTTGCAGATTTAAAAATGTTAAAGATTGCATGAAAGTGAAATTGTCTAAGTTGCTCTTAATGAGACCGCATGGTCACCTCCTGTGCTGCACCTATACAGAGTATGATAAATTGCCTTTGTTTTTGATAAGTCAGTCTTGTATAGCACTAAGGGAGACCCCATAAACCATATGAATCTCAACGTGCGATACCAAATAGATTTGGTATTCGTAGTAAGCAATGTATTTTTTACTTTCAATGTGCATTTAATGTCCTATAAGAGATTCTCTATTGAATTGCCTTTGACTCTAGGGAGGTTTAATTACTATATTGAGTTGTAGTTGCAATAATATTCTGGGTTTTGAAAGGAAATCTCTGATTCAAGTTTAATTTGTAGACTAAATACAATAATTGAAATGTTTGGTTTGACCATTTGAAAATCTGTACAATGTCAACTCTATCTAAAGTCGCATTTTCAGTCTATAGGGAACAGCGTGTGGACATGAGGAGAAGCATGATTGTATTTATGAAGATAACTGAAATTGAAATTGGTTTGGTTGAGATCTGAACTATCTCTTCTGATTAGTTTGGCTAGCATATGCAGTTCCTAGTGATAATCTGGAAATTTACCCGTGCAAATGCTATTGATGAGCATTGTTTTTAATAAAATCATAGTGAGCGCTATTTTGCTGCCGTGGTTATTGCGGTAACTTTTTTTTTATCTTGACACTTGTATTTTTAACTCGTATTAAGAACCGCATTTGTGTATTTTGATGTTTTTTGAGTGCTTTTTGCAGACTCACCAATATGGTGAACATAGTTTGTTCCAATTATTAACTGGTGCGTTGCAGTTAATTCTTTTTGATCTTGGTGTTGAGGTTCTTTTAAGTGGCTTAAAGGTACCATCTAATGAGTGGCATTTTTGTAGAATTTCCATTTGTTCCACTTAGACTTTCCATACTAGCTCTGCGGACGTGCTTTTGAATAGTAATCAGTTATATTTAATTGATAATTGTTAAATTTTATCCACAGTAGTTCCTTGAAATTTGAATACATTTGCCATCAGATTTATTCATAACCTTCGGCTGTTGCCCTTTTTAAGCTGGTGATGAGCTAGTGCTTTGAATTGCTGCAGTCCATTTCCTTTAGGTAGACTGTCAATTGTGTCAGAATGGAATTCCAGGATTTTGACCCGCTGAAGGAATGGTGATGTATTTCCAAGTCCAGGATGGCAAGAACCTTGGAAGGGAACTTGCAGGTGGTGATCTTCCTGCAAGATATGAAGAAGTAATTTGATCTCCCTGCTGCAGCAAAACTTCACTTTTTTCTAATTTTTGTTAGCATGCATCTGACGTTATTATCATTGTTACTTTAGCAAACTGTTTTCAGGACTTTAGGATGGCTGTCAAATAGGAATAGTCAGGCCTACATTTTAAATAAAGATACAAAAGTTTTGGCAACTGAGTTAAAGGTCTCTAGCATTTTTACTGTACTTCCCAAAGTATTGCACTTTAATAATTTGAGTACAAACTTCAGTTGAAACACACACATTTTAACTATTTTAATATTTCCTATACAGGCTCGCTTGGTTTCTCTGTACTTTGACACTAAGAGGTACCAGGAGGCATTGCAATTAGGTAACTATTGATACTGCCTTTCATCTATTGGGTAGATAGTCTGGGAACTGTAGCAGTATTATGGTGGGGGTGGGTTGCATTTGAAACTTCAATCAAAACTTGCAGGACAATTAGAATGCAAGACTTTCCTCCATTTTGCTTTATTTGGCTTTCTAATTTTTAAAGTGTTGATGGTAATTAATCAGCGCACAGGTTATTTGCCGCTGGTTTAAGTCTGTTCCAAAAAGTGGTGGACTTTGGTATTTGTTTGAAATCTTTAGAGACTGCTTTAAGCTGTTTTGGGATGAATCTTGTGGACTGATACTTAAATGAGACGATTCTTAACCTACCAACTCGGTAGTGGAGTAGCATCTCTGTAATAATGTAATGCTGCTTTCAGCGGAAATTATAATAACATTAGTTAACACTTGAGGCATTCATTTCAAGTGCACTCGCTTTAAATTGTATGATATGTGAATTCAAATCTGATTTGTCAACATAGTGTTAAATATCATGAGACAGATTTTGGGGTAAGCCAGCTAGCTTCCATATTTGTTCTTTGAAAGTTTGGGAAGAATACTCTATTCATATAGGTCTTGTTGCAATATTTTTGTCAAAGAATTTCACAGTAAGCTTGAAGTGTTGTCACCAGGCTTAAAGTGGAAGTATATTTCTGACCCCAGTTTAAAATGAGATCAGTGTGTTTGTTTCAAACCATTTTTTCTTCATTTATGTAATATTCAATGTCTTGTCATATTCTTCACAAACCTTTTTCTTAAGTCAGTGATCCTTTGCAATTTTGGTTCTTATTTTCATGGTTCGTCTCTGTTGAGTTTGCACATCTTTTTGTTATATCTATAACATAGAAGCTCCACTAGAGGGCAGGCCTCTATAAATTTTCATAACTTGCTGTCATTTCAAATCATCATTGATGCATTTGCACTGCCCAGTAGAGGCCAGTACACTATTGGAATGTAATTAGATTTAATTACAGAATTTGAGTTGGTACAGAAGTGCTGGCTTTTCACAAACCATTTTTTTTAATTTCAGTTTTTTTTTCATAGATTTTCATAGATTTACATAGATGTTTGGGGTAGACATTCCAAACCCTTCCTATTCTGATTATGCATGTGCTGCAAAAGTTTAGTAGTTGGCAGATATTAAATTGTTTTGTTGAGAAGAGAAAGGGAATAAGAAAGCTGACAATTAGAAAAATTTATTAGCATTCAACTCTGCCCATCATACTTAAAGGTAATACATGTTATTTCTGTGTAGACATTTTCCTTCATTTTGTCTACATATTAAACCATTATTAGTCTAACAGGTCTTGATCATGGATTTCCATTTAGTGCATCTGCTTCACACCATTGTTTTCAACCTTGCTATGCTAGGCAGCCAGCTGTCATTGCTAAAGGAGTAATTTTGTATTTCTGCTTTTTAAAAAAGAACTAATGACCTCCCAGCTATTTAAAGTTACAGCACAATTTTTATATCATGACATATTCTTGTCTTCTCCCCTAATAAAAATTTACAGCCATTCTATTAGAAATAAAGCATGGTTGAAGTGTTGATGTATCAAGAGCAAGTTAGTTAGATATTGATAGTGTGTTCCTCCATTTTCGAGTTGATATCAGTGCAGCCACACTTTTGGCTGAAGAACAGATTGTCCTCCAATATTTTGACCAGAGAAGCATTTTTGGCCTGTATGTTTTTGAAGGTATTCCTATAATAGCTGAGTGGGTTTAGTCAATGACCAGCTAAATGTGTGTCCAGAAGAGTGTCTGGCTCAAAGTCTGATCTGTTGACTTGCGTTGTCTCAACAGTTACAATTTCCTTAATGAGCTTGTTTTAGAATTAGAAAAATTCACCAGTGCTCTAATTCTTGACTGTTGCTGGAGGTGTACGTGTGTACTCATTAGGTGAGAAGAAATCTGGTGGACCGAAAATCTGTTACCCTGTTGAGCTTTTTCTGAAAGAGAAAGCATAGTTAATATAGGAGATAGTTTTGTTTTAGTACATTGAAATTGATTGTGTCAGATTTTCTTTCTTCCCCTGGAGGTGATTTCGCTAGTAGCTGGAAAGGACTGGGGTAAAGTCTGGACATTGACTGACAATACAGTGATGTAATTTATGTTACTAAACAATTCAGACTTGAAAGACATTGTGGGATCAAATTACTGCAGAAGATATTGTAACAGATTTGGCTCAAAAATTAAAATCCTCATTAGTATGATTGACTGACTGCTTTTTGTGTTCCTTCTAGAGTGTTATACTAGCAGCCATTTTGACAATTTATTTTTCAATTCTGAGATTTCTTGAAAGCTTTAAACAGCAGTACAAAACCCAAGCATCATATCTTCCTTGTCAGTTCAGCATTGTCTCCACCACCTCTCATTGTTCATGGGTTCTCTATCTAATTAAATAGTTACAATGGATTTGGAAATCTGTATCTTAAAATGGCCATTAATGTTTGGTCAGCTGAGATTTTTGAGACACGATTGTACCTTGAGCAAGAATATTAACGGGTGTGGAGTAAAGTTAAGGTACAGATGATGTGACAGTGAAGCAAACAACATACTAGGAACTAGGTGGTCTTTTCTTCCTCCTACATTGCCGTGAATATTTCACAATCTTTTTGATATAGTTTACTCAATTAGAATAAATATCTTGAGGTCTTTGTATCTGAGATGAAGAATCTCTAAGCTCATGATGCTATAATGCTAACTAATTTAGTAATATTTATGTTTTGCTCTTGCAATATATTTTAATCCAGGGATTTGGCATTTTAAGACGAGTAGCCCATAAAGCTACAATCAACACAGTTGTCTAAATTTGCATTTCTGAAGCTATTAATCTTGGAACTTTCTTAGTGACAAGAGTTATAACTTTTAAATATTAAATTTAAAAAGTACTGTTCTGCTTTCTCCAAGCTGTTTTAAAATGAAGTTGTTTACTTTTTTGTGATTGGTTGCTTAGTAAATGCAGATTTTTAAGGTTCCTTTTGACTTCTATTCAAAGTTAATGCTCAATTTGAATTTTCTTCCAGTTTCCTGATCTCATTGTATGTATGATTTATTTTTGTGTAAATGGTCCTTAAAAGAATAATAAAGCAGTTGTTTACCCCCACCACAAAAAGGAGTCAGTAGCAAAGCTGCTCCCTGCTCAACTCCTATCTTGATGCCACAGGTGTTACTTGCGTAGTTTATTCTTGCTGCTTGCCTCCATTGCATTATTCTCTCCCCTAGCCCTTGTTCATTTCTGTAAGTATCCTTTTGAAAACTCTACAAATCCATTATTGGAAAAGAGCTAATTTGTTATTGAACCTAAATCAGGGTGCAGCTGTTATTGGGTAACTGTCTTCAATCTGCCAGCTCATCAAGTTTTAAAGAGGCAAACTTGTCAGAAAAAAATTAGCACCTGGAGCACTGGACTTAATAGGATCAATAATTATCCCTGATTATAGTTTTCTGACCACAGTTTAAACTGGTTTTGTTTATCATCTTTCCTAACCTTCTCCCACAGAGGCTCAGTGTCTTCCATTTCCACCTGTGAGGCACTGCTGACCTTTTTTTTTCTATGTCATAGGAACTAAATAAATGCAAGTTGTTGATCACCCTGCTCTAATGAGTCATAAACTGTGACAATTGGGCAGATGAGCAGGAAATTGTTTAAAGGTAAAATGTCTTTTTGTATTTAGGTTTAAAATAAAACTTCCCTTAATTCAACTTGTTCACCAGTAGGATTAATATCATTTCAAACCTGCATTAATCCATTTTCAGAAATATTTTTGAGTTATACTGAAATAAAGAATAATAGTTCAGCCATGAGGATCATCAGTAAAATCCTGCCTCGTTACAAACTTAGTTTGTTTATTTGAGTAAAACTAGACTAAATTTTTAAATATTTTTCAGGATCGCAATTGCTTCGTGAGCTGAAGAAGATGGATGATAAGGCACTATTGGTGGAAGTTCAGCTGTTGGAGAGTAAAACATATCATGCTCTGAGTAACTTGCCAAAAGCACGGGCTGCCCTGACCTCTGCACGAACAACTGCAAATGCAATCTATTGCCCACCCAAACTCCAGGCTGCACTTGATATGCAGTCAGGTATGGAACAAAAATAAAACTTTTCTAAATTTTTAGCATTTTCTTTAATGCATTATAGTAGAAATTTTCCTTCTGTTTTTCTGTCTTTTAAGGCTATGATGTCAATGTGGTCATTTCACAATAAGTCCTTGCTCATGAGTGTGTGCGCAGTCTGGAGTCAAGTGCAGAATCCAACAGTTACAAATGCAACTTTTGAGAGAGGTTGGAAGCAGGTCAGAAATAGCCCAGAGAAAGCACACAAAGCAGGGAGTGTGTGTTATGAGCCATTTTGGGGTTGTTGCTTCTAACAAATGGCTTCATCCATTTGACAGCATGTTTGCTATTGAGCACAGTTCTTATCAGAGAGCCAGCTTCTCTATTGCTGTGAGATTTTCAGACCAGGATACAGCCATAGGAGTGTGAAACCTGAGGAGCATACCCACGGACAGTTGTTACTGCTGCCACATTTGTATACAGCTAAAGGATGAATTTCAGTGATTACAGAATTGTCATGGATGAAATTGAGTGAAAGTAGTTTTATAGGCTATGCTTCTACCTGAAATTTATCGAAGAAAATGCAATGTTACGTGTGGTGTGTAAAGCCATAAAATGTTATGCCACATGTTGCAACGTTATCAATGAATCCTGGAAGTTAGAATAGTTTTACTAATTTATAGTAACCCTTTAGTTGAGATAACAGGTATATCATTTTGCATTGACACAGTTGATCACTCTTCTTGAGTCAGAAGATCATTGGTTCAGAGATTGTAGAGATTTTACTGTATAACTTAGTTTGACACTTGAGAATAGTACTGAGGAGTGATGCTGTGTTGGAGCTGTTTTTCTAATGGGATGGAAAACAAAGATGTTGCCCAGCTTCTCAAGATGTGCCACATTTTGTGGCACATCTTTTTCGTTCAAAAAAGGCTGGGAAGTTCTTGCAGATAAATATTTATCCTCAAACCAAGATCACTAAAACCTGGTTGTCATCACGTTGCTATTTGTGGGACTTGCCTGTTCCCAAATTGACTGTATTGTGGTACAGTTAGGGGCCTGAAAGGTGTGTTCAACATGCAAGTCTACCCTCTTAAAGCTTCCTTTTCAGCATTACTATCATCAGTTGTATTCCAAAATGTTGGTGTTGTTTTGTATAAAACAATCTGGCTTGGAAATTCCGTACTGCAGAGAGTCTTAGAGTCATAGTCGTAGAGTCATACAGCATAAAAATCTTTGGTCCAACTAGTCCATGGCAACCATGTTCCCAAACTAAACTAGTCCCACTTGGCTCATATTCCTCCAAAACGTTCCTGTGCATGTACATAGCTAAATGTTTTTGAAATGTTGTAACTGTAGCTGCACTTTCTCTGGCAGTTCACTCCACGCATGAGCCATTATGCTTTTTATTTGTTAAAAAAAAAGTTATACTCATTGTCATAGCGATATACAGCATGGAAACAGACCCTTCGGTCCAGTTTGTCCATGCCGACCAGATGTCCCAACCTAATCTCATCCCATTTGCCAGCACTTGGGCCCATATCCCTCTTAAACCCTTCCTATTCATATACTTATCCAGGTACCTTTTTATATGTTGTAATTGTACCAGCCTCCACCACTTCCTCTGGCAGCTCATTCCATACATGCACCACCCTCTGCGTGAAGGAATTGCCCCTTAGGTCCCTTTTATATCTTTTCCCCCCTCACCCTGAACCTATGCCCTCTAGTTCTGGACACCCCCACCTCGGGGAAAAGATTTTGTCTATTTCTATCCGTGCCTCTCAGTTTTATAAAACTCGGGTCACCCCTCAGCCTCCGATGCTCCAGGGAAAACAAACGCAGCCTATTCAGCCTCTCCTTATAGCTCAAATCCTTAAACCCTGGCAACAACTTTTTAAATCTTTTCTGAATCCTTTCTAGTTTCACAACATCCTTCCTACAGGAAGGAGAAGAATTGCACGCAATATTCCAATAGTGCCCTAACCAATGTCCTGTACAGCTGCAACATGACCTCCAAACTCCTGTACCCAGTGCTCTGACCAATAAAGGAAAGCATACCAAATGCTGCCTTCACTATCCTATCTACCTGGAACTCTACTTTCAAGGAGCTTTGAACCTGCACTCCAAGGTCTCTTTGTTCAGCAACACACCCCAGGATCTTACCATTAAGTGTATAAGTTCTGCTAAGATTTGCTTTCCCAAAATGCAGCGCCTCGCATTTATCTAAATTAAACTCCATCTGCCATTGCTCAGCCCAATGGCCCATCTGATCAAGATCCGGTTGTAATCTGAGGTAACCTTCTTCACTGTCCACCACACCTCCAATTTTGGTGTCATCTGCAAACTGACTTACTATACCTCCTATGTTCATATCCAAATCAATTATATAAATGACGAAAGGTAGTGGAACCAGCACTAATCCTGGGGCCCCGGGCCTCCAGTCTGAAAAACAACCCTACACCACCACCCTCTTCTACTTTTGAACCAGTTCTGTTTCCAAATGGCTAGTTCTCAATGTATTCCATATTTCTAGCCTTGTTAACCAGTCTCCCATGGGGAACCTTATTGAATGCCTTACTGCAGTCCATATAGATCACATCCACCGCTCTGCCCTCAGCAATCCTCTTTGTTACTTTTTCAAAAAATTCGATCAAGTTCATGAGATATAATTTTCCCCCGTGCAAAGCCATGTTGACTATCCCTAATCAGTCCTTACCTTTCCAAATATGTGTAAATTCTGTCCCTGAGGATTCCCTCCAAAACTTTCCCACCACTGACGTCAGGCTCACCGGTCTATAATTCCCTGGCTTGTCCTTACCACCCTTCTTAAACAGTGGCACCACATTAGCCAACCTCCAGTCTTCCGGCACCTCTCCTATGACTATCGATGATTCAAATATCTCAGCAAGAGGCCCAGGATCACTTCCCTAGCTTTCCACAGAGTTGTAGGGAGCCCCTGATCAGGTCCTGGGGATTTATCCACTTTTATACATTTCAAGGCATGTAGCACTTCCATCTATTTCCCTATATTCTATATCTTCCATGTCCTTCTCCACAGTAAAGAGTGATGCAAAATAATCATTTAATATCTCTTCTCTCTTTCCCCCCCCCCCCCCCCCCTCCTGTGGCTCCTTCTCCTTAACCCAATTTGCCAAAGCTATCCCTTTTTGCTCTCCTGATTTCACTCTTAAGTATACTCCTACTGCCTTTGTACTCTTCTAAGGATTCCCTCGATCTCTCCTGTCTATATCTGACATATGTTACCTCATTTTTCTTTACCAAACCCTCAATTTCTCTAGTCATGCAGTAATCCCTACACCTATCAACCTTTTCCTTTCACCCTAACAGGAATATACTGTCTCTGGACACTCATTATCTCATTTCTGAAGGCTTCCCATTTTCCAGCGGTCCCTTTGCCTGCGAACACCTGCACCCAATCGGCTTTTGAAAGTTCTTGCCTCAAACTGTCAAAATTAGCCTATCTCCAATTTAGAATTTCAGCTGTTAAATCCGGTCTATCCTTTTCCATCACTGTTTTAAAACTAATAGAATTATGGTCACTGACCCCAAAGTTCCCCCCCACACTGATGCCTCAGTCACCTGCCCTGCCTTATTCCCAAGAGTAGGTCAGGTTTGCCCCTTCTCTTGCAGATACATTCATATACTGTCTCAACTTTCTTGTACACACTTAACAAATTCCTCTCCATCTAAACCCTTAACACTATAGCAGTCCAGTCTATGTTTGGAAAGTTAAAATCTCCTACCATAACCACCCTATTATTCTTACAGATAACGGAAATCTCCTTACAAATTTGTTTCTCAATTTCCTGCTGACTAATAGGCGGTCCATAATACAATCCCAATAAGGTTTCTTATTTCTTAGTTTCACCCAAAAAACATTTCTGGATGTATTTCTGGGAAAATCTTCCCTCTGTACAGCTGTAATGCTATCCCTTATCAAAAGTGCCGCTGCTCCTCCCTGTTTTGCCTCCCTTTCTATCCTTCCTATAGCATTTGTATCCTGCAACTTTAAGCTGCCAGTCCTGTCCATGCCTGAGCCATGATTCTGTAATTGCAACGATGTCCCAGTCCAATTTCCCTAACCATGCCCTGAGTTTAGCTGCCTTCCCTGTTAGACCTCTTGCAGTGCAAGAAATGCATTTTAATTTATTAGTCCTACCTTTGTTCTCTGTTTTGTTCCAGCCTCCCTGACTGTTTGACTCACTACGTCTCTGAACTGCACCAGTCTCAGATTGATCTCTTTCCTCAGCATCTCCTTGGGTCCCACCACCCCTCATTACTAATTTAAGTCCTCCCGAGCAGCTCAAGCAAATCCCCCTGCCAGTATGTTAGTCACCTTCCAAGTCAGCTGCAATTCATCCTCCTTGTACAGGTCACTTCTACCCTCAAAGATTCCATTGATCCAAAAATGTGAATCCCTATCCCATGTACTAGCTTTTCAGTCTCACATCTGCTCTATCCTCCTATTCCTACCCTCACTAGCTCATAGCACCAGGAATAATCCAGATATTACTACCCTCGAGGATCTCCTTTTTAAATTCCTGCCACCTCTTTCTTCTCCCTTTAAAATCGCAACCTTTTCCCTTCCAGTGTCGTTGGTACCGATGTGTACAATGACCTCCTGCTGGTTCCTCTCCCTTTTTGAGAACATTCTGCACCTGCTCTGAGACATCCTTGATCCTGGTACCAGGGAGGCAGCACACCATTCTGATCTTTTTGCTGCTAGCCGCGGAAACGTCTGTCTGTGCCCCTGACTAGAGAGTCCCTTAACACAATCAATTGCTTGGAACTTGATGTACCCCTCATTACGTTAGAGCCAGTCTTGATACTAGAATCTTGGCTGTTCATGCCAAATTCACCTGAAAGTCCATCATTCCCTACGTTCCCCTGTACTTGTTTGAAATGGGGATAGCCACAGAAGTCTCCTGTTCTACCCGCCTGCCTCTCCTACCTTTCTTGGAGTTAACACATCCATCTGACTGTATCTGCAGTTTTTTCACCCTTTCTATAACTGCCATCCATCACACCCCCTAGCTGTTGTAAATTCCTCATTGCCTCTGTCGCTCCAACTCATCCATTTGATATGACAGGATTCACAACCAGCGACATTTATTGCAGATATAATCCTCAGTAACCCTTAAACTCTCCCGAAACTCCCACATCTGACAAGAGCATATCACTACTAAATACCATTTTGGTCTATCCAATCTACAGAACAAGGAAATAGCACTGTCTTATTGCTTTACAAAGCACTGCTCCAGGCTAACTTAATACTTATGGCTTATATTTTAAAAATTTAACCAAGAGACAGATCCCAATAAAAACATGAGAGAGAACCTACTCTACTCACTATTGTATATTAAAACTCAAACCCCCCCATTCTTAGCAATGTCCTGGTAAATCTAACCCCTCTCCAATTTAATAGTATCCTTTCTACAGGAGGGTGACTAAACTGCACGCAGTACTCCAGAAGAGGCCTCACCAACGTTCTATACAGCCTCAACATGACTCCTATACTGTATCATTTCCTTTTTTGAAGAGACTATTTGCTTGCCCAGCCTTTTGCCATCAGCATAACTCCCTTTACTTGAAAAGTTGACTCTTTTCTGGAACACCTTTTGTAAAGACAAGATTCTTTCTGGTACTACAACTAAATATTTATCCTTCATGTGAGTCTCAACCATCTACTCTATTGTTTGCATTTCCAGCAGGAGTCATTGATTAGTGACTGAGTGCATGAACTCCAACCAGCTTTTTCTCTCTCATCGAGGAGTATTGTGGTCCGTTGCATAATCTGTCAGCTCCCTTTCCGAAATCTGGTTAGTCGGTACAATTTTGAGATCAAACCTGAAACTCTTATGGCTTACTTGTTTATTGACTTAATCAGTTTACTCATTGGGCAGTCGAAGAATCCAGGTTTTTTGAAGTATTCTTGCTGTAATTGTTTTAACCTTGTAACTGTCCAAATGGAGTTGCCTGTGTGTAATCCTCTGATGGAGGTATACAATGAAGATTTAGTTGCTCTAAGCAAAAAAAAAAAGTAGACAGTCTTCAAACATGGTCATAAATTTAGTTTTGCATTAATCTGATATTTTTGCTTCTAGGTATTATCCATGCTGCTGAAGAAAAGGACTGGAAGACTGCTTACTCCTATTTTTATGAGGCATTTGAAGGATATGATTCTATTGATAGCCCCAAAGCTATCACAGCATTAAAATATATGCTGCTGTGCAAAATTATGTTAAATACGTAAGTTTGAAAGGTTTTTCTCATCTAAATTGCTTATTTGCAACATTCCCTTAATTCATAATGGAATCGAGGGATATGAAGTTAGTACAGAAAGGTGGAGTTCAG
Organism: Chiloscyllium plagiosum; assembly: GCF_004010195.1. Taxonomy (NCBI): domain Eukaryota; kingdom Metazoa; phylum Chordata; class Chondrichthyes; order Orectolobiformes; family Hemiscylliidae; genus Chiloscyllium; species Chiloscyllium plagiosum. Next base: position 34,542,483 of record NC_057742.1, on the reverse strand, counting down.
GTAGACAACCAACCATGTTCTTAACGACTGTTGACATTATGTTTCATGTAGGAAAAGTGTTGGGCATGTTAAACTAAAACTTTGTAAAGTGAAGGCCTGGAGATAATATTGCTTCGGTGTTGCAATTTACTTGATACTAGTTTCTTGACGTTAGTGAAAATTTTAGTAACGCGTTCTCCTTTTCTCTTACTGTTATTGTTGAAGATCACGAAAACAATCATACTTGTGGTTTTGACCATGCTTGTGGCACTAATGTTGCAGTAGCTTTATTGCTGTTGTTTGCAGTGCTCGAAATATCTGGTAAAGATAGGATGTTCCAGTTTGGCAGTGCTGCCCAACAATGCTCTGCGTTATGTTGGAAAGGGCTAAGGCCATTATAAATAATGAAGTTTGCTGTAAGGGTGAGCTTTGGAAAATCATAATTGAAGAAAAATGGTTCATGTAGCAATTTTCAAAATGTGTGTTCTTTTGATCTTCTTTCAGACCAGAAGATGTCCAGGCATTGGTGAGTGGGAAGCTTGCCCTCCGATATGCTGGGCGACAGGTAAAGTACAAAGTCAGTGCTCCTTAATTTCAGAAAAGGGTGGGGAAGGAAATGAGGGAAAGAATGGATTTTGTCTGTTTAAACTCAGGTTGTTTTAAATACTTCACTCTCCGTTTACCTAGAGTAAGACCTAATTTCCTCATTCCATAGTGAGGAATTGCAGAGCAATCTGTTCATGTATAGACTGGCTGATTGCTTTCAGAAGGTTTTGTCATTCATGCAGTCAGATCCTGGAGGTAACTTGATTTCCGTTTTCTTTACAAGTATAATAGCTGACAGGCCCAAATATTGTCAGGAAATAATTCATTCAATAGACCAGCTTTAATGGGTAACCAAAGACCAGGTTAAGCAAACCAGGTGGAGTTATCTAGAGGCATTTACTGAGCAACCATTTTTGTAAACAATATTAACAGCCTTTGAGAAACAGATGTGGAGAAAGGTCATTGATAGTTCTGCCTTCATTCCAGTGTAGTATCCGAATCCATTTCCTACCTTTTTCTCTTTAGGCTTGGATGTCTGGATTAGTAGTTGAGCCCAAGTTCATTTTTCCACCCACTTTTTCTGTCTCCTAAAGCTGTTCTTAAAAGTAGAAGATCTCTGTATCTCATCCAAAAGGCTTGACTTAGCAAATACTCAACAGTAATGGATGTAAACTTTATACTGTCCATGCACTTCTAATCAGGCTCCAAAAGCCTAGGATTGTCAATTGCAGCAACTGTTGTGGCACGATTAGCTAATCCATCAATAATTAAGTATCAAATTCACAATTTTTCTTTTGCCATGGTCCCACCACTAATGATGCATTTACCCATGACACTACCAAATGAGCATGTCATTTCAGAAATGATTTATAACATGGAAGAAAGATGGTCTGTGGAGAACTGGGAAAAAGGGTAAAAACAATGACTGCAGATGCTGGAAACCAGATTCTGGATTAGTGGTGCTGGTAGAGCACAGCAGTTTAGGCAGCATCCGAGGAGCAGTAAAATTGAGGTTTCGGGCAAAAGCCCTTCATCAGGAATAAAGGCAGAGAGCCTGAACGGTGGAGAGAGAAGCTAGAGGAGGGTGGGGGTTGGGAGAAAGCAGCATAGAGTGTAATAGGTGAGTGGGGGAGGGGATGAAGGTGATAGGTCAAGGAGGAGGGTGGAGTGGATAGGTGGAAAAGGAGATAGGCAGAGTGGGAGGGGGAGTTGAAATGTTGAGCCACGGGGCGGTTTGGTTGATTGGTGCGGGTGTCCCGGAGATGTTCCCTAAAGCGCTCTGCTAGGAGGCGTCCAGTCTCCCCAATGTAGAGGAGACCGCATCGGGAGCAACGGATACAATAAATGATATTGGTGGATGTGCAGGTAAAACTTTGGATGTGCAAGGCTCCTTTAGGGCCTTGGATGGAGGTCAGGGAGGAGATGTGGGCGCAGGTTTTGCAATTCCTGCAGTGGCAGAGGAAGGTGGTAGGATGGGAGGTTGGGTTGTAGGGGGGCGTAAACCTGACCAGGTAGTCACGGAGGGAACGGTCTTTGCAGAAGGCGGAAAGGAGTGGGGAGGGAAATATATCCCTGGTGGTGGGGTCTTTTCGGAGGTGGCGGAAATGTTGGCGGCTGATTTGGTTTATGCGAAGGTTGGTAGAGTGGAAGGTGAGCACCAGGGGCGTTCCGTCCTTGTTACGGTTGGAGTGGTGGGGTCTGAGGGCGGAGGTGCGGGGATGTGGAGAACTGGGATTTAACCTCAGTATATGGCTGTTTTGATGAGTCTTTCCATAAGCATTTGTTGTGTTCATATATTTTGTATTTAAGTGGACTATAACCCATGCAAATAACCTGGGCCAAGAAGGCAAAAAGTAAGTTCATCAACATAAGAATCAAATTTAGTAATGACTCTCAATGTACTGGAAAAACATAGGAAAACATAAAATAACACTTGGAATAGAAGTTGGTTTTGAAATAGCAAGGATAGTAAGTTATCAGCTTGCTGTCTTGTCTTGGTCCTGAAATACGCACTCACATGTGTTACTATCCTTTGGAAGAAATATAGGGTGAAATGTATGTAATTTTTAAGACACAGGTGGGTATGTCATTAAATAGCCTTAAGTTATTCTTTTTTTGCCTCTGGTATGTTTTAACAACTAGAAATTTCATCTCCACTAACGGTTATCTCTTTAATCTTAAGACTGATTCGCTAAAATGTGTGGCCAAAGCAAGTAAGAATCGATCACTGGCTGATTTTGAAAGAGTAAGTTATCCAAAAAATAATTAGTGTGAAATTTCATTGACAGTGGTTGGTATGCAGGGCCTAGTGTGAGAGAGATGCTGTTTGTTCGGGCTTTACTTCCTAAGTAATAGGATACATTGATATGTTTGCCTTTGCTTTGCACAACAATTATATAGGAGAACTCCAACTATTTGTGGAGGAAACAATTTCAAAGTGAATTTGAAACTTTATTTTACAGTGGTCTGTGGGCCATCCAGTATAGAACATGCCCATGAAAAGTAACTAACAATGTTTTCTCAACTGGACAACTTGTATCTGTAACATTATCCCCACACAGAATAGGAAAGCTTTTTTCTGGATGTATATCCTCTTCCTTGTACTTACAGGTGAACTGCAAATGTACACGATATTTGATGACATTTTGGGGATGGGAGGGTGTGTGTGTTGCCACTGAACATTGCACAAAAGCAGCAGCTTCCTTGTTGATAAAGGAATTACAGCTAGGAGAAGCTGAGCATGTACACCCCCAGTTTCAAATGGAGATCATTGAGCATGGAAGTACATGAATCCTGGATTGTGAAAATGAATAAAAACATAATCAAAAATTCAAAATGTAGGTTCTAATTTGTTTGCTATTTATAACGAAGTACTTGCAATCTGGGTCTGTTATTACCGTGTGCTGGGAATAAATGGTGATGGTACGTTTGTAAACTTGGCAGGTTGAACCAGATTTTGGTCCTCTGTTGTTCAGTGAATGTTGCCAAAGATTATTCTGAATGGTATTTGATTGCATCCATCTGAATTGGAGTTGTTCTTAAAAGGTTGTCTGTCATTAATAATATAGCCAAACTGTTGTTTGTGTGCGTGGCAAGCTTGTTTGTTTGGTTAGAAAATAAAGTAAATGTTGTTTCATTACTATCACAGCTGCCCAAAGCAAAATATTGTATCTGAAAGGCTTGTATCAGAGTGTATTTCTTAGAAATGAGGTCAACTACATTTGCCAGACATTATAAATGAGTCTAACATGGTAAGATCAGAAGAAAACTAGTAATCACGTGACTTTATAGGTTTAAAGTTCCTACTTGGGTGGTTAATGATTAATCTTAGACAATAGACAATAGGTGCAGGAGTAGGCTATTCTGCCCTTTGAGCCTGCACTACCATTCAATATGATCATGGCTGATCATCCTTAATCAGTATCCTGTTCCTGCCTTATCTCCATAACCCTTGATTCCATTATCCTTTAGAGCTCTATCCAATTCTTTCTTAAATGAATCCAGAGACTGGGCCTCCACTGCCCTCTGGGGCAGAGCAATCCACACAGCCACCACTTTCTGGGTGAAGAAGTTTTTCCTCATCTCTGTCCTAAATGGTCTACCCTGTATGTTTAAGCTGTGTCCTCTGGTTCGGCACTCACCCATCAGCGGAAACATGTTTCCTGCCTCCAGAGTGTCCAATCCTTTAATAATCTTATATGTCTCAATCAGATCCCCTCTCAGACTTCTAAACTCAAGGGTATACAAGCCCAGTCGCTCCAGTCTTTCAGCGTAAGGTAGTCCTGCCATTCCAGGAATTGATCTCGTGAACCTACGCTGCACTCCCTCAATAGCCAGAATGTCTTTCCTCAAATGTGAAGACCAGAACTGTTCACAGTACTCCAGGTGTGGTCTCACCAGGGCCCTGTACAGCTGCAGAAGAACCTCTTTGCTTCTATACTCAATCCCTCTTGTTATGAAGGCCAGCACGCTATTAGCCTTCTTCACTA